>NC_056522.1:24725085-24860994 GCF_019175285.1 Sceloporus undulatus | reverse complement strand
ATAATAATAATAATAATAATAATAATAATAATAATAATAATAATAATAATAATAAATTCCTCACCTCGGAAATGTCAGAAAAGGATGCGATTGTCATGCATTCTTTTTTGCTTTTAAATGGCTACCCCTGAATTCCTTAGAGACAGTAGCAAAAGCATGTATCATTTTGCCAATTTGAAGAGCAACAGATGTAACATTCAAATTGTTACATTCATTCCCAATTCTAGCCCTTTGCAACATTTTCCCTTTGCTGAAAGCCAGCAAATGAAAGGGAAAGTTAACAAGCTGCTAGTCACGTTCTATACATCTATATATCTGCCTGAAGGAAAAAAACATGTGCATATTTTGTCAAAAATAATTTAAAAAAATAAAAAAAGGGGGAAAGTGCCTGATGGGAGCTCCGTTCGTGCCCTGCCTTTGACCTGACCTTTTTCCTCCTGCTAGAGGAGCTTTGCCATTGCCTTCCACTGAGGCTGAGAGAGAGAGTGACCTGTCAGTCACCCAAAAAATCATGTGCATAAATTGTCAAAAATAAAAGAGTCTGCTTCTGCTGCAGCCTGATTTCCCTACATCCCCTGGCTTAGCCCGGCAGCCCAATTTCCCTTGGCAATCCTCCTCACCCTCCTTCCTTCCGACCCTCCCCTCCCTCTGAGGTGCCCTGAATTGACCCTTCCCCCCCCCTCCTTCATCCTTCTCCTGCTGCTCCGTTAGAGAATGCCCTCCATGGCTCCCTTCTTCCCACGGTTCCTTCCTCCTCCTCCTCCATCACTTTCTCCACTCCCCCCCATCAGCCCTTTGCATCCCCCGTCAGTAACCCTGATTTCCCCTTTTGCCTCCTGTCACCCTTTGCCTCCAGATCCCCTTTTTCCTTCAGCTCTTTCCTCCTCCCCTTCCCCTCGGATGAGGGCAGGGAATGCTCTGACCTCTGTCCGCCCTCTGACCTTAATCCCTCCCTGAATTTGCCCCGATCATGATCGAGGGCAAGTTCATATTTCACAGAACCCGGGTCTTTTCAGAAAAGACGGATTTTAGCCCGATTCCCAATAATCCACACTAAGGGTCATTTCCTTGTGCAAGCCTCGACATGGATTGTGACAGAATTGGGCCCAATATGAACTTCACATGGAAGAATCCATTTCAAAACCAGGTTAAAAGGTAATGTGAATGGGCCCATAGTATGCCAGAAGCATCTGGAGGTTCATAGATTTCCCATCTGAAAATGTAGGCTTGTCTACAGTTGTCAGAATACTCTAGGCTGCCCCTGGAGAATTCTGGCCCCAAATTCACCCCTTACCTTGAGAGTTTTGGCGCTCTCAATTAAATAATGTACCACTTTTAATTCTGAATTGTCCCTTTTTTTAAAAAAAAAAGTTTTATCTGTTTGTTGTTCTAAGATTTTATGATAAAAAATGTGACAAAAGTATTTTGAATGAATAAATCAGAGTTTTATAAGAGAGTATCCTTGTCAAAGACATGTTCTGTGAAACTGCAAAGATTTGCAGTCCTGGTGATGTAGTAAAGGGTTTTTTTTTAACCCTATGAAATAGTCCCATCTTGTCCCTAGAACTTGAGAAAAGTACTTTGAGGGAGTGTAATTCCAAAATCCCATAGCCAATATGGCCAGTTTTCTTTTTTGGAATCCAAAAACCCCTGCTACTAATAACCCCTTTCCCAAGCTCTACATGCCACTGACAGAAGTTACTGGACTGCTGCCAAATGCCATGGCTTTTAAATAATTCATGTTTTTACAATCTGGGCTCTTCAATTTATGATCCCTGTTTTATTGTGTATCCACATTATCAATTGTTTTATTCCTTCCTTTCCTGGAAAGAACATTTTTATGCTGCTTGCTACTGTTTTGATACTGCATTTTAATATTGTATTTTACCAGAAATAAGTGGCTTTATACTGCTTTTTATTATCTTCATATTCTATTCTTTTAATTTTTTGCAAGCTGTTCAAAGAATTTATGTTACTGTGCAACCATATAAATGTAGTAAAATGAAAGGACGGATGCCTGAATAGACAGACAAACAGGCAGGCATGCAGATAGAAGAAAGTGGTAAAGTAGTAGAGATGTGGGGAAGAAACTGAGAGACTTATAATACTATAATTTTACTGCACAATTGTGCCCAAGAAGGCTTCTTATTGAGGTGTTTGCCTGGTATGTTTTTAATGATTTTATAATTTTAATTTAGCATTTCATTAAGGATTGTACATTTTTAATTGTTACATTACTAAGGTGTTTAATTGTGCTTTTAAATTGTACTGTTTTATTGTTTTGTTTCTAAGTATTTTTTGTGAGCTGCCTTGGGTCCAATTTGGGAGAAAGACGGCATATAAATAAAATAAAATAAAATAAATTGAAAATCCAAAGATGCACATACCGGTAATCTATCTGGGAACTTTCAAGAGCTCTGTTAACCTCAAACTGGATTAGAGGAAACCTGGCTAGTATGTTAGGAGCTGTTGACCAACATGTCTGGAGAGCACTGGTTGGGGAAGAAACTGCGTTATGGTGATTGGTGAATAATCCAGCCTGGAAACAGACTTTTCACTTTACCAAGGATATCATGGGACCAGTGTGGTGTAATGGTTTGACTATTGGGACTATGACTCTGGAGACTGGGGCTCAATTCCTCACTTGGTCATGAAGCCTACTGGGTGACCTTGGGCAAGTCATACTCTCTCAGCCTCAGGGAAAGACAATGGCAAATCTCTCTGAAGAAAGTTGCCAAGAAAACCTCATGATAGGTTCAGCTCAGGGTCACCATGGCGGGTTACAGACTGCCCATTTGGGGCGGTCTGGCCCCGCCCCTTTCCCCGCCGGAGTGGGGCCTTAGCGGGCAGAACGGCAGCCGCTGAGGCCCCGATCCGCTGCTTTTCGGGCTGCGGGGAAGCGGCAAAAGGCCGCTTCCCCGCAGCCTGAAAAAGGGGTGTCCCTGGGGCTTCAAGTCCCAAGGACACCCCGCGGCAGCGGGGAGCAGAGAAAGGGGCCGCTTGGCCCCTTTCTCATTTAGTCCGCTGGGCGCAGCCATCTGAAGGCTGCGCCCAGCGGACTAAACCCGGAAGGAGCTCTGAAATGGAGCTCCTTCCTGCTCCATGTCCAGGGCGCACTAAGCGCCCTGGCACGGAGCTACTACGTCATGGACGCGCCGCCCTGTCTAGAGGCGGCGCGGCCATGACGTACTCACGGCGGCGGCCGTGCGGAAGGGCCACCGCCGTTTAGTGCGTTTTCGTCACGCACTAGGGTTAGGGCGGTGCGGAAGCACCGCCCTTTCGTAACCCTAGTGCGTGACGAATACACACTTAAGTGACGGTCTGTAACCGGCCCATAAGTCTGAAACAATTTGAAGGCTCACAACAAGGATGATATGATGGACTGCCACAAGGACAAACAAATGAGTCCAAGTGCAAATCAACCCCAAACTAGAAACCAAAATGACCAAACTGAAGCAGTGGACTTTGGACATATCATGAATTAACATGACTCCCTGGAAGATATGATAGTGCTGGGTAAAGTCAAAGGCAATAAGAAAAGGTGGATTGATTCAGTCAAGGAAACCACGGACCCTGGGTCTGCAAGACCTGAGCAGGTCTTTTAATAACATGGTCTCCCAGAGGATTCACATTTATCCAGCCACTGTAAGTCAAAGCTGAATTGACAGCAGGCAATAACAACAAATGCCAGGATAATGGGTTATTTAGTATATAGCAGGTAAGGGTTCCAAGGCGCCAGTGAGACTAGGGCTGAAAGCATATACAGCTTGTGAGACACTTTCCACCAGCTGATCCCCATCAGACAGGCACTGAACTGTGAGAGGAAACCTGTTTTAGGATAAGCCTAAGGGATTTGCTAACCTTTTAACTCTCTTCCTTGCAGCGGGACAGCCAACAGAAATTTTCCCCAGCATTTTAATTACAGGAAGTTTCTAACAAAGGTTCAATATTAATTTATCCTGACAAGTAATGTTTCAGCCTCACGGTTTTTTTTCCTCCTGTAGGGGAATCCCAACAGAAATTCAGGTTTGCCCTAATCATGCCATGACCAGGATGATGGTCTTGAGAGGGGTTTCCCAAATGGTTTTTAAACACTAGATTTATCATGCCTGTGATAAATATGGGGGCAGAGGATTCTGAAAGTTGATTAATTTAACCGAATTTATTATCAACACAGCACCATCTGCATATGTGGTAATTTACAAAATACAAGACTGCCTCAAGGAGCTTGCAATCTCAAAGTGACCCAGGGAAGATGGCAAAGGAAAGAGAGGGTTGTGGAGGAAGAAGTAAATTAATTCTGCCTTCCTATACCAAATTCTGTGCCCTCAACTATCCATCATCATTCACTAGTCTTGAAGCAAAAATATCAGACAGATTATAAATTCCAACTGTTCCTACTTCTTTATTCCTGCCCTTGGCAGGTTACTATCCTTCTTTTGTCTCACTTTAAGGGAATAATTTTCAGCCCAAGGGCCAAAATCCAATTCCAGAGATATTCTGAGGGGCCATATTCCAGCAGTGAGCAGGAGCCCAGGCAAAAGAATACGAATATATCAGTAGATTTTAAAAATCTTACTGTCAGTAACTAAGACTTAAGGAGAGGCATTTCAGCCTTTCAGAATGGGAGAAAAGCCTGCATAAAAGTTGAGAAACCATAAAGTGATAACGCCAGGTCATCATCTGGGATTGAGACCTTAGAAGGGCCAAGTTTGGCTTCAAGGCCTGAGGTTAGGAATTATGTAATTTAAAAATTGGCAGTCTTTAGCCTGTAAGGTGGAAGCTTCATTATAACATCAAAGAGAAACCCTTGCAAGGTGGGGCTGACTCTTACCTACAGAATGCTCTTGTCTAAAGGAACCTCAAACACTGGTGGTTAATACATTGCTGTGGAGGGATACTAAAGGTAAGAACTTATTTAATATGTTATTTTGAAAATTAGTTACTTTTACAGCAAAGAGCTGAAACAGTTATTTTTTGTCTGATTCAGCCATGGCTGTGAATTCACTAGTTTTCAGTGAAACGGCAATAGATTGTCTGCTACTCATTATTGGGCATGTGGGCAAACTGAGTCTGAGACATGGGAGCAGAAAAAGGATAGGTGGATTCCATGTATTGCTGCTAGGAAGGATTACTTTGTAAAGGCTTTTGTTTTTCTAAGAATTTTAAAGCTGCAGTATCTGAATTCAACACTTGAAGGAATCAAACATCATTTCTCTGTATTTCCCAATATCACAATATTAACAGTAATGGTAACTTGTAAGTAACAAGTAACTCAGCAAATTACTTTTCTGGACCGCAGCAACAGTAACACAGAGTAACACCCTGGGTGCTCAGAGCAATGAGTAAAGGGACTAATTACATATTTTAAAAAATGACATTCTGGACTCTGAGCATTCACATTATATTGCACTAATAAGTCCCAAAGTGGAAGCATCCGGAGAGAACAAGATGACTCCTAATAAGTGCTTATGAGCAACATGTCACCCCTCTGTTTTGTCAGTGCTACTTGAGACCCTTCTGTTCTCCCAGATTTCCAATTAAAATGAATTTTGCATTGCATTCTGTTTCCCCCAGCATCAATAAACCACTGCACTGACCGACTCTAGGCTCAAAGCTTCTCCCAAGGAAGAATGCCTCCCTACCACCTGAAGAGTGCAGAAGGCTGTTTCCTTAGTAACATGGAGACTCACACCATGCACGTAACTCTTCAAAAAATACAGAATATCTCACAGATTGTGTTGGCTTTAAAGCACCACTCCACAAACTATTCTTCCTCTTTCTTAAAAGAGCAATAAAACTACCCAAATATTAAGTTAGATTGCATGTGAAAGCATCAGGCTTTGAAGGGTGGCCAGATATCACAACTGCAAAAGAGGATAAGGCACCGCAAAATGTAGGGACATTCAAGAAGAATGTAAAACACTACAAAATAAAAGCTAAAAACACTAATATGAATATAAATTAATGGTTCTTAGTCACACTCAGAATTGAGGACTTTTTGGGAATTCCTCCTGGACAGAAGGCTGAAATGTGGGACACGTCCTGGAAAAGGAGGCTATCTGGTCACTCTGCCTGTATGGTAAGGCCTCCAAACTGCAAGATACTAGTTTAAAAACCAGGAACCCCAAGTCAACCCAAGAAGGACTACAAAGGCCTTGACACATGTGGAGGGAAGCTTAAGATTCCCTGACTTCATACACCTCATAGAGAAATTATTAAATCAAACATATACTCTCTCATAGGCTATTCAAGAAGAATCTTATTGCCATTTTTAACTATGCCAGGAAGTGATACTTGAAAGTACTTGGATAATGGACACAAGAACAAATGAAGAGTCAACTTGAAGGAGTTCATTTACAAAGGCAATCGTAAATTCCAATGTGAAACACACACACCAATAAACATATTCGGGGGTAGCCTGTTTTGGCCAGACAGCAAAATACAACAAAATCCAGAATGCACAAACCAGAGATATCTTTATTGGCCAACCAACAATGTATGTTGCATGGTGTATTTCATGTATTTTTGTTGGCCAATAAAGGTATCACTGGTTTGTGCATTCTAGATAGATTTAATTTTTTTTTACACACATCAATAAAACTCTCTCTCTCTTCTCTCTCCAGAAATTTGCATCAGCTCACTAATTAAGAGTTGGGAGTGGGAGGGAAGGTGGCAGGAACAGGGGAATTGGCGGTCCTATTATATTTGTAAAGAACGTAAGAATTCCATAAATTTAAAAGGTATTTAAATTTTAAAAATTGCATCCCACATGTAGTAAAATGCATGAGCATCTTCTTATGCTAGCGGAAAGCTAACCCCAGCCAAGAGTTGGATATCTAATCTTCAGTATAAAAGGGAGGATTATCCAATAAAAACTGCACATATTATTAATCAAGGTTTATTGTTGTTAACCACCCTCGTGTCGATTTCAACTCATGGAGACCCTGTGGATGAGACATCTCAAAGATTCCCTATCCTCCACCGTTCTAAGTTCTTGCAGATTCATACCTGTGACCTCCTTGAGTCCATCCATCTAGTATGTGGTCTTCCTTTATTTCTACTTCCCTCCAAATTTCCTAAAAGTCTTTTCTAATGAATCATTCCTTCTCATGATGTGGCCAAATTATGACAATGTCAGTTTAGTCATCTCTGCCTCCAGAAAATCTCAGGCTTGATCTGTTCTATGACCCATTTCTTTGTTCTTTTTGCTATCCACAGTATCCTCAGCACTCTTCTCCAGTACCACATCTCAAATGAATTTATTCTCTTTTTGTCTATTTTATTAACTGTCCATCTCTTGCATCCATACATGGTAATGGGGAATATAATGGTTTGTATGATTCTAACTTTAGTGTTCAGCTGTATATCTTTCATCTTTAGGAGCTTTTCTAGTTCTTTCCATAGCTGTCCTCCCCATTCTTAGTCTTCTTCTGATTTCTTGACTGCAGTCCCCATTCTGTTCAATATATGATCCAAAAGTATAGGAACTCTTTTACTATTTCTATGTCCTCATTGTCTGGGTTGAACTTGTGAAGATTCTCCATGGTCATTATTTTTGTTTTCTTTATGTTCAACAATAAGTCTGCCTTTGCAGTAAGTCTGCCATCTGACATGCGGTAGTCCTCTCTTTCTTTTACCCTCAACCTTTCCCAGCATTATTGTCTTTTCTAATGAGTTGTGGCTGCTCATGATGTGGCCAAAGTATGACAGCCTCAATTTGACCATCTTAGCTTCTAGGGGCATTTCAGACTTGATCTGTTCAAGGACCTATTTTTTGCCTTTTTGGCTGTCCTCAGCATTCTTCTCCAACACACCTCCACCAAAAAAAAACCCAAAACAAAACCCAAAAATCTAAGGTAAATTTGGAAGCTACTACCCCAAAATTTTCCCTTTCTCTTTAAGTCTTTTGCTGAACTAGGAAGAGAAGTAGTTGTGCTGTTGTCTGCCCTTTCCCCCCAGATCCTTATGTTGATCCCCTTCCCCTACCTTTGATGTGGCATGCTGGGAAGTAAACAGATGAATCAAGGTTGAAAATAGTTCTTCATTCCCAGTTCTTAATTTATGTGAAACTCTGAAAATAGCCAGTTGGTTCTGCATATAGAAGTCCACTCAGACCGAATGAGGGTGAATCTAAACTGTATAAATAATGTTATTTGACAATACTTTAAGTGCTGTAGCTCCATTCTATTAAATCTTGGGATGTATAGTTTTTTGCTGTCAGAGTACTGGTGCATCACAAAACTACAAATTCCAGGATTCTGTAGGAAAGAGCCATGGCACTCAAAGTGGTGTCAAACTATATTATTTTTACAGTGTAGAACTACCCTGAGGTCAATGTCATCCCAGAGAGGACACTACCCTGATAAAGGTGAATGGTTTGGGATGGTTCAGCCTTTATTTTGGGGGTTTATTTATCACTGCTATCTTATCTCATCATTCTTTTATGAATAATTCTTTAAAATGGCTTTATAATGTGGAAATAATTTTTTAAAAAAACTTGAAGGGGAGAGCTTTCTGTTTGTGGCAAGAGATCGTTTAAAAGCTGGAATAAGAGTGTAGTGGCATTTACATCTCATGTGCTTGTTCACTTAGATTATTTGGCTGTGGTTCAACGTTTCACACAAGGAAGGAACTAGGAATAAAGAACCAGCTTCAACCTCATGAAGATAAAAGGAGCAGAGTGATGCATGGGGACTGGAAAAAGTGTGGCTGCCTTGTCCTCCTCTGCTACTGAAGCAAGAAATTTAAAGGGAAAGTTGGAAATAACTCCATTTGGTTACACTCCTGCTTAAGGATCCTACACTTTAAATTGTTCAAAATTACCTCAAAGAAGTGAGCCAGGTCACAGGGGACAGGAAAAGGCATGAACTAACAAAGAAAGTGCTGAGAGATTTCTTCATCATCAACTATAGCAGGTTTTGCCTGTTTCAAAAGCCTATAGTTCAGGACAAGAACCAGAGTGGTGTAGTGGTTTGAGCACTGGACTATGATTCCAGACACCAAGGTTTGATTCCCAGCTCAGCCATGAAACCCACTGGGTGACCCTGGGCAAGTCACATGCTCTCAGCTGCAGGGGAAGGCAAGCGCAAACCTTCTCTGAACAGATTGTGTCATTAGGGTCACCATAAATTGGAAACAACTTGAAGGCACTCAACAACAATAAAGTACAAATAAATAAACCAAAGCAACACTGGCAAGAAAAACAAATAGTTGTACTAGAAGATAAACAGTTCTTCTTTACTTTAGATGATGAAATAAAACCTTACACCATTCACACTTGTAGCATCTGATTGAAAATCAAGTTTATACTTTCACATCATTTTTTTAGTACAGAGGTATCTAAAATCAGTTCCACTGGAAGTTTCATTTAAAACCCATGCAAGTTTTGTATTGACTTTATTTTACAGTACTCCCTCTCTCTCTAATGTATATAACACCCCTGTGAAGCAATGATTGCCCTAATTCAGCCAGGAACCTTCATGGATGCATAGAAAATTGAACCCAGGCCTTGTGGGTCCAAGTTGAATACTCTTCCCATTGCATCATGATTCTATCTGTCAACGCTTCTGAAAGATTAAGGGACAAGACATTCTTCAGAAAAGGTACATATATCATTAGAAGCACGGTTTGAATTCATCAAGATGCCCATGTATCCTTTATATTTCATCAAACTCTTGATACGAGCAACAACGCATAGCAAATAGTTCCACAATCTAAGCAGACACCACATGAATATCTATTCCTTTCACTTCTTTTGAATCTGCCAACTTTCAATTTTGCTTAATGTCTTTCTGTTCTTGCATTATCAGGCAGGCACTGGAAAAAACTGCTCCCAATCTGCCTTCTCAGTGCCATTCATCACGTTAAACATTCATGTCTCCCTTCGTTAGTTTCCTCTCTCATTTGAACTATTCCATTCCTGTCAGCCACTTCACACGAGAAATTATTTGGGCCTTTAATCACTTTTTTGCCCCTTCAAAACAATAACAAAATAAGAAAGACCAAAGGAGCAAGAAAAAGAGAGAGAGAGAGAGAGAGAGAGAGAGAGAGAGAGAGAGAGAGAGAGAAAGCACCCATATTTCTCCCAATTCAGTTAGTCTCTCTTTTGAAAAAAGGCAGTCAGAGGATTCCAGACAAGAACAAATCAAGACATTCATCACAGTGCTGGAGTTGTGTTATTTTTCTACACATTTCTTTGTCAGTAATGAGGTGCCTGCAACAATGCCCGGTCATTTTTCTGAAACTCTTACACTGAAACGATATATAACATTATTGTAATATATGACAATGCATAAGCAATTTAAAATGTCTTCCCATATCAAGGTGTACCTCTACATTTATCTTTCCATTTGAATTTTATCTGCCACCTAATAATCTGTTCACAACACACATTGTTCAGTCTAAGACCAGGCTCCTTCCCCCCACAACAGGGATGTGCATAGTTAGGAGCGGGAGTTGGAATACAGTGCTCCCTCGGGTTACGAAATTAATTCGTTCCGCGGCTAATTTCGTAACCCGAAAACCTTCGTAACCCGAATTGCCATAGGCGCTAATGGGAAAAAAAGCCGCGGCTCTGCCGCGGCTCCATTTAAAACAGCGCCGGCGTTTTTTCGTAACCCGAAAAAACGTTCGTAACCCGAAACAATAAATCCCTATGGGATTTATTCGTATCCCGAAAAATTCGTAAGCTGGGTAATTCGTATCCCGAGGTACCACTGTATTTTCCCTAATCCAGCACTCTCTAGTTATGGTGAATTAAAATTTTTCATATGGTCAGTGGCCATGCTGGTTGAAGACAATATGAGTGGATGGTGCTACATTGGGGGAAACTGTTTCATTGCAATATTCTAAAATGGGACTATCCATAAGAATCATAGAATCATAGAGTTGGAAGAGACCACAAGGGCCATCCAGTCCAACCCCCTGCCATGCAGGAAATCCAAATCAAAGCATCCCTGACAGATGGCCATCCAGCCTCTGTTTGAAGACCTCCAAGGAGGGAGACTCCACTACACTCCTAGGAAGTGTGTTCCACTGTCGAACAGCCCTTACTGTCAGGAAATTCCTCCTAATGTTGAGGTGGAATCTCTTTTCCTGCAGCTTGCATCCATTGCTCCGGGTCCTAGTCTCTGGAGCAGCAGAAAACAAGTTTGCTCCCTCCTCAATATGACATCCCTTCAAGTATTTAAATAGGGCTATCATATCACCTCTTAACCTTCTCTTCTCCAGGCTAAACATCCCCAGCTCCCTGAGTCGTTCCTCATAGGGCAAGGTTTCCAGACCTTTCACCATTTTAGTCACCCTCCTTTGGACACGCTCCAGTTTCTCAATGTCCTTTTTGAATTGTGGCGCCCAGAACTGGACACAATATTCTAGGTGGGGCCTGACCAGAGCAGAATATAGTGGCACTATTACTTCCCTGGATCTAGATACGATACTTCTATTGATGCAGCCTAAAATCGCATTGGCCTTGTTAGCTGCCGCATCACACTGTTGACTCATGTTCAACTTGTGGCCTACTTGGACTCCTAGATCCCTTTCACATGTTGTCTCCTTAAGCCAGGTGTCTCCCATCCTATATCTGTGCATTTCATTTTTTCGCCCTAAGTGCAGTACCTTACATTTCTCCCATTCTGTTAGCTCTGGCCCAGCTTTCTAGTCTATTCAGGTCATTTTGAATTTTGATCCTGTCCTCTGGAGTATTAGCTATTCCTCCTACTTTAGTGTCATCTGCAAATTTGATAAGTATTCCCCCAATTTTTTCCTCCAAGTCATTGATCAAGATGTTGAACAGTACTGGGCCAAGGACAGAGCCCTGTGGGACTCCACTGGTTACTTCTCTCCAGGATGAAAAGGTGCCATTGTTGAGCACCCTTTGGGTTCGGCCAGTCAACCAATTACAAATCCACTTAACAGTTTCCTTGTCCAGCCCACATTTTACAAGCTTGTTTGTGAGAATGTCATGGGGAACCCTGTCAAAGGCCTTACTGAAATCAAGATATACTATATCCACAGCATTCCCTTCATCTACCAAGCTGGAAATTTTATCAAAGAAAGAGATTAGGTTTGTCTGGCATGACTTGTTTCTCTGAAACCCATGTTGACTTTTTGTGATTATGGCATTGCCTTCTAGATGTTCACAGACTCTCTGTTTAATGATCTGCTCCAGAATCTTTCCTAGTACTGATGTCAGACTAACTGGATGATAATTGTTGGGATCCTCTTTTTTCCCCTTTTTGAAGATGGGGACAATGTTTGCCCTCCACCAGTCTGCTGGGATCTCTCCTGTTTTCCAGGAGTTTTCAAAGATTATTGCCAATGGCTCCGATATTACATTTGCCAGTTCTTTTAATACCCTTGGATGTAGCTCATCTGGTCCTGGAGACTTAAATTCATTTAGGTTAAACAGGTATTCCTGTACTACCTCTTTACTTATTTTGTGCTGAATTTCCCCTATTCTGTCCTCTGCTCCATTATCCTCAGGTTGAGCACCATTTGCCTTTTCTGAGAAGACTGAGGCAAAGAAGGTGTTGAGTAATTCTGCCTTTTCTCTTTCTTCTGTTAGCATTTTGCCATCTTCTCCACGCAGTGGCCCTACCATTTCCTTCTTCTTCCTTTTGCTGCGGACATATCCAAAAAAGCCCTTTTTGTTGTTCTTAACCTCTCTAGCAAGCCTGAGTTCATTCTGTGCTTTGGCTTTTCTGACCTTATCTCTACACTTGCTAGCTATTTGTTTGAATTCCTCTTTGGTAATTTCCCCATTTTTCCATTTCTTATACATGTTCCGTTTAAAATTTAGCTGAGCTGAAAGTTCCTTTGTCATCCATCCTGGGTTCTTGCGACACCTCCCATTTTTCTTTCTCACTGGAACTGTTTTAATTTGTGCCTTCAGTATCTCCCTTTTGAGAAACTCCCATCCATCTTGAACTCCCTTCTCTTTTAGTTTTCCTGACCATGGGATCGCCCCCAGTATTTCTCTAAGTTTACTGAAATCCGCTCTCCTGAAGTCTAGAATGCGTGTCTGACTATGCCTGGCTTCTCCTTTCCATTGTATAACAAACTCCAGGAGAACATGGTCACTTCCATCTAAGGATCCCACCACTTGCACCCCATTAACCAAGTCATCCTTGTTGGTTAGGATCAGTTGTAAAATAGCCGACCCTCTTGTTGCCTTTTCCACCTTTTGGAAAATGAAATTATCTTCGAGGCAAGTGAGGAATTTGCTAGACCTTGAGGATCTGGCTGAGTTTGACTTCCAACAAATATCAGGGTAGTTGAAGTCACCCATCACTACTACATCTCTCCTTTCTGAGTGTGTGGTCATCTGTTCTAGAAAGGCATCATCCAATTCCTCCGTCTGACTTGGGGGTCTGTAGTAGACTCCCACCATAACATCCTTGTTGTTTCCCTGCCCTTTAATTTTTATCCAGATGCTCTCCACCTGACTTCCAGGATTGATGTCCTGGATCTCTTCACTGGTGTAAATATCTCTGACATATAGGGCTATTCCTCCTCCTTTCCTGTTTGGCCTGTTTCTCTTGAAAAGGTTATACCCCTCTATTTCCACATTCCAATCATGAGACTCATCTCACCAGGTTTCAGTGATGCCTATTATATCGTATTTGCTTTGTTGTACTAGGAGTTGAAGTTCATCATGCTTATTTCCCATGCTCTGTGCATTAGTGTAGAGACATTTAAGACCATTTGTTCCCTTTACTTGCTGCTTGTGCAAGTTCTTTTGCCTCCCACTGTTGGGTCTTTCCACTGTTTGCCTTCTTCCCTCTACAACAGTTTGACTATTTTCACCAGCCGTTTTGCCTTCCAGAATACTGTCTCCCTCCCCCTGATAACTCAGTTTAAAGCCCTCCTGATCAAATTTTTGAGACTATTGGCAAAACCTTTCTGCCAACTGGCATGAGATGCAACCCATCCCTTGCCAGAAGTCCTTCCTCATGGAACAGCAGCCCATGGTCCAAGAATCCAAACCATTCTTGGTGGCACCATCTACGGAGCCAGTTGTTTACATCCGCTACAGTGGTACCTCGGGATACGAATTACCCAGGTTACGAATTTTTCGGGATACGAATAAATCCCATAGGGATTTATTGTTTCGGGTTACGAAGGTTTTTTCGGGTTACGAAAAAACCCTGGCGCTGTTTTAAATGGAGCCGCGGCAGAGCCGCGGCTTTTTTTCCATTAGCGCCTATGGCAATTCGGGTTACGAAGGTTTTTCGGGTTACGAAATTAGCCGCGGAACGAATTAATTTCGTAACCCGAGGTACCACTGTATTTTCTTCTCCCTTCCTGGACCATGTCCTTCGACTGGGAGAAGAGAGGAGATGACAACCTGTGCATCCACCTCTTTCAACTTCCTACCCAAAGCCTCATAATCCCTTATGATATTCTGAAGGCTATGCCTTGCAGTATCATTGGTTCCCACATGAACCTAAAGAAAGGGGTAATGGTCAGTAGGCTTGACAAGTCTTGTCAGCCTCTCTGTCACATCACGGATCTTTGCCCCAGGGAGACAGCACACCTCCCGAGACATCTTGTCAGGCCCACAAACCACTGGTTCAGTACCTCTCAGCAGGGAGTCCCCCACGACCACCACTCACCTCCTCCGAGGCTTAGCAGCGGCCGTTCCCTTTGGTGGAGCTCTCTGGGTCCCCTGCTCTGTCCCTGAAGTCTGTCCCTGCTGCTGTTCCTCATCATCCTTGATAGTAGAGAGAGATAGAAATCGATTCTGTAGCTGTAAGCTTACAGAATGTTCCCTGGTTTCCCTACTTCTGTGTGTGACACTCCTCCAACTATCTACGTCTGTTATGTGTGAAGAGGCCATTCCTTGGCCTCTTCAAGCCACCAACCTATACTGTTTCCTACTGAGATTGAATGAGGACGTATATGCCAAAATGGGACTGCATGACTTACTTCTAATGGTAAAACTTTAGGATTCCCTGTCATCAAATGTAAGGATCCCTGACAGAAGAAAATATAACCCAAATGATTCTTCAGGGGGAGAGAATTGCTAGATATTTTAAACAAGGCCTTCCAGTGGCGGCTGGTGGTTTCTATGTCAGTGGGACCTCCAGGTTTGAGTCTATTTCTTGTGTATGTAGAAAACTATCTATATCCCACATGCTGCATGAGGGAGCCCTGGTGATACAGTGATTAAATGCTGATACTGCAGTCACAAGTTTGTGAGTTTGATCCCAGGGGATCCAAAGTTGACTCAGTTTTCCATCCTTTCAAAGGTTGGTAAAATTAGTACCCAGCCTGTTGCGGGCAATTGGCTTACAGATTGTAAACTGCTTAGAGAGTGCTGAGTTCACTGATAAGTGGTATAGAAATGTACATGCTATTGCTATAAAATTTAAACAAACTGTCCAAAGTGCTAAATCAATTTTAGGGTTCAGTCTCATAGATCCTTCAAAGTTCAGGGTAACATTCATTGCAGATTCTTTAGCCTATTGGCATCGAACCCTGCATCTGACATGGCACCCTCTCAGTCTGTATACAATCATCAGTCTTTTACAATGAACTCTACTCAGTTCGAAATATAGTCAAAGGAGCAGCACATCACAAGATTATACAAATAATTTATCATCCTCAGGATGCAGCCACCACAGCTCAAGTGGAATGAAAATGCTATAACTGTGTAGTGTGAAAGGGACCTTAAAACTTACTTACCCAACTTTTGAGATCTTTGATGGAGGAGGCTGCTTACGTCCCTCCTCCGCAGATGATGCCAATGTGATTTCTTTGCTCTGGCACTCTCATTTGGGAACCCAACTAACTGTGCAGGTGTGTCAGACATCTTCAGTAACTCAGTTTTGCTAGTTACTGAAGACTCACATCTTCACTCTGGCCTTTGGTTTCTTTTGGTGCCGGCTATGGAGTCTTTTAAGTCATCTGTTAGTTGAACAATCTATGGTGAGGGGCTAAGTTTGGGGGCTGAAAGGTACATTTGGAATTTTGAGTGGTTTGTGAACACTCGCACAAAATGGCTGCCATTCAGGGCTGGAAGGACTGTGTATTCAAAAATGGCTACCATGGTCTGTATGGCCAGTGCCAAAAAAATCCACTACCCAGAAACTAAACTAGTGAGATTAAAGGAAAAATAACTTGTCCAAGGACTCAGGAATGATGCAGAGATGGGACTAGCATTCCAAATTACAATGCCATAATTTTGAGTGTTGTCTATTCTGTATCTCTAACTTTCACATAAAACGAATTGATGAGGCTCAGAGTAAAGTAACATGACCAAGAAAATTAGTATAATGCATATGTGGTGTCTAACTCACAAAAGACAAAGCTCAAAAAAGTACCCAGAAGATAATACTACAGGAAACATACCCACCTCACCTTTTCTTTCTTTCATTTTCAAGGCTGGCTGGCCTAGGTTCAAAGTGCTAGCATGCAGCTGCTCAAAATCTTTACCATCTCAGAACATGTTTGGAAAAACATGGGCCAAAAATATTACTGGAAATAAGGGTATGCCATAAGCCACCACAAGTTTTATTTTACACCATGCTAGCTCTCACTTTAATTTAACTGAAACAACAGGAAAACATTTGGGTTTTTTTCCCCTTCCAAAATCAAGAGACAGGGAGGCATCATGTTGGGGACTTCTCAGGCATCATGTTGCAAATTCTAGGCTTGTGGTATATATTATCTGTTGGCTGGATTTTATTATCTTTGCAAGTTTCGTTATTATTATTTTATTAGCTTTTAGGTGTTGTGAATTTTGTTCTCATTTGTAAAAGCTAAGAAGGCATTTATTTTTGCAGATTTTTCAGAGTCTAAGCAAGTGTTTTGTCTCACTTCTTTTTTTATTGTGCCTTTTATTAGCTGTGATTTGTGTTTTGCTTTTATGTAGCTAGTTAGCTGCCTGGGGATCCAGTGAGGAAAGGCAGGATACAAATCAAATATATAAATAAACTACTCTATGTTTTTTTTAAAAAAAAGAATGTAAAGCAGTATGTAAATTCAATAAAGCAAATCAATAAATAAGGTACATCAGGAGGAGCTCTGAGCTGAGAAAATGAAAACAAAAATTGTTGTGGACAAAAAAACTAATCCTTGTAACATTTTGGCCTATTAACTAGACTCAATTAGCCATTCAAAGCGATGCAACTCCACAAAAGATGAGCAACCAGGCAGAAACAACACACACTCTTCCATAATGCGATGCCACAGCCCATTTGCCTTTTCTGTACGTGGCATCATTTCTCTGTGGAACCATGCCAGAGCCTTCGAAAACAAATATCACCACTGCAGTCCTTTTGACATCTGTCACTGCTTTTCCTCTTACTGGAAACATATGCTCCTGTCAGAGCCTGGGTAAAAAGCTGTTGCCTCCATGGTTCTCCCTCGCTGACAACACTCCCTGTCACAGCAACTGCTCACAGCCTCATACAAACCATCTCTGCCCAGAAAGAGGCTGCCATTCCGACTGATATGGATTTCTCTCTCTCTGTTTCTTCTTTGCTTTGCTTTGCATTCCAGATGCAGGGCAGGTTAGAAAGAAATCAGCATGTGGAAGGCCCCTGAAGTATGCATGCAGTAAAAGGAAGAGGGGGGACCCTATAGACAGGAAATCTGATGGGTGACAGCTGGGAATGTTTATTCTAACTTGCTCATCTCTCCAGATAGAGGAGCCAAGGCTGACAATCCAGCTGGGGGTAATTCAAGCAGAAGACAGCTTTAATAGAAACCTAGATTCTCAAGTAAGGAGATAATTCAAGTCACCTAGTTCTGCCAATGTTGTTTTTTTTTTTAAAAAAAAGAAAAGAAAAATGAAATCAAAGAGCAAAACAGAAACACTAAATACACATTACACACTGCACACAAACTCAGCTTCCAGGCATGGGTCTGCAGAAAGTGGTAGCTTAAAAATTAAAAAGAAAAAAATAATGCCAAATGGTATTAACCATTACAGCACCATAACAAGGGGGCTAGAGTGGGATGGAGAGGCAATTGTTTTCAAAAGCAGCAAAGGCACTATACAGGAACAGAGGAAACTGCCTTATATCAAGGTAGAACATCGGTATATCTGGACCAATGTTGTCACCTCTGACTGATAGCAGCCATCCAGGGTTTCAGGAAGGTGACTCTCCTAACCCTACCTGGAGATACTTGGGAGTCCTTTCACACTAGACATTTATAACACTATGATTCCAACTTTAACCACTAATGGTTCCATTCTATGAAATCCTAGAATTTGCATTTTAGAGAGGGATATTTAGAATTCTTAGGCAGAGCACCCTAGAATGAATAAAACTACAAACCCCAGGATTCTGTAAGGCATAAACCAAGGAGACATATCATTTTCCCAGTTGGGGATGGGGAATTAAATAGCAGTTTGAATAATTTGGGGACAAAGGGGAGCTGGAAAAAATGGCATGGATCAAATTTTGCAACCCATAAAAAGGGGGCCTAGAGCCACATGTGTTCTATGAAATATTGTTTCCCTCACTGAGGCCTAATTTAGTTATATAGCTCAGTTGTTATTGATGATAGATTTAAAATGTATTGGTTTTATATGCTCCATTAACAGCTATTATGTGTTAAGATATTTTTTGTTGTTCCTCACCTCAATCTACAGGGAGAGGCAAATAAGAAATAAATTCAGTTTTATTGTTATTTTTGTTGTCAGTTTAAAACAGTGTAGGTATAATGATAGATAACTGATTGAAGGTTGGAACTGTAACTGCAATTAACTACCTTTTAAAAGTAACTTTCTCTGATATGAGACGAAAGAGAATTAAAATCATATGCATAATCACAAAGCCCATCAGAAGGCTGCCCTTAGACTTGATACAAAGCTTGGGAGTGAAGAGATGGGAGAAACAGTGGCAATGTTTCTTTATGTTAGTCAAAATGACAGACAAAAAGCTCTAAACAATCATCTGAAGTAATCTTCTTAGATTTAATCCAAGTGATGGATCCATCAGTTGTGAACAGAAGCCACAGGGCAAAACACAAAAGCCATACATCTCAGCAAAAACAACCAAACAATTGTCACACAGTATGTCCAGTCAAGGAACAATGAAAGAACACTGACAGAAAAAAATGTATTATAGGAGGGAATGGTAGGTAGTGAAGGGAAACAATCAGTGTCAACCAGCATCTATCCCTAGGTTTTAAGAATACATGCTGCTATAAAAAGTACCAGTCACACACTCAGGAACACAATGGGGTTTTGATAAAACTCAGCAAGGGATCCAACAGCTCCACACAAAAGTGTATCAAACAGACTTTATACAAAAGTTTGCCATAAGAAAAATTATGGGAAATAATACCCAGGAAACATTGGTACAGTTGACCCTTCTTATCCACGGATTTTTTGTCCACGGATTCAAGCATCCACGGTTTGAAAATATTTTTTTTAAAGTATAAATCCCAAATAAGAAATCTTGACTTTGACATTTTATATAAAGGACACCATTCCACTAAGCCATTGTATCGAATGGGACTTGGGCATCCATGTATTTTGGTATCCATGGGGGGTCCTGGCACCAAACCTCAGTGGAAAACAAGAGCTGGCTGTATAATGTGGCTTTGGGCATCCCAGGCATTCAGTTGAGTTGACCAAGGCTACATAGATAACAATGCAACAGTTCTCTGTTTGCAGGCAAGCGGAGACCAGTATGAGCTAAAACACAGGTTTCATGCAGTTTGTGAGTAATGGATGCATTAATCTCATCGTTGAAACAGTTTCACTGGCTACTTAGTGATTGGTGTCTGGGCACTGTTCAAATAGCTGGTCATGACCTATAAAGCCATATACAGCTTTGGTATCTGCTGAGGCTTGGTTCCAGAACCTCCTGTGGATACCAAAATCTGTGGATGTGGATGCTCAAGGCCATTAAATACAACCATAGTAAATACATCCTAGTAAAATGGTGTTTGTTATATAAAATGGCAAAATCAAGGTTTGCTTTTTGCAATTTATATATTTTTAATATATTTCTAAGATGTGGATGCATGAATTCATGGATAAAGGACCTATGGATATGGAAGGCCGACTGTACTTGAAATAACATACTCAACTGTCTGAGGGCTGCTCTTAGGCTGTGGAACTCATTTCAAAGGGAAGCTTGGTTGACCCCCTCTGTGCTCTCTTTTTCACAGGTAGGCAGTTTTTATACAAACAAGCTTTCAGATTTTAACTGGTTGGGACAGATGAATTTGTTGAATGGGGTATACTGTATTTCTCCAATGCTTGGAGGATTAAAAAAACCAACAATTTAATTGGATTGTTTGTTTACTATTCTTTATATTAACTACATATTATACATTGTTTGAGCTACATTTTCTTTTAACTTATATGGTAAGCTACCTTAGATCCCATTTTAGGAGAAAATTGGAATACAAAATAAATATAAACAGATGTTATTTTCCCACATCCGCAGTGGATTGGCCCATCACTATGTTTCAATGGGGAAAGAATTAGAAACCATACTCATCAACTGTTCCCGATTTGGTAAGGGCTGTTCACATTAATCCTCTTTCATCTCACTTTTTCAGCTGCTTTGAAAATGTCTCAGTTCCTTTCTTCTATTCCCATTTCCCCCTTAATTCTCCACTTAAATCAATTGTTACAAATTGAGTTGAAAATGCAAAAATAGTTTGCGTTCAATTAACTTAAAAGGGGGGAGAGGGCAGAAAATTGCCCTTCCTAGTAACTGTTGTAGCCTCTCTTGACTTGTATGTTCTTCATTAATACATTTTGACATCTTGAACACACACCTGTTGCTTGGCCACACATATCTCATTTTTCATCTATGAAAGGTTGGAAGGTATGTGAAATAGTGGATTCTGATGGATTTAGTCACCTCTAATCTTATACCCAAAGTTCATGTGACAAAAAGTTTGGTTTATAATAGAAAATGGGGTGGCAAGCAAGGGTGTTGAACTAGTTTTCCATGGACCATGAACACATCTTCTGCTCTGAGCCCCAAAACATGAGAGCTTTTCCCGAGGTGATGCTCTTAGGATGTGTTGAACAACAACTTGCCACACCCCAGTGCACACATACCTGGAACCAGATTGCAAAATTCTGTCCCAGTGTTGTAGTATGCCTTCAAGTAATTTCTGACTTATGGCAACCCTAAGGCAACCCTATCATGGGGTTTTCTTGGCAAGTTTCTCAAGAGGGAATTTGCCATTGCCATCCTCTGAGGTTGAGACAGTGTGACTTGCCCAAGATCACCCAGTGGGTTTACATGGCCAATCCAGGAATCAAACCCTGGTCTCCAGAGTCATAGTCCAGTGCTCAAACCACTATACAGTGCTATGCCGGCCTCTTCTGTTCCAATGATTTAGCAACATACACCAAGGAGTCAGAGTTTTATTCTTTTTTTAGGTTGTATCCCAAAAGACAATATAAAAGATGGTTGTTTTTTTTTAAAAGAGCTTTTTAAAAAGAGGGAGGTAAATCAGCAAAACACAATGCATGAGCAAATATAACAGTACACAACATCATTTTCAATCTCTTAGCTGACAAATTATAAACTAGACCCCCCCCCCAAAAAAAAAAACCGAATGCTAGTGGCACTAAGGACCTTTTTGACAGTACCAGCAGAGTAGGTTATTATCTGGTTACACATGTCCTTTTTGGGACAGAATCAGACAAACTAGAACATTTTACCAGAAGAAGAAGAAGTAGTAGTAGTAGTAGTAGTAGTAGTATATTTTCTGTAATGTCTGGAGTTTTTTCTCAAGTGATGATGATACAGTAAAAAGACCAATGCTTGGTATCAGTTCATGGGAAATTACATATAGAAGGCACCATCTTAAATTTGAACTCTTAATAGCTGTTGTTCATTAGGGACAACATATTTTTCAACTAATTATGTCAAGATCTTGTGTGAAATACTCATTTCCTACCAGGTGTGACAAGCTGGAAACACTTCATAGGGAGAAAGAACTAAATTACTGTTGGGTTTCTTAAAATTGCACTGTCGAAAAAGGAGGACATAAATATTTTATATTAAGAATTGAAGGATATAAAAAAGACACACACCATGATTTCACAAAAGAAAGGAGGTGCAGGAAGAGACAGCAGTTCTGCAAAAATCCTAAATGGATGCTCTAATGTTTTTGATTTTCCAAGGCTCAGAAATCAAGTTCATAATCCAGGTACAGTACTCAACTGCCTAATGTTTTTCCCCAGCTAAACCTGTTAAATAGGTATATCTGGCAGGTACATTTAGACATGTTTTCCTTTATAGTGCAATAAGTGATAAGGAAATGTTGCCAGGCATATAGCAATTCTTTGGCATCTGATACAGAGATCAAGAGAGTTCCTTGTTTGGACTACAATTCCCAGAATCCTCCAGCCAGCATGGCCAGAGGCTGAGGGACTCTGAGGATTATGGTCCAAGACACACACACACACACACACACACACACACATATACACACACAACTTCTTCACACTCTGAACAGATCTCAGAAGCTCTCCTGGTCATGTCATCCTGCAAATGTCCATCTTTTAAAAGGGCCTTTTTTTAGAGGCACCCACTCTTTGGGAAACAGCTCCCTCAGTTGTCAGTCTACTCCAACATACTTCAGGCATATCCTAAAAACATTTTTTATTTGCTTCACCCTTTCAGGATTCCATTTGTCATTTAAAATTTTATTGTCTGCTGTTATTGTTGTGTGCCTTCAAACTGTTTCTGACTTATGGTGACCCTAAGGCAAGATTTGTTCAGAGGAGTGTGTGTGTGTGTGTTCCTTTGTCACATTCAGAGGCTGAAAGAGTGTGACCTGCCTAAAGTCACCCAATGGGTTTCCAAGGCCAATCAGGGATTTGATCCTTGTCTCCAGAGTTGTAGTCCCACACTCAAACCACTACACCACACTGGCTCTCATTCTGATTTTTGTTTATGGCTAATTGGCTATGGTTTCAAATGTTTTTCAAATGCTACATGTTTATATTTAGGTTACCATCTGGCAGCAAGATAGGAAAATCAGATATATTTCCAATAAAATAAAAATTTCAGGGCACAGAAATTATGTTGGTTACATTTTAATAAAAACATGGAATTCTGTCAGCAATCCACAACAAATGTTCCACCTAAGGTGAATGTATGTGTTCTGACTCTGGATGTTTGCATACAGTAGAATACCCTTCATTCTTCACCCAGAAGTATACCTTTTTTTAAAAAAGAAATAAACTGCCACGAGTGCAAAGAAAGAATAAAACACATCAGAATGTAAAACGAATAAATTAGGAATACCACTGCTAGAGATTAAATGCAGAAATCAAGTTATTCTAATAGAGATCTCATATGACACTAAACCTCACAAGATTAATCCCAATAACAGATCTTTTCAGAGACTGCAATGTGTATTTTGTAGGATGCTAAATATACCCACAAACATTCCTGTGCACATGGACCATTTTTATCTCCTGAAATATACTGGAATTCTTATGGGGTCAGAAAACATTCAGTGCTCCCTTTTTAAAAAAAACCATGTATTTAATATTGTATTAATATTATTGTATTGTAATTTATTTGTTTTTAAAAATAATAATAACACTTTTTGATAGTTTAATCTTCAGACTGTAATGAGCCACTGTCAGTCCCAGTTTTGGGAGAATGGCATGGTATAAATCAAATAAATAAATAAATAGGGTCAAGGGCCTTCAAATAAAGCAAGGGGTATAAAAAAAAGCCAAACATCCTGGGGGCAGGCAAGTGTATTTATGCTGCTGCTTGCTGGATTGATAGTTTGCTTTCAGCTATCACCTTATCCAAAATTGTTTTTTAGAATATCTGAAGGAAGATTCATTACTGTTTTCCACATTTTTGCAGTTACGTCTAGTTGCCCTAGTTACAATATCCATGGTATCTAAGGCAACCGGGCTTCATAGGGCAAGGACAACACAATAATAAGCTTTAAAAATACATATAAGGATCTCATGCCAGGCACTATAATGGTCAAGTACAAGTCCTGAGTCACTCCAAACCTAGGCTGAAATATATCACATCTCCACAGTTACCCAGATGATTACAGTTTATATAAAAAGTGTATCAATTAGAATGCTGGACCAGGACCAGAAAGATCCATAGTACACACACACACACACACACACACACACACACACACACACAGTCATGGAACATACTAAGTGACTTTGAACCAGCCTCGCTCTCTCAGTCCAAATACACACTATTGTTGTGAGAATAAAAGGGGGAAGAGGAGGGACATGTATGTACCTCTCTTCAAGCTCACCTGAAGAAAGGCCGGATCCTCCAGGTTCCAAAACTGTCCACATGGGTGGCTGAGATAGTGACACCTTTGCTTTCTGATGGTTCAATGCACACAAACTTTGTTTCAGGCACAAAATTATTAAAAACATTGTGTATAAACATTGCCCTCAGGCTATGTGTATAAGGTGTATATGAAATATAAATGAATTTCATGTTTAGACTTGGGTACTAAGATATCTCATTGCTGTTATTAACTGCCCTCGAGTTGGCCCCGACTCATGCCGACTCTGTCCATGAGATGACTCGAAAAATTCTGAAATCCAAAACCCATCTGGTTCCAAGCATTTTGGATAAGGGAGACTCAACCTGTAATGTAAAATTCCCTTACTTAAAAGTTACCCAGTGAATGAGAAGGATGTCCTTCTCCACATAGTTTGCCTGAAAGCCCCAACTTTACTAAGGTTCCCTACAAAGCATTGACTGTGAACAAGATTTTTAATACAAGTGGGCTCACAAGCCACAGAATAGCAGCAGATTCACAACCAAACACCCAAGCAGACGTAGCAACAAAAAAAACCAGCTACGGTTTCAGCTGTGGGGGTTTTGGGAGAGGGCACAATTTAGCAGCCAAGCGCATGCTTTGTACAAAGAGGACTGCAGCATACAATCCCCAGGATCTCTCATTAAAAGGAGGATTAGGTAACACATCCGAGGAATTCTGGGACAGAGATGGGAAATACCTTAAAGATCTACTGCCAGTCATAGAAGAGTTCACTCTGTAGCCCAGGAAGATGCTGCATGGAACAGTTAACCAGACTGAGCATCAGAACTGAGCTGCACGCAACAGGTGTCCCGCTATAGCAACTCCCCAAAAACTTTTGCATGCAATCGGATGGCACTTTGTAGCCTTTAAGTCTGCTGCATCATGTAACCGAGCTGGACTTTGCAGCCCTGGAAGCTATTGCAGCATAATTTTCTCCTAAGTATACATGTTCAGAGTGCAGGGTGACCAGATGTCATAATCGTAAAGGAGGGAAAGGCTCCGCAAAACATAGGACACTCAAGAAAAATGTAGGACATTGCAAAATAAAATTTGAAAACACAGATATAAATGTAATTTCATGCTTGAGTCAAGCTCAAAATGAAAGACATTTTGAAATTTATCCTGGACAGAAGGTTGAAATGTAGGACATGTCCTAGAAACAGAAGGCATGTGGTCACCCTGACAGAGTGGAACTGTGTTTTGTGTGCATAATGAGAAAATGTCCAAACAACATCTGGCTCCACCTGTTTTTCTTTGGCTCTGTGCTTTGTCTTCACATCTCTTACTGTTGTGGAAGGATGGTCTGCTTCACAAGACTATCCTTATGGCTGGCAAAGGTTTCCTGCTACTTCTGGAATACACAGTATTATTACACTAGATGGAAAATGGTCTGATGCAGAAGTCATGCTATATATACCAGACTCATGCACTGTTAGGATAGTCCCAAGAGATTTTGGTACTGGAGACAAAGGGACAATATACGGTGCACAGAAGCCAAGTTCATTGGCTGTTCAATCTTGCCTTAGCTTTGCAATCAGAACTGCGACATATATACTCACCTAACATAGATTCAAAACATTAATGTCACTACTAATACATTGACTTTAGATTATTAGATGAGAAATTGGTCCACTAACATTAAGCAATTAGAGGAAATTTTATGAATTCATTGAATCTTGGCATTTTTAAAAAGCAAATTGTTTAACATGTTTAAAATTACCCAAGACAATGGTCTGCAGTGGTGGAGAGGACAGAGACCAATTTCTGCTTCATGCCTCTGAAGTAGGATGCTGCTATCATACCACTCTGGCCACCATTTTGGGTGATTTTGGATTCACTGTTTCCTTTTGGGGGGATTAGGGGGATATTGGGGAACTCTGGGGATGGAGAAATTAAACTGCCATATTTGAGCTCACTTGACCTTTGGCTATGTGAAAAATAACTCAAAGTCAGCACAATTTAAAAAATATTTTGAAAGGGTTGAGGGCTTGAGGGGACTACTAGAGAGGATTCAGGGGCCACAAATTAGGGCTGCAAAGACTGCATATGGCCCACAGGCCATGTTTTTCCCCACTCTTGAAGTAAGAGGACAAGACACACAAATCATTATTTCAAACCTAACATTGTTTGTATGTGGCAACTCAAAAATTACAAAATCGTTGCCAACATTTTCTACAAACTGCAGATAACTAACACGATGTTGTGGTTTGAGCATTGGACTATGACTCTAGAGACCAGGATTTGAATCCAGGCTCAGCCATGTAAACCGACAGGCAAGTCACGTACTCTCAACCTAAAGAATGGCAATGGCAACCTCCCCTCTGAAAAAGCTTACCAAGAAAACCCCATGACAGATTCACCTTAGGACTGCCGTAAGCTGTAAATGACTTGAAGTCACACAACAAGAACAAATTCAACAGTAACACATTACAGTCGGCCCTCATTATCCACAGATTTTTTATCCACGGATTCAAGGTTCTGCAGCTTGAAAATATTCCCCAAAAGTATAAATTCCAAATAGCAAACCTTGATTTTCCATTTTATATAAGGGACACCATTTTGCTATTCAATAATAATAATAATAATAATAATAATAATAATAATTATTATTATTATTATTATTTTTACCCCGCCTTTCCAAAAAGATGATCAAGGTGGCTTACAAGGGCTAAGAAGATTACAATACAAGATAAAAATACGATAAAAGTTTTAAAAAATTATATTGAATGGGACTTGAACATCCACGTTTTTTGTTATCTACGGGGGATCCTGGAATCAAACCTCAGTGGGTAACAAGGACCCACTGTATTTCCAAGCACACAATTAGTTTTTCTTTCCAGTATTTCATTGATATCAACATCTGTGTCATCTGCCTCACTCTAACAGGAGATCTAACTCTCCCCCAGACTGGTCCTTAATCTAGAAAAATGTAAAGAGAATAGCATAGAAAGTCCAGAGCAGATAGCCAGTCTGAAACATATGGATGGCTTAACTCACACACATACATACTGTATACAGCTAAACCCAAATGTGTTTTGGATGGTAATGCCCTTGCTTCATACCTGCAAGTGCTTCTCACCTGACGTATTTGGAGAGAGGGAGAGACAAGCTGCAATAAAGGAGAGAAATGCCCTTGAAGAGAACCCATTCCAGTTACCAAAGCAATTTAGCATTTCCACAACACTCAAAACAGTCACATGGGAATCAAAAAGAGCTTAGATCTGTATATTTATTCTCAAACCTCAAAACCCCATTTTCAAACCAAACACAGATCACCTCAGCTCTGTGGTCCTCTTGACCCCTGCCTTGTTCTCCTTTTCTCTGATCTTGGTAGTATTCAGAAATACACAATTTAGTTCCTAGCTCCTGACTTATTACTGGCTGCAAAGGTCTGATACTAAACTATGCTTTGGCATGGAGCTTAGATAGGTGATCTTTTGTACCATGACTCCTGTGACTTTTTGCACGTTTTGGTTTAGTGTTGTGGACAACACAGCTACACAAAAGTGTGTTAGCTCTAATGTGGCAATTTCTAATATGGCAACAAACATACTTGAATGACAGCTGGCATGCCATTGCCAGCATGGAGAAAGGGATGGGACAAACACAAACAATGGCCAGCTACCAATAAAGACGACATTTATGGGGTCCTCTTTAATAATGATGAATTAGCATGGTGTAAAGGTTTGAGCACTGGACTATGACTCTGGAGATCAGGATTCGAATCCCCGCTTGGCCACGGAACTCCACTGGGTGACTTTGGGCAAGTCACTCTCTTAGCTTCAGAGGATAATAATAGCAAACCCCCTCTGAAGAAATTTGCCAAGAAAACGCCATGATAGGTACGACTTGAAGGCACACAACAACAACATCTATGGATATTTAGATTAGGAAAACAAGACATTTGAACAAGAAAGAAGACTAGGTAACTTCAGCACAGCATTCTGCCTCATCAGCACCCAACACCACAGGTCCAATTCTGTTATAATTTTCAAAGCTTCCAAGTGGGATACTACTGATATTTTATAGGTTTTATTCTGAAGAAAAATATAATTTAAACCATGCAGCAATGGCCAAGCTGGTTATACAGCAATGTGAATTTCTAAGACTTTTTACAGGTGTGATTTTTTTTTAAATTCCCCAAATAGCAGCAAGCCTGCTGTTCCGTGTTTAAAGCCACCTTCAAAGCTTGAAAGTTCAAATGGTTCTCTGGCTTCAAGGTCCACAACAACAACAGGAAATACTTCACACAGTGCTACTGTCACAAGCTAAAGGTTTCACAGAACACCAGTTACTTGTTAACTCAAAAGGCTCCCTCGCAAAATGCCCATTTCTCTTGAAGGCATTACAATTTTTTTATTTTTTGTCAATTTTGCTTTCAGTAAAACTATTACAGTAAGCTGACAAGAGGAAGGGAGGGAGAAAGATGAACACTGTACAAAGTACAACTGATACTTCATGCATCCAGAGTCTTTTCATAGATCCTTTGCTCTGTCATAAGCATGGAAATTTACTGCCACAAGAGCACTATCAGTTCTGCTCCCTGTGGTGTTATTCACATCCCTCCAGTAATATTAGAACATTGATCCCATGTGGAGGAGAAAACGCGATCTGGTTAATAGCCTTGGCAGCCTCCTGGTATGGGAAGTAACCACCCAGGGAGCTATCCCTACAGGATCTCAACCCTTATCAGAATGGCAGTCTTTCTAACTAACACGTGATTTATGATGGCATTGCACTCAATTAACTCAGCTGGTTAAAAAGAGGGGAGTCTCACCCTTCCATAATTCAGTACAGTGGGTCTTTAATATAAGCTGGGGTTCAAATCCAGGACCCACCGTGGATACCAAAATACCTGGATGCTCAAGTTCCATTATATAAAATGGTGTAGAAAAATGATATCCTTTAGATAAAATGAAAAAAATCAACATTTGTTTTTTGGATTTGTGTGTGTGTGAATATTTTCAGTCATGGTTAGTACAATCTGTGATTGCAAAATCCATTGACAGAGAAGGCTGACTATACATAAATCGCAAGATTTTTCTGCTCAAAATACAGTCAGCCCTCCTCCACCATCCACACATTCGCAAATGTCATGTTTGCAGATTTGATTATTCATGGATTTGAATGATATATTCCATCTAGGAATCTCTTGGTCCTCCAGCATGACTCTGGTAGAAGTTGATAGTTGGATGCTGGGATGTTGACCACAGAGTTGCTCTGGAGGACCTAGAGATTTCTACACAGGTGTTCTCTCGGGTTTAAAAAAATGTTTTGTTTTTTTATTTGCAGTTTTTCCTCTTTCATGGAGGTCCTGCATCCCTATCCCCAGCTAATGTGGAAGGCCCACTGTAGTTTTGTGTGTTTGCTCTTGTTCTTCAAGTTGTTTCCAATTTATAATGAATCTAAAGCAAACCTATCCTGGAATTTTCTTGGCTAGATTTGTTCAGAGGAGGTTTGTCTTCTTCTGAGGTTGAGAGCATGTGTTGTGTGTCTTCAACTCCTTTCCAACTTATGGCAATGCTAATGTGAATCTATCCTGGGGTTTTCTTGACAGAGTTTGTTTTCTTGAGAAGGTCTGCAATTGCCTTCCAGAGGCTGTGAGCATATGACTTGCCCAAGGTCATCCAGTGGGTTTCATGACTGCTGGGAATCGAACCCTGGTCTTCAGAGTTGTTCAACACTCAAATGACCATACCACACTGGATCATTAATGCTTGTCCACTGCTGCCTGGCCACACCTTTTTGACCGCACTCTGATTTAACTCAGCCACACATATCCTGGCTTTCATCTGTGAAATGTTGGAGGGTATGAACTGCTACCAATAATACTGGCAACAGACTGTGCACAGGTTAGTAACTGATAAGCCAGAGCAAAAAGAGCTCAGCCCCATGCAACAGGCTCTCAAGCTGCAAACCTGGGCTCAGTTCCATTCAATAGGTTCCCCAACTACAAACTAGACTACAATTATATGCAATAGATTCTGCGGTTGAGAACCTCAGCTAAATTTCATGCAACAAGCTTCCTAGCTGCTAACCAGATCTCCCTTCCATGCAATAGGTTCCCAAGCTGCAAACCAAACCTAGGTTGCAGGCAACAAATTCCCTGGCAAGAAAATTTCCAGGCTAAAAACAGAGCTCAGTTTCATGAAATGTTCCCAAACTTTAAAAGTTAAAATTTTAATAGCTTATGATCAGTGATCATAGATAATAGAAAAAGATGCTTGCAGAATAGATGGGGAACCCACTCAGAGTAAATATCTTGCAGGAGGGCCAGAGGCTGCCGACAGCCATGGTAGCATAGAGTTTCATCCCAGCAATATGAGGCAATTTCACATTTACAGTATTTCCAAATGAGATGCTGCTCTACCAGCTACCCTTTTACATATTGCACTTGCTCTTCCGAAGCAATATGCTTTTAGGTTTAAGATCAAAGTAACTTGACAAGATACATGGATTTAATTACAGATAACAAAATTGCTTTCTTTTGCAAAAATTAGAGAGCTCAATGGGGGGGAAAGACCTCAGCTTTATCAATATTTACAAATTAGGCCACAGCTTCATCACGCTGGCTGAGAAAACAGAGTGAACTCAGATCTTTAACTCATTCTGAGGAACTTATTATCACTAAAAACTACAGGACTATTGAAGAAACTATTCTATTGCCTTCAAACACTAAGTTCGATTCACATTTTTATATGCAGCAATGGAATATAAATCCTCGTCAATAAATATGTGAAAGTAATATGAAGACAAAGACTTTCGTGGCTGGCATAGTTTTTTGTGGGTTTTTAGGGCTATGTGGCCATGTTCTAGAAGAGTTTATTCCTGACATTTTGCCAGCATCTGTGGCTGGCATCTTCAGAGAACTCTTGTAGAACATGGCCACAAAGCCCGAAAAACCCACAAAAAACTAATATGAAGACAGTTGTGGCATAAGGAAACAACTTCTACACTGTCCTATAGTGAAGGAACCTTACTTGACGTTTAGCAACACAAATGATACACATAAATCATTTCATTTAAACAATATAGTTATGTTAAAAATATGAAAATTAAAAACACAAATAAACATAACAAAACAATACGAAAAAAGTCAAATTATTATTATTATTAACCTTTATTTATGAAGCGCTGTAAATTTACACAGTGCTGTACATACAATCTTTTAGTTAGACGATTCCCTGCCCTCGGGCTTACAATCTAAAAAGACATGACACAGAAGGAGAAGGGAGAGGTGGAGGGAAAGGGTAAGAGGTCCAGCAGTTCCTCTCTACCTCCAAGGCCTGGACCAAGGCAGATGGACTGGAGGGAGGGCGAGGCTTCATAATGGATGGTTAATCATTTTCCAGGGAAAATACATACTCTCAAGTAGGATAATACATATACAGTACATAGCAATACAGGAAATGGTTCAATAAACAGGCACCACAAGAACATCAAATAGTAAGCGACAATTATGCAATGCCTGGGAAGGCTTCTCTGAACAGGATGGTTTTCAACTCCGTTTTGAAGCTGGTTAAAGAAGTGATGGCTCTTGCTTGTGGGGGAAGAAGGTTCCAGGAGTGAGGGGCAGCGAGTGAAAAGGGGTGAATCCGGGATGGGGCAGAGGAAATCCTGGGCTGAGACAGCAGACCTAGACTACCAGAACGGAGGGCCCAAGTGGGAAGGTGAGGAGAAAGAAGGTCTGATAAGTAGGGAGGGGCCAGTCTATGGAGGGCTTTAAACGTCGACAGCAGGAGCTTATACTGAATGCGGAAAGGGAGGGGGAGCCAGTGAAGGGATGCCAACACAGGAGAGATGTGGTCAGAGCAGTGGGTGGAAGTGATAATGCGTGCAGCTGAATGCTGGACAGAAATTAAAAGACGGAGGTGAGAAAGAGGAAGCCCAGCCAGGAGGACATTACAGTAATCAAGTCGTGAGATCACTAGGGCATGGACCAGGATCATGGTAGTAGAGGCGGAGAGATATGGTCGGATTTTGGCAATATTGTATAAAAAGAATCTTCAAGTCCTGGCTGTGGTCTGGATCTGAGGGATACACAACAGAGAAGAGTCAAAGATAAAACCAAGACTGCGGGCTTGCTGGACTGGTTGAATAGAAATGTTGTCCACAGAGACAGAAAAGGAGTGTTGAAGGGTGGGCTTAGGAGGAAAGACAAGAAGCTCTGTCTTGGACATGTTGAGCTTCAAACACCGATGGCGCATCCACTGCGAGACAGCTGTGAGGCAAGACTTTCTAATTTTGTCTTTGGGTTCAGTTATTTCTCTTTTATCTTTCAGAAAGCAGTCATGAGAAATGGAAAGAACACATGCAGGTCACTAGAAGAAGAAAGAGAAGAGATGAATAGTACCAAAGAACTGTAAAGCCTCCTGCCCTATAAGCAGATACTGATCAAAATAACTGCTGCACTGGCTGGGTTTTTTAAAAACATATTCCTGACAGCAAGTAAGTGATTTCTTCTTAGTTGTTGTTTCTTAAAAATATTATTGATTAACCTCTGATTTTTATTGTGGGATACTATTGACAAGTTTTTTTGTTTCCTACATCGTTCTTGTTTACCTGTATTTCTTTGTAAGCCCACTCAATGCTCTTAATGAGTGGTAAGTGACAAATTGGATTTTTCAGAATCCATACTGCTTTTTCCTTCTTTCACACATTCAAAAATTGGAAAAGGGAGAGAAAAAGTAAAAAAGAAAGAAAGAAATGGGATTTTTCACCTTCATCCAGTAAGGTTTTTGTGCAGTACTGTAATATAATGTACATTTAAATGCCAAGTTAGAATTAACTTAAATGTACATCCTCTTTTCCTTGAAAATGTAATTAACATTCATTTTATAACTTTTAAAAATATAACTTGGCAGCTCTTTTCCACTAACTTTTGTATCTGTTCCCTGGAATAGTCATAACTAATCCTAGAGTAGTTCCAAATGATGTTATTTGATATGACAAGCCACACTGCTAGCCTGCTTAAACAAAAAGAGGAATTATGCCATTACTCTTCCGGAAAAGCTATGATTGTACAGTATATCCAAACATGCTTTTTCATGCTTGACAAACACAATGCTTCTATTAATCATCCATTTTCAAGGAGAGAGCAGTAACAACAGGGAAATTTACAGGAGATAATTTTACCTTCTGTTTTTCTTTCCCTTGTCTCAACTACACACTGACAAAATTGGCTTTTTCCAACTCAGCAGATGTATATTCAACTGGGAAAGTGCATATACAGCTAAACAGATCTATTTCTTTACAGTAGCCATGCTCCTGGAGAGCAAGTTCCATAACTGATACTGAACAATGTTGTTTAACTCCCCCTTGCATGGTACCCACCCATCCCATTTCTCTCAGAGGGAGCAGAGAAGGGAATTCGACAGGCCTAAACCATGAAGAGATCAGAAGTCTATGCAAGCAGGAAATTTTTCATTTTTGCAGTCCTCCCGATAAAAATGTTCACTGAAACCTGCCAGCTACCCAGCAGGAACCTTTGATGCAACCTGTGCCTCTGAGAGGAGAGAAGCCTGTCAGCTCAATCAAATCTGATTCTGTTAAGACTTCCTTTAAAAAAAAATCCTGAATATGTTCAGTGCTTGTTGAATACTGTGTGTGTAAACTTGCGTGCCTTCAAGTCACCTGCTGACAATTTCAAAATTGGTGTTCCGCATAGGCAAAGTGTTTTTCTTTCCATTTATCTTTTTTGTGTGTAAGGACTTTATTTACTGTATATACTCATGTCTAAGGTTAGAAATTTTCATCAAAAAAATTGACTCAAAAAACCTGGACCGATTTGTCCACGGGTAAATGTAAGTACTGTATTTTAACTCTTATTATATATAAAAAAGGAACCATCCTCTTTTGTGAATAGAATGGTGGAAAAGTGAGAGCTTAGTTCATCCTGGGACCACCTAAAAAGCACTAACCCCCCTCTACTCTCTCATCTATCGATCCTTTATGGTGAGCACAAACAGATATACATGCCATTATTTTGTAACTTTTTTTGGCATTGCTTTCCTTTGCTTCATCTTTTACATCCTTTCTTGCATGTCCCTAAGTTTTACCCTTGACTTATCCATGGGTCATATCAAAATTCATAATTTTGGGCCCAAAACCTGCCCTCAACTTATACATAATCAACTTATAGTCATGTATATACGGTATTTATTTATTTCATTAGTATCTAACTTCTGAAGTACGTTCTTTATCTGATTCACTATTTTCTCCTCCAATACATTCTTTTATCTGATTCACTATTTTACCATTAAAAAAAACGCAGCAGAGAGAAAAAATCTGTCACAGCAAACCCAGACACTGGATTTCTAAGAATTCTTTTCTATAAAACTCTAAACTAAGCCCAAAACATTTAAAAGAAACAAAGACCAACAAAATTGATTTTACAGTATTTTTACTTCTCATAATTTAACATTTCTGAGTTGCAAAAAGACAAGGGAAAGAAGAGGAAATTATAGCCAGATAGGGACTAAAACATATATCTACTTCATATTTAATATCCCCATGTTTCCAGATGTTAGAAAAACTGACATTCTTGGACTACAGTTCCTGGAATTCCCCAGCCAGTGGCCATTTTGGCTGTAGGATGATGGGAACGCTAAAGATGTCCAGGCCTAGATGAGAGGCCAGACATGAATGGAGAGTCTGTAGAGAAGTAGAACATTCACAACCATCAGCATACTTTTTTGAACTGCCTTACCTTGTGATTTGCTTTCCATAAAGGTGAATGATGGTGTATCAGTGCTTGATACTCAATTATTCTGAATAAAATTTGCCATTCACTCCCTTTTTGAATGTACATACAACTGGTATCGCCATGCAGCACCCCAACTTCTTGTCTTAGAATCAGTCACCTGAAAAGGCTATACAATACTGTTATTGTGTGCCTTCAAGCTGTTTCCGATTTATAGGTGAATTTATCATGGGGTTTTCTTGGCAAGGGCTGTTCAGAGGTTTGCCATTGCCTTCCCCCTGAGGCTGAGAGAGTGTGACTTGCCTAGGGTCACCCAGTGGGTTTCATGACTGACCTAGGAATCGAACCCTAGTTTCCAACAAACTGGCTACTGAAGCAATTCTAGGGCAGAGTTTAGCAATTTTCGATAGCTCCTTTGGTCTAAAGCAAGAGTGAGTAACTGTGGAAAGCTCAGGGGCCACATTTGCCCCCATGAGGCCTTGGAGGGCCACATTTTCACTGCACCCCACCCACCCACCCCCCAAAAAAACCACACACACACACACATTGTTTTGCCCCCAATACCACTTAGGCAGCATGGTGGCATTTCTGCCCTATTTTTAGGCCCCTTCGGGCCATTTTAGGCCCCAGGTAGGTCCTTTTTTAACAACATGAATACAGGTCACTTTCTGTTCTCTCCCTGTTTCAAAAATGGGCCTCTCCTGGGCTTAAATTGGCCTGGAGCCCCAAAAATGTGGTGAAGATGTCCTACTCATCCCTTGAAGGGAACTTGGGGGAATCTGGGGGCAAAAAAAATATTTTTAAACTCCGGTGGGACTCTGAGAGATACAAACAAGGTTCTGGAGGCTGCATGAGGGCCATGGGCTATACTGGGACCACCCCGGGTCTAAAGTTTGCTCTAAAACCTGGAACAGATTCACTGCCCCACTGATATGGATGCCAGCAACTGGCATTGCTCATAAGACAAATAGGAGTCCAGATCAGGACTTTTTTGGGCTATAGTTTCTAGAATCCCACAGCTGAGTTTCAGCATTATGTGCACACAATTCTAAGTTCTCCTTCTGACAGAGTAAAGGAATGATGATGATGATGATGATGATATCATCATTTCTGTCTCCCCATTTCCCTAATATTAGCACTTACAGTAGCTTGCCAAATAAAAACAGTACAGATTACCATACCAAAAAATCAGTAAACATGTATTAAATTTTTAATTTCAAAATGCACTTAATGCAAAGAATTAAAACTGTATAAAAATCCATTAAATTCATTATAATCCATATAATCCATACATTTTAAGGTATGATTTTATTTGTGTGTTTGTCATATGTTACAATACAAACTTTTCTGGAAAAAAAATCCATTAAAAACAGAAGATAAAAGATCAATGTGACAGCACACCATTAAAAGTAATATCACCACAGTTGAATGAAGTGGACAGAATGCACAAAAGCTTAGTTACATAGAAACTATATATCTTATAGTTAGACTATAGCTTCCAGAATCCCAGTCACTGACCATGCTGGCTGTATAATTCTGGGTGCTGAAGTCCAAAATAGGACCTTTTCTATGTTCTGCTTAAGTTCACACAAAGAAGCATTTCTAGACAGAAATAAGATATGCACAGAAAAGGTGGGGGAGGGATGGGGCCTGACACAAGGAAGTCCCTCAAACCAAGGCACACCCATTCCTTCCTAAATGCATGCTGTTTGCTTGTACGGCAAGTTTCTTGCAGTCAATTGTGCAAGGAAATAATGCTAAAACTTTGCACTTTAAAACTCCAGAAATACGACTTTGAACAGGGCCACTGGATCTAATGCAGCCACTGGTTGCTGGATTTCTCTCTATGGCTGACCCAAAACCAAAACAAGAACAGGACACTCTCTCCCTATGTACAGAGACCAACAAGAATGGAAGGTGCATCTTACCTGAATACTGGTGATGTTATGGCCTCTGTCATGCCAATTACAGCAGCAAAGACAGTTCATGAGGTTCAGGACATGGTGTATTTGGAGTACATATACATAGCAGTATCCTCCAAACACTTTACTGTCAGTCTTTGACCATCAGCATCCTCTGCCTGAGCTAGCTATCTTACTGTACTTTAAGACAGGACTGGCACTATACTTCTCTTCCCGATCACACACACATACACACACAGGGAGTGCTTCACTGAGATTGAATTGCTTCTGTTCCTCCTGGGATTGCCCGCAAGATGAATTTTATGCTGAAGAAAAACATACTGCACTTCTCACTTGCTGATATTTATTCAATGGTTTCTGTTGGAGTGTACAGAAAAAGTTACACCCAATACTAGAATCACTTATGCAGTTCTTCCACTTGGGGGTCCCCCTCCACTACAGAAGCAGTTATTTCTTCTATTACAGCTCCTGCTAAAGTTACATATCAACAGAAGGTCTTTATTTTGAAAACAGACGTATATCCTTACCTCTTTGGTATTACTACTAACCCAACAGAATAAAAAGACATACAAGAATCCAGCAGCACCTGGATTCAAGACTAACGGGGGGGGGGGATTCCTGGCACAAGCTTTGTGTGACAACAGTCCATTCATCTGATAAACACACCTGGATAAAGTTGGTCATAAACAATTAAAAATAAAGGCAAACCCACCCCAAATTGTACTGAGTTAATACATAGTAAAAATGTAAAAGTAATACTAGAAGCAAAGCCAAAGCGGGGGAAAACTAGTCCAGGCTGTGTTTAAACAAAATGAGCTTTGCCTGGATATAAAGAGGTAGAAAGAACAGGTGCTGAGGAGACTTTTGTGAGTGATTCTAAAGGTGGGTGGTCAACACCACCAAAATGAGTTCCTGTCTTATTACCATTTGCCTAACCTCAGAAGGTAGGAGGGAGAACTTAGAAGAGGGGCTGTGAAGGTGACTTTGGGATATGTGCAGATTTCTGCAAGAGAAGGCGGTCCTCGTGTCAATGCCAAGGGTATATTGCAACAGGCCCTTTTGTTTTGCTGCACTATTTTATTTCATTTTATTTTTTGACAATGCAATTGCTTCTTGGAAGGCACATGACAATTAATACTTCACAGTACCCTTTCTGTTTATAACCTCTTTCTTTGTTCCACACAACAGCACAATTGTGGGAGAAAGGGGCAAAGCTTTCAAGACCATGTGAGCCAAGTTGTCTCATTTTGTAATGTGATTTTGTGTCACATGCTGTTTTGTAGTGCTCACACTGCATTAGAAATAGGAAGGTGTAAGGCGAAATCTGAGACCCAGCAAGGTAGCTTGAGTGTTGGACAAAGATTCAGGGGGGTCAGGTTTGAACCTGTTCACCCATGGAAACCCACTGGATGAGCTTTGGCTGACACACTCTCCCAGCCTACAAGAAGGCAATGGCAAACCTCTGAATAATTTTACCAAGGAAACTGTATGATAGAAAAAATGGGGTCAGCCTGAAGGCGCATAACAGTGACACAAAGATGAAGGCCACCCTCTTTTACTTAATGCATGCACAAAAAAACCCAGGTCTGCATTACTTTATGGGAGATGAGTTTGTTGTTCTATTGACCAGCATCCCACTGGAAGATTCCACCCACCCATTTGTATCTCCCTTTGGAGAGCCTATGCCTTTGCTGCTGCAGCTTGTCTCTTCAGATTTTCTTCCCCTCTCTTGTTGCCTTAAAAATTGCCAAGTTATTTTGCTTTTCCAGATTTTGCTTGGGAAGCAGCAAAGGCTACTAGCAGAGAATTTCTCACCATCCCCATTCCTTTAAAGTTTGCATTGCACTCTCCTTCCCCCACAAAATTGTCTAACCCCTCTAGAAACTACCACGAAAGCCAAGATATCTTACTCTTATGCTGCTTCTATTGTCACTATTTCAAGTACAGTGGACCTTTGTTATCCGCTGGGATTTGGTTCCAGGAACCCCCATGAATAACAAAATCTGTGTATGCTCAAGTCCTATTAAATACAATGGCATAGCAAAATGGTGTCCCTTATATAAAATGGAAAAATCAAGGATTGATACTTGAAATATATACTTTTTTTGAATATTTTCAAGCCGTAGATGCTTGGATCCATGTATAAAAAATCTGTGGATAAGGAGGGCCAACTGTACTTCTTTCTTGTTTGGCGCTCTCCAGCCCCATTGACCTAGGAGCAAGTACTATTTGAGCAAGAGTAGGAATCATATGGCCATCTGGATGTTGCTCAACCACAACTCCCAGTATTCCTTACCATTGGCTGTGCTAACTAGGCCTCCTGGGACTTGCAGTCCAACAATATCTGGATGGACTACATGACTCCCATCTCTGCACTGGAGTCAATGCAACTAAATAGCAACTAAGGAATCCATGGCAGCTTTGAGATTTAACTGGAAGAAGAAATTTCTAGCATAAGCTTTTGTGAACTATGTGAAGTCGAAGGCTTTCACTGCCAGAATACATAGTTTTTTGTGGGGTTTTCAGGTTATGTGGCCATGTTCTGGAACAGTTTATTCCTGACATTTCACCAACTTCTGTGGCTGGTATCTTCAGTGAATGTGGACTCATTCATCTATGGTGATGTAACTTTTAATTGTGTGCTGTCATATAGATTTTTATCGTCCATTTTTAAAGGATTTTTATACAGTTTTAATACTGTGGACTGTTTAAATACATTTCAAAATTAAAATGTAATACAAGTTTACTGATGTTTTGTATATTTTTTATTCTGTGCTTGTTTTAATATTTGGTAAGCTGCCCTGACTCCTGGGGGGAGAAGAAGTGATGGCATCATCATCATCATCATTTATATCAGAGGGAGAACTCAGTATCATGTGCACACAGTGCTGAAATTCAGCTAGCACTAGCCAAGCAAATATGAGCTTCATAATCATTCCGTGCACTCCTTGCAGCCTCTCCCAAATTCTGATCCATCCATCCACAAGCCCTGCCAAAAAGTGTGGGAGGGATCTTGGAAAGCATAAGCACAAGCTACCCTATCCTGTTTCCCTGCCAAGGTGCCCTTGCTTGACTAGCCAGTCTTCTGAATTTGCATTCCAAACCCTGTCTATCCCCTTCCTTTGCTGTCAACATCCAGGCTGGAAGAAACAAAACAGCATATATTTAATGTTTACATGTAATCCAGGATCATCCTGCTCAAGGCAGCCTCACAGCTGCAGGGCTGACTTGGTCAGTATGACTTCCAAGGATCCCGTGTGACCATGACGGACACCACAAGTATTCCCTTTTTAGAAGCTAAGAAACTCCTGTTCAAAATGTCACTCATACCTCAAGTTAAGGTTACACCAGGATAGAGTTTAAAATTAAAATTAAGCTTAGGGTCTAATATTAGGGTGCTACACACACAGGAGTCCATTCTCATTCAAGGTTTTTGGTCTATGTCTATTCTTGGGTGGGGAGTGAGACTAGTTCTGTTTAAAAATATAAAATAAAATAATCTGGGCAACAGCTCTGCTGGGGAATCTTGGTCGCTAACGAAAGTAACAGCAGTGCTTGACAATGCTCCCTTTTTGGACTACAACTCTCAGAATGTGGGGGTTCTGGGAGCTCTAGTCCAAAAACTGAACTTGTACAAATGCTGTGCAACATTGCAGCTTACCTAGAGGAGGAAGTGGTCAGGGAAAGAATCATTGCCAGCTGCAGTCACACAAGTTCTGCTTGCAATAACCTCAACTTATTTTAAAGGGATACTTGGGCCCATTACAAACGGGCCAGAAAGTACGCGCAGAGTGCGTACTAGGGTTAGAAAGCGGCGGTGCTTCCGCACCCCCTAACCCTAGTGCGCGCTCTGCGTGCACAAAATGGCAGCAGCCGTTCCACACCTCTATACGGGGCGGCGCGGATGTGATGTCCTCGCTCTGCACCAGGGCGCTTAGTGCGCCCTTAGCGCGGAGCAGGAAGGAGCTCCGTTTCGGAGCTCCTTCCTGGTTTGGTCCGCTGGGCGCAGCCTTCACACGGCTGCGCCCAGCGGACCAAAGGAGAAAGGGGCCAAGCCGCCGCCGTGGGGTGTCCTTGGGGCTTCAAGCCCCAAGGATACCCCTTTCCAGGCTGCAGGGAAGGGGCCTTTTGCCGCTTCCCCGCAGCCTGAAAAGCGGCGGATCGAGGCCTCAGCGGCTGCCGCTCTGGACACTGAGGCCCTGATACACCAGGGAAAGGGGCGGGTGCAGGCTGTATGAGAATGAAACCATCACAAGGGTCTCTGGACCAAAATGGCCAACTCATACCAGACAGGTTTTGTTGTTTGATGGTGTTCTACACCTTCAAGTAATTTCTGACTTATGGTGACCCTATCACAGGGTTTTCTGTAGCTGAGAGTGTGTGACTCATCCAAGCTAACTCAGTGGGTTTCCATGGCCCAGAAGGGAATAGAACCTTGGTCTCCAGAGTCAAAGTACAACACTCAAACCATTTTATCACACTGGTGTACCAACTGCATAGTTGTTCTGAGCTGCTTTCATTTAGTACTGAAAACTGACTGTTCTAAACCATGGGAAGATAGCATTAGTTGAATCAGAAGGTAGTGTAGAGTAAGCAAAAAAGGTTCCAACCCAGGTGTATCATTGTGGAGCTTCAACAAAACTGCTAAATTAATCCATTCGGTGTACGCAGCATATAGAATGCACAGACAATTGTGTAAGAAAGCATTCCATTCATTTTCACAGACACAGAGAGAACCTAGACACATTAAATTTGCGTTATTTGCTTGGATGTGTGTGTGTGTGTGTGTGTGTGTGTGTGTATTCTGGGGGGAAACAACTCTCCCTTTCAATTTTTGTTTTTTCATAAAGTGCCTCATCATTGACAATTTTTCAGGACACAACCTCAGCAAACCCAAACCTCCTCCACAATATATGCCAAGATGCATCCCCAGGGTACGACTCTGAGACAGCACACTGATGAAAGGAGTTGAGGGAGAGATCCCCACCCACACTCCTACTTGCCAAGGAAGTTTATCCAGGAGGGTGAAGAAACTGCCTGTCAGTGTAACAAGACTCCCTGCCTGAAGCTGGTGGCTGCAAATTCTCAAGTTTGTGCTAAATTAACCTGGGTGAGTAACTGCTTTCAAATACCAGTTCCCATCTGTGCTCCCCAGGAAGTGATCGCACATTTGTCAACTCCTCTGAAGATGCCAGTTCCCACCCTGCCATGCATCTCATCCAATTTCTCATCCTGCTCCAATTCAAAAGGCAATGAGAGAGAGAAAGAGAGAAATTAAAATGCTGGAAGTCAAGTACTTTCTTCTCCTCCAACTGCCTGCCACCTTGCAGGAGGCAAGCAGTGCACATGCATCCACATATGGCAAGTTCAGGCAATCTTGCAAAAGATGATAAAAAGAAAGGATAATTAAAATCTAGGCCGAGAAAGAAAGAGAGAGTGCAAAGCAAATCGCCTGGCAAGGGATTGGTGCACCTTCTCACCTTGGTTCGCTGAGCCCCTATTTGCATGCAGGAGCTTGCTTTTAACCGCTTTGAACATCCCACTATCACCACTTAAGCATGCACCTCACATGACACAGATAATGGCTTTAGTCTCAAGCGATCAGGAAAAGGCTTGCAAACCTCTCACTTAAGCCCAGCCTTGTGACCTTTCTGAGTATTAAGGAAGAAGGCTGGTTGACCTTCACTTTTCCTTAAATCTCGCAGGGCTTCAGCTACACAACCATATGCATCCAATGCTAATGATTTTCTCCAAAGGTTTTGGCTGCTGCTTTTGCAAAACGTCAGCGGGGTCATTATCCCTGGTCTCTCTGGTGGAAACAGCCAAAGCTTGAGCACACAGTTGGAAGCATCAAGGGTAATTAAATATGTTACTAACAAATGTAAGTATGGAGAGAAGCCGGAAGAGCAAAAGGATTGATTCGGCAGACAATGAGGGCTGGTGGCTTCCATGTCGGGAATACTAAATCCACTCTGGGTCTTAACTAAATTTAATAAAATTTAACAGAAGTAATGAGAAAATAATGAGCAACACAACAAGTTCTTTTTGAAACAATGAAATGTTTAATAACAACGAATAATTTTCAAATAATAACAAATGACAAATAGTAACAGGAACAAATTCTTTTAAAAACTAACTTTCCAAAATCTTGTACTGTAGAAGAATACAAGATTTGACTAGCAGAAACCATCAAAAAATTTTAAAAGGCTAGCCTATGAAAGTTTGTTTGATTTATTCAGACCGCAGAACTGTGCAGAATTGGTTGCTCCACAGGGTGAACATAGCCACGAAGAAGGGTTGCACAAATCTGTTCCAGCTTGTCGGACAGGGACTCACCTAAGGATTTATATCAGGCGTTTCTTAAACTAGAGTGCCCATCCAATGAAGTGAAAAGACAGACTGACAAGGCCAGATTCACTGCCCAGAAATAATGTAACACAGGAGAGAGAGCTGGAAGGGGAAACGAACAGTACCACTTGCTGTTACTTAGAGCTTTCAGCAAAGATCTACAACCCAGTCTTGACAATGATTTTTTCCTTCTCATAGGTCTTGCTAACAGCTCCAAAGTCTAAACAGTTACTCACAACCAGCAACATGCTCCGCAACAGAAAAAACAAACCCAAGTGACCACACTCTGCAACACAAATGAGTAAATTTTGAAGCTCTAGGGACCATTTTTGCCCTCCCTTGGACTATGGTGAGCCTCATGTTTTGTGGACTCCAAAAAACAAAACAAAACAAACAAACAAAAACCCAAAACCAAAACAAGGATGGAAATGTCAGACACAGGCTGGGGGTGCTTCATGATGGGTCCTTGAGGGTCTGAACAAGATTGATCACTCCTGCTCTACTATACAATCCAGATGTCAATTCTATGCTAACATTTACTTTGGAGTAGTAGTAGTTGTCACTGTTGTGTGCCTTCAACTCCTTTCTAATTTATGGCAATCTTAATGTGAATCTGTCAAGGGGTTTTCTTGACAAGATTTGTTCAAAGGAGGTTTGCCATTGCCTTCCTCTGAGGCTAAGAGTGTGTGACTTATCAAAGGGCACCCAGTGGGTTACCATGGCTGAGCTGGGATTTGAACCCTGGCCTCTAGAGTCATAGTCCAACACTCAAGCCACTAAGCCACACTGACTTTTTTTGAAGAGCTCTTTTTGAGACTGTGATAAGACCTTAAAAATTCAACAGTTCATTCTCTGGCAAAGGAATTTCAAAATAAGAAGAGTCCAATACACAACTCCTTGAATTGGAATTTTTCAATACATTTGATTCTGTTGGTTTAGGGCTAAATCAATATAACTACTTCCTGTCCCACTACAAGTGGTAATATGCTCATCAATATGCAAAGGGATACTGCAGACTAACTGTGTGAAAAAAATTGTAGCATAAGCTGTAGATCAAGTCTACAAAAGTGTATTCTACAAAATCTTTCACACAGTGTCTCAAAGCTACTACATTATAGATGATACCTCAAAGAGTGAACATGACATTAGTGTCTTTAAAGGAAGCTATAATCCAAATCAATCTTTAAAAATCCTAACCTGGATCTTGAAGAGGTCAACAACTATAGGTTAGTTGCTAGTATTCTCTGATCTCAGATATACCGCAGTTAATAAAATAAATGAATACATGGGCATTATTTCAAATTTTGGCATCAGAGGCGGAAATAAAATGGAATGAATAGGGCCGGGTTCCTACACCACAAAAAAGAAGAGCAATTCAACATGTTTGAGCAAACTTTTTATTCAAAACTAACAATATGCATATGTGAAATAAAACAATCAGGTAAGCCAAGCCAAATAATAATAATAATAATAATAATAATAATAATAATAATAATAATAAATTTTATTTGTATTTCCCGCCTCTCCCTGCAGATGGAGGCGGGATTCTATCAAAGAATAAAAACCACAATACAATACAAAATACAATATTACCTAAAAATATAGTCAGTAAAACAACAGCAATATTACTACCAATCACTAAAAAAGCCAAATCATTGCCAATTTTCTGTGCTATGGAGTGGGAATGTTCCATAAAACCAGCTATAAAAGGTCAGGTGGATAGGTTTGCCAGAAGAGATCTGTCTTAACTGCCTTTTTAAAGGCTTCTAAAGTGGTTATGAGACGGATCTCTTCCTGTAAGTTGTTCCATAATTTAGGGGCCGCGGCTGTAAACGCTTTATGGGAAGTTGTAGTTGGTCTAGTTTTCATATCTTCCAATAGTTTCTTCCCTGATGTTCTAAGAGTGCGGGGCGGATTGTGTAGGGAGAGGCATTTCCTTAAGTAACTTGGGCCCAAGCCGTGTAGGGCTTTAAAGGTAATAAACAACACTTTGTATTGCGGCCAGAAGCTGATTGGCAACCAATGAAGAGATCTTAATATTGGAGAAATATGGTCAGATCTTGATGTTCCTGTGACTAATCTGGCTGCAGCGTTTTGGATCAACTGAAGCTTCCAAATTTAGTACAAAGGTAGCCTCATGTACAGCGTGTTACAGAAATCAAGACGAGAGATTACCAGTGCGTATACTACTGCTTCAAGGTCCCTCTGGGTTGCGTATCATGCAGTTGGCGTATCAACTGAAATTGGTACCAAGTACTCCTGGCCATCGCGTCCACCTGAGATGACAGCTGTACAGATGAGTCCAGGAGTACTCCCAAACTGCAAACTTCATCCTTTAGGGGAAGTGTGACCCCGTCCAGGACTGGTTGGTAAATTTCTGTCCCTTGACCAGGAGTACCTATCACGAGCACCTCCGTTTTCTCTGGATTCAGCATGCGTTTGTTTTCCCTCATCCAGCCCATTACCGACTCAAGACAGTCATTTAGAGAAGAGACACCATCCTTGGTCACTGCAACAGACAGAGACATAAAAAAAATTTCCATGTCTCCAGATTATCTCTCCCAGTGGCTTTGTGTAAATGTTAAAGAGCATGGGAAACAGAATAGCGCCTTGAGGGACACCAGATGTCAGCTCTCTTTTATGAGAACAGCTGTCTCCCAGCATCAACATCTGGAATCTGCTCGAGAGGTAGGACTGGAACCACTGAAACACAGTGCCCCCAATGCCTAAGTCCCTCAGGCATTCCAGAAGGATACCATGGTTGATGGTATTGAATGCTGCTGAGATGTCCAAGAGCACCAGCAGGGTCACACTTCCCTTGTCAATGCCCAGACAGAGATCATCGACACCAAGGTGACCATGGCAATCTTAACTCCATATCCCACCCTGAAGCCGGTTTGAAATGGGTCTAGATAATCAGCTTTGTCCAAGACAGCCTGGAGTTGGAAGGCAACTGCCCTCTAGATCACTTTGCCCAAGAATGGTAATAAGGAGACCGACCTATAATTGTTTCTAATCAAGGGGTCTAGGGAGGGTTTTTTTTAAAGTGGTTTTACCACCACTTGTTTAAGGTTAGATGGGAATTTCCCTTCCCTAAGGGATGCGTTAATTATAGATTGAAGTAATGCTGTTACTGCATCCCCTCTCTGGGTGGTCAACCAAGATGGGCAAGGATCAAGGAGGCATGTTGTCTTCCTTACACATCCAAGAAGTTTGTCCACTTCATTGGTATTTACAAACTCAAAATGATCCAGTCTAACATGGTCCATGGAGTCAATGGACACCTCTCTTATAGTTTCTGTTGTAATACTGGCGTCAAGATCGAGAGATTTTATCAGCAAAAAATACTTGAATACGTCACAGCAGGCTTTAGTTGGTTCTAATAGAGAGTTCAGGGTGGGAGACCATTGGGTTAACTCTAATATAAGTAAAGAAAAAAGTTTTGAACCTTAATTGAAGGTATATTCAAAAATGCATCTAACAATTCCATTTTCTTATGATTTTCATTTTTTTGTGGCCAAACATACAGATCTATGCTTTTATAATATGCAGCTGGTGTAGTAGGTTTATCAGCTCTCCCTTTCCTCTGTTTTGCTATTCACACATGCTGTGAAAGGGATTCTGAAGATATATGCAGTCTACCTTGCCTATTGCAGGCATGCACACATGGCTGCAGTAAGATCAACAACAGTAAAATTTACCATTTAGTTTATTGCATCGACATGCTATTACAACTCAACACAAAAATCTGTGCTTACCCAGTCTTACTTCATTATCTCCCCCAGTGCTGATGCTACTAAACAAATCCTGCTATACAGAAAGCAAAAGGCAGGGGGTTGGGGGGGGTATATAAATGTTCTGTAAAAAAGGAGATTTGCTGTCAGAGCCTTTGTTAACTGAGGTATGCTTGTGGCTTAGTAGGTCCATGTGGATACCTTCTGTGCACAATTAAATCACACTTAACAATAGCAGTGAATGAGTCAAACAAAACTCTTCAACAGCAGCAATCTACTTTAAATGCCAACATCTTACTGAACAAAAATGGATTTTCATGCAAATGGGAGGACAAGACAGAGAAAATAATCCCCTATTGGGTAACTATTGATTTATTTGACACTCTTGTTTCTTCCCAGTGCCATATATTTAATTGTGTTGTTACTCTGTTCTTATGCTTGAGTTATATTTTTGGTTTTATACATTTTTTTATCATATTTAGCCACCTTGAATACCATTTTTTTTGGAAGAAATGTGGAACATTATATAAACATACAACATTCAAGCTTGTTCCGCATTGCTCTCCTCATTCATAACTACCTAAAATACCTGAATGTGAAAGGGTCTTGTAGCACCTTTGAGACTAAGTGAAAAAAAGAAGTTGGTAGCATGAGCTTTCCTAGACTTCAGCCTACTTCCTCACAGATCATCTTCTGAGGCCCTCCTCCAAATGACTTCCTCAAGTGCAATGCAACTGATTGCTACCACAAACAGCCTTTTCAGTGGTGGGTCCCTGGCTATGGAACACCTTCTCCTGGGCTTGCCTGGCACCTAAGTTATGCTTTTTTATTTTCCTAGACTTAACAAAAGCTTTAAAAACACATTTCAGTAAATTAAATGTAAAAGTTTTGTTTAATTTTTATGCCGTAAGTTTTTTTAAAAAATCACTTATAGGGTATTTTCTGACCCTGATGCAAATTTCAAGTTATGGAAGGTTAGGCTCAAAGTTGTGTGTGTGTGCCTTCAAGTCGCCTGTCAACTTATGGCAACCCTATGAATTTCATAGGGTTTTCTTAGGCAAGGAATACTCTGTGGTGGTTTGCTACTTCTTTCCTCTATAATATAGCCTGCAGCACCTGGCTTCTGTTGGTGGTCTGCCATCCAACCACTAACCAGAGGTGACACTGCTTAGCTTTCCAGATCAGTCAGGGCCTGTGCCTTTTGGGTTTTTTAGGCTGCCTAGGCTCAAGGTTAGAGCAAAATATATACAGTACATATTTAATTTTGTGACCCCCAATGAGAATTCCAGTGTCCCCCAGAAACTTACTTTTGACCTACTGAAGTGTCAGAAGATGATACTACAGGTTTTTGCTGCCTCTAATCATCCTCATCATCTTCATCAACACCAAGACCGCCGGAATGGGCCTATTTTCTTTTAAAAATCCTAATACTTTAGATTGTCTAGGACAAATAAACCAGCCAAAAATAATAGATTTGTTTGGACATTTTATCATCCCAGCTATTTTAATTTGTTTTAAAAACAAACAAGGTAAGCAACTAAAACTTAAGGATACTGTTAACAGCCTGTCAAATAACAACACAACAGGATTTCTCTATTGTAGTTTTAGTTCTGTGTGGATTTTGCAACCATTTATTTATATATATTATTATTATGGTATTGTATTTATACCCCACCCTTTAGCCCTAAAGGCTATCAGAGTGGCTTACAATTATTATTTTTAATTAGACAGTTCCTCAGGGTTACAGTCTAAAAGACACGACATAAAAGGAGAAGGGAATGGTGGTGGGAAAGGGGTATAACATAACCCTGAGTCTTAAAATGCCTTATCTGGGTACATGAGGGTTAAATATCTTTTGTGCTGTAAAAGTGCTGCTGTATGAATTTTACTTTTTGCTGCTGAGTTTTTTATGCTGTTATTTTTTATTTCTGTTTTATGGATTTGATTTGTATTTTAATATTTTATCATCACAAGCACCCCCAGAGAATTTTCTCATTGGGCGGCATATAAATGCTGTAAATCCATAAATAATGCATAAATCACCAATTACTGCTGTTGTGAATAGTTGCTTTTACTCAGAATTGTCATAGGATTGTGCTGTATACAGTACATTCTTATTGCCATTTAACCTCAACTGTTAACTCTTTCTCTCCAAACACATATTATATTTCTCTAGCTGACACACACACACACACAGGCACTTTCATGCATCTGATGAAGTAATTTCTAGAGCAAGAAAGCTTATATATGTGTTATTTTTTTAAGGTGGCAAAAGCCTTTTGGTGGTTTTTGTTACTACATACTAAGGCGTCAATCTCTTTGCAGGTTTCTAAGCAAACCTGGGGCCCTTTCACACTGCACACAGCACCACGGTTCCCTTTTAACAGCCATGGCAACATCCTGTGGAACTCTGAAGTTTGGATCTTGGAAAGGCACTAGAACTCTCAGGCTGAGAGTTCTAAGTATCCATCCTTAAACTGCAAATCCCAGTATTCCACAGGATGCTGCCAAGGTACTTAAAATGAAATCATAGCATTTTTAATTGTATCCTATGAAAGAGCCCTTAATTTCTCTCCTATGTCCAAAACACACTGCAGAAATCATACAGTTGAGACTGCTTTAATTGCCCTGGCTTAATACTACGTAATTCTGGCAACTATAGTATTGTGAGACATTTATCCTTCTCTGTCAGAGAGCTCCAGTGCCACAATAAACTATGGTACAATTCCTAGGATTCCCGAGCACTAAGCCAGGGCAGTTAAAGCCATCTCAAACTGGATTATTTCTGCAGTGTGTTTTAGACCTTAGTTGCAAAACATCCTCTATATCAATGTACTGAGCCAACTCACAGTGTCAATTCACAACTGACAGACCTGGGGCTAATTTGTACTATGGATTTATAGTGCAGTTATTCCACTTTAACCATCATGCTTCCATCCTATGAAATCCCAGGATTTGTAGTTTTGTGAGGCACTAGAGCTCTTCAGTTGTGAATTCAAGATTTCATTCCCTAAACTGCTAATCCTAGGGTTCCACAGGATGAAAACATGGCACTTAAAGTGGAGTAACAGTGCTGTACAGTTGGCTCTCCGCCCATAGATTCTTTATCCACTGATTCAATCATCCATGGCTTGAACATATTTTTAAAAATATAGGTCCAAACAGCAGACCTTGATTTTGCCATTTTGTGTAAGAAACATCATTTTACATGACTATTGTATTCAATGGGACCTGAGCATCCATGAATTTTGGTATCCAAGGTGGGTCTTGGAATCAAACCCCAGTGAATACCAAAGACCTGCTGTAATTCTGTAGTGTGAACAGACTTCAGGCTCAATGCTACCAAGTTTCTTCAGCTGTCACCCACTGTCAGTTAGCTGATACAGGGCACAGATCAGAATAGAATAGCACAGTACAATGATGTCAACAGACTGGAGTCAACATGCTAACAAGGCCTTTCAAAGGGGTTTTGAATACTAATAAATTAAAAACCAGTTGACACAATGCTGTGTGCTGAGATCTTGTTACAAGATAACAATTACTACACAGTTTTGTGAAATTATTATTTATTTATTCTACTACAACTCCAAGAATCTTCCAGCCAGAATGGCCAGTGAATGGTGCTTTGTGAATCTGGGTTCTATACTAAAAAAAAACCCCACATCTTCTCACTTTATTCAAGGGAGTGGGCAACCATGCTGGGGCAGGGGTTCATAGAATCATAGAGTTGGAAGAAACCTCTCAAGGGCCGTCCAATCCTCTGCCATGCAGGAACTCACAATCAAAGCATCCTTGACAGATGGCCATCCAGCCTCTGCTTAAAAACCTCCAAAGAAGGAAACCCCACCACAGCTCTTAGTATCAAGAAATACTTCCTAATGTTTAGATTGAATCTCTTTTCCTCTAGTTTGAATCCATGGCTCCAGGTACTATTCTCTGGAGCAGCAGAAAACAAGCTCGCTCCTTCCTCAATATGACATTCCTTCAAATATTTAAACAGTGCTACCATATCACTTTTTAACTTTTTTTTCTCCATGCTAAACCCAGCTCCCTAAGTCCATTCCTCAGACGGTTTGCAGGCAGGCATGCAGGGCTACTCAAGGGCTGCACATGTTGTTGTTGTTGTTGTTGTTGTTTTAACTTTAAAATTAACTATTACCTTTTCATGAAAGAGATGTGGGTGTGTTTGGAAAGACTGACAAGATTTCTATCAAGGGGGGTTTAGCAATGAGGATTTGAAGCAAGGGTCTGTTGAATGGGGTTGAGCAAAAAGGATTTAAAGCAATGATTCAAACATGGCAGTGGTGGAAGAAGGGTGGAAATGTTTGGTGTATTTGACAAGATTGCTGCTGGGAACTGAGGGAGATCGGGCAGCAAAGAAATTAAGCAAAAACTAAGGCAAGGGGGATAGAAAGAGAGCTGGTGAAGTGTGGCAAGCAGAGGATACGTTATGCCAAAATGTGGCAAGCGATGCTGGCAATTTCAGGTACTGAGGATCTCTCAGCTTTTGGGGAGCTCCAGAGGCTTGGGAGGCTGCACTTTTGGGTCTAGTGGACCACATGTGTCCCACAGGCTACAAATGACTCACACTTGCTTTAATGGTTGTATAGAAGAGGGAATTTCAGTAGCTATTGCTTGTCACACAACCAGGTGTTTATTTTATTATTTGTTACCCTCCATTTTCTCAAAAATATATATTTAATCTATACAAACCCAAGAGTGAGCCAATATAGTTAGGAATTAGGTATTGAATATGGACCAAGCCATATTGAGCCCAACGTGGGTTCAAATTCCATCACAACCATTAACAAAGTAGCCAAAGACAGGCTCATTATTTCCTGTTCTTCATTTCTGAAATTGAAAATCTGACAACGTTGTTGCAATGATGTAAAAGAAATCTCATACATGTATATGGAATTCTATTTAAAAACAACAGATACTTTTGGCATCTCAAAAACCAACAAAGTTGCTACAGCATAAATATGGGCTAATGGATTCCATTTGACCAGATATATAATATAAACATTATCCAATGTAGGTTCTGGAAAGGATCTCTCTCTCTCTCTCTCTCTCTCTGTGTGTGTAGACAAATACACACAGAGAGAAAGAGAGAAAGAGAGAGTGCAAGGGGAGGATTTGAGAGAGCAGTGAAGGAAATGTAAAAATATTGTGACAAGTATATTAAAGCTTAAAGGCATACAAAAGTCATTACATTGATAAGCGCTATAGAAATGTACTTGCTATTGCTATTACAGGAAACAATCACAAAGCAATTTTAATAATAATATCGTATAGTACAAACATCCCAGTACTGGTAAAAGAACTAACACCTGTAATAGGATGAAAATTTGTTTTCTTAATTCAGGCTGTAAGCGAAAGAATTAAACTTATCAGTAGATTACTTCCATAACATAACAAGGTGGAGAAACATTCAGCCCTCCAAACAGAGTTAGACTGCAACTCCAAGCAGCTTCCGGTCAACTCAGTCAACGGTGTGAAATGCTGGGAACAGCAGTTTCACAACAGCTGAAATTTGCATGATTCTCACTGCATGATTCTCATTCCTAGCTTGCAGCCCAAATCAAGAGAGTAGGTTTTTATGCCTGTTGTAATCTAGCAATATCACACTACAGCAGGGGTGTGCAACCGCAGTAGGCCCAAAAGGTGGTTTTCTGATCCAGGAACCTAAGGGGGCCACACAGGGTACTGAAAAACTGAAAATAAAAAGAAAACAAAATACAAGGCAGATGGAAGCCTGTTTTCGAGAAATAGAGTTGTTGTTTTTTTTAATGTTCAAAGAAGTCCCTGCATCCTATTTAAAAGGTGAATCACAAGGCTCCTTCACAGTACTCAGTTATTGTGCCCTGGTTCCACTCTAACTGCCAAAGAAACATCCTAAGGAATCCTGGGATTTACAGTTTCAAGGAGAGGCATTAACAATGAGGGACTTCTAGTGCCTCACCAACCTGCAAACCATGAGATTTCACAGAATGTTGTCATGGCAATTAAAGTAGAATCATGGTGCTATAACTGTGTGGTGTGAAAGAGCACCTGCAGTGGTGATTGAATTTTTTCTTCTTGCCAGTCTGGGAATATGGAGGAGGTCAAGAGTCATTTTAAAAAGTCTTAGAGGGTTGTATGAAGCCTCAAGACCCATTTGTCCACTTCTGTACTTGATTCTTGCTCCTGTTAAAATTCTTCAGAATGGGCTCCTTTAGAATCATAGAATCATACATAGAGTTGGAAGAGACCACTAGGGCCATCCAGTCCAACCCCCTGCCATGCAGGAAATCCAAATCAAAGCATCCCTGACAGATGGCCATCCAGCCTCTGTTTAAAGACCTCCAAGGAAGGAGACTCTATCACCCTCCGAGGGAGTGCACTTCTTTAGGGATAACACTTCACACATCTCATGAAATAGACTCTCATCTACGATAGCTTATGTCATAATAAATCTGTTAGCTTTTTAAGGTGCCACAAGCCTCTTTTTTGCTTTTGCTGGAACAGACTGACATAAATGTTTTCCCCCTCTGGAAACTGTATGTTTCAATTCTGCCTGAAAACACAGCTTCATGAAGTATTTTAAGATCTGCAAAATATGGTCCATTATTTTACATTGAGATTTGGCACCAAACCAACATGGGAAATGCATCCACCGAAGGTAAAGTTTGCATTTAATCCAGCATGAAAGCTACTGTGGATGATCTTTGGGCAGCTTAACATATCCAAGGGGAATTTGCAGTAAGAATAAAAGATCTTTTCCTTACTACACAGAAAAGCCAAACCACTGTGGAGAGATATATACGCCAAAGGCACAGCTCTTTAAAAGCATCTACAGGATTTCTAAAAGGCAATCCAAAAACCAGCAAACCCCAATCCATTTACGTATTTATTTCAGATTCTCAACCTGTACTGAATCTCTGGTTCCTATCAAGGAAAAAGGTTAATTACTGGTGTGTTCTGTTTTTTAAAGATTTTGTGAAACCCCCAAAAGCAAAAAGTGAGGAAGGGAACAAAAAAAAATTATTGAAGGAAAAAGAAAAGAGATGAGCTTCAAGATGGTGTTACAAGAAAAATAGTAGAATAAAAGTTTTAGAGATGCTGGAAGCTTTAAAAGTTTTGATTTAAGAACTTCCTCTGAGGCAATGAAATTGCTCCAGAAAAAGGTTTTAAATCAAGAAATACTGGGCATCTTACAATTTTTCTTTTCCTGGAGCACTTCCTTCCCCTCCGCAGCAAAACCACATCTTTAACCTTTACTTTTCTCTTCAGCTTCCACTTCTATAAAACTGTAATTTCAATATAAGTTCCTAGAGCTATTTAAAAGGACTACATTTTAAATCTATTGCCCTTTACATTTACTTTCAGAAGGGTTAATTCTGCTATAGCTTTTGACATGAAAGGGAAAATCATCAAAAGGAATGAGTTGGCACCAGTTTGTGTGACTCAACAAACAACACACCCTTTCAGACAATTACATGGAAGGGCTTGTCAGCTCTGAAATGCTAACCTGACTCAGCCACACGTAACAGCAAGGTGTGCCAATGAGCTAACATGACAAAGCAGCCCAAATGTTTACAACTGTACAATACCATTCATAGCCCCCTTGAAAATAAAGGCAACCACAATAGCTTTCAGGCTTGCCAGCCTGTATTCCTAAATTACCTATGTTCTTTTGAACATTATACCCCTAAATCAGAAAGCAGCATTGAAGCAAAAAGATGCTAAAATGTTTCAGGCAAAATGGGCAAGATGCTTTCCTTTTTCCTTTTAAAAAAAATACTTCTATTTAATTTTTTTAAAAGAAAACACAAATGAAGGAATCGAACAGGAAAGTCTAAAGCAACAAAATAATGCCACAAATTGAATAATTACAAACAGTAAAGAAAGCAATAATAGTCATTTACAAGAATAATCATTGCCAAATGTATAAATATAATTTATTTAGTCTCAACGTATGAGACTGAAGGTGCGGTATAAATAAAGTTGGTGGTTGTGTACCTTCAAGTAATTTCTGACCTAGGCAACTCTAAGGCAACCCTGTCACAGGGTTTTCTAGGAAGGATGTGGTCAGAAGGGGTTTGCCCTTGCCTTCCTCTGAGGCTGAGAAAGTGTTACTTGCCTAAGGTCACCTAATAAGTTTCCATGGCCGGGCAAGGATTTGAACCTTGGTCTCTCAGTGTCCAAGTCCCAAACTCAAACCAGTACACCATGCTATTATGAGTAAGACTAGTAATACTTATTATTATTAATCATTCTTATTGTTATTGATGAGGAAGATGAGGATGCTACAGTTATCAAGATGGTTTTCTGTTTCTCCAAAGACTAAAAGAGGAACCAATGGATTCAAACTCCAAGAAAAGAAAGTCTACGTAAACATTAGGAAGCACTTTTGTAAGAAATGTTTAACAGTGGAACAGACTGCCTCAAAGGATGGTAGACGCTTCTTCTTTGGAAGTTTTCTGAATATAGACATCTTTTAGGAGTGCTCTCCCCTCTACTCTACAAGCTTCTCAAATCTGCTGTGACAGCAAATCCAGAACTGGCCATGGTAACATATACTTTGATTATATCCCGACTGAATTACTGCAACGCACTCTATGTAGGTCTGTCTTTGGAAAGTGTTTGGAAACTTCAATGGGTCCAAAATGCTGCAGCCAAGCTGCTAACTGGGCTCGTCACAGGTAACATAAAACCACCCTCTTGAAACAGCTTCACTGGTCCAATTCCAGGCAGATTTCAAAGTACTGATTAAAACTGTATACACCTTTGATCCATACTATCTGAAAGATCCCACCCCATAGTATGAGCCTGCTTGAGTTTTAAGATCTTCAGAGGAAGGCTTTCTCCCAGTCCCACCACCATCAGAGGCACGTTTGGTGAGCAAGAGAGAAAACCTTCTCCATGGCTGCTATCAGGAAGCTTCCATCAGCCCCTTCTCTTTTTCATTCCACTGCCAGGCAAAGACCGTTTTACTCTGGCAAGCCTTTGGCTTGTATGTTATGCATCAGACATGGCTTTTAATGGGGTTTTGCTATATTTTAATTACATTTTATATTATTATTATTTTTTCAACATTTCTGCAAATACTTTTTGGTTGTAATGAACCAAATATCCATAGCATTGAGAAATGACAGTTAAAGCAGTGTCAAACTGCTTTACAGTGGACCCTTGGTATCTGCTGCGGTTTGGCTCCATGAACCAGTGGATACCAAAATCCATGGATGCTCAAGTCCTATTAAATACAATGGCATAGTAAAATGATGTACCTTATAATATATAAAATGGCAAAATCAAGGCTTGTTTTTTGAGATTTATATTTTCTAAAAGTATTTTTTAAATGGTTGAATCCATGGATTCAGAAGGCCGACTGTAATTTGGCAGTGTAATGTAGCCAAAGTCACCTACAGGTCCAGAACCCTTCTCTTCATAGGGGTGGGTGGGAGACATAAGAAAAGAACAACTGTTTGTTTGACAGAAGCTTCAGAAGGCATGTTATCCTCCAGCTGCTGAGAGAAGAGCAAATAGCAAAGAAAGATACCTCTGCCATTCTTGCTCAACTGTCAGCTTGCAGCAGCTATCCAAGCAGGCTGCCAGAACCATTTCCATCAAGCAGGTTCATTACACGCTATGAAGTTATTTCCCCACCCTTCCCCATCTTTTTTTTCCTCATTGTGTGCTATGTCTTAAATTTAGATTGTAAACCTCAGGGCAAGAGCTGTCATACTTCATATCTTATAAGCCGCTCTGGGAAGGTATAAATGCTTTAAACAAACAAACAAACAAATAAATCTTCAGTTCCCCATTCAAGAATCATGAGTATTCCAGCCCACTTTCTTGTACTTTTCATAAGAGAGTCTGGCAGCAACTGCTTCCATTGTGCATTTGAAGTTAAGCAAACTGAATAATATGAACCAGTAGTAGAACAGATATAACTGAGATAAATTGTCAGTTTCCTCATAAAGAAGTATGTTGGCAAAAGCTGTGGTGTTTTCTTCACAAACAGGGTTACGTTGCAAGGCTATCGTGGGAATGTCTGTGAACATCTTTATAAAAATCATCTAGCACACAAGAAAGAAAATGTCCTCAACTCTTCTGTCAGAAGTCCTTTAGTCTTCCACAATAGAGGGAATCTCACAGAGAACCAATTTTGGCCTACCATATCCACTTTTACATAATCTGCTTAGTGTGGGCTTCTAAGCAGCAAGTGGTTGGCTGCTATGTGAGAAGAAAAAGCAAAAACTGGAAAGAGCCAAAGTAATCTACAAGGGAAACAACAGAGACATCTCAAAATGTTCAAAAGATGATCCATTTATTAGCTAAAAACTTTGATATGTTTTGACCTATGGGTGCTTTTAAGGTCTTCTTCAGAGGGCCACTTAGAACATCAGATATTTCTTGAGATATGTCTCTTGTTTCTTTTGTATTATCATTATTAATTTTTATCAAAACTGAATATTATCTAAATATTATCAGGCGGTGGGATTGGGTGGCCCTTGTGGTTGCTTCCAATTCTATGATTCTGTGAGTTTTCCATTTAATTATATTCATTCATTGCTATTCTACATCTTTCTATTAATATATCAATATTCTTTTCATGTAATTGCAGGTTTTACTTCTTCCTTCTGCTGTGATAGATAGAACATATATATAATGTGCATATATTTATATAGTCAACTTAACCTATTCCAAAATCTATGCTTCTATCTTTTCATTTTTGTCTTTTAGCCTTATCCTTCCTTGTGTCACATTTAGTCTTCTCCTTTCTCATTTTATTAACCTGTAACACTTATAACTAAGTCACCCCTTTTTTCCTCCAATATTTTATCCTATCTTTCCATTCTCTTCATAATTCTTTAATTATGTTTCTTTTATTAATATTATATATATTTTATATGATATTGTTGCTCTTGTTTCCATTGTTCAAAAAAAGACTGAACTAGATAAGCCTGTGGTTTGATCCAGCAAGGAACCTGAGACACAGTCTTCCCCACTGAATACTCCACATTCAAGACTTGCATCTGTAGGTGGTGGAAGAAAGAAACACGATCCCAAGTCATGTTCATTCCATGCCACAGGTACCTTCTAACTATCATGACTGTGTTTTAATCTTATATTGTTTAATCTTGTTTTAAGGGGAAGGTACTATGTATATATGGATGTATTTTAGCTTACTGTACGCCACTTTGATTGCCTGCCAAAAAGTGGGATAGAAATAAAAAAATTATTTATTTATTATTTTATTTGTATGAATGGGCCCCCAAAACTCATGTCTCTGAAAGCTAAGAATTAACAAAAATAATCATTCCATCACTCTTTACATCCAAAAGTGTTGCAGATCTACTGGCAAAGATTAATACAGACCACATGGGTTAGCATTGTTAAGTATCTTTGTTTCCATCTGTGCTGGAACAACACAGCAGCATGAAAGAGCTGCACAGGACAGAACTTCAGACTGCTACTCTCCCCCCCCCCCCCCCACATCAACAAAAACTAATTGTGACAACACATGTGCAATGTGCAACACATGAAGCTTCCTTCTTGAAGAAATCTGTTATATTTTTTAGTATCATGGCCCTAGAAACATCAATCATAACTGGACTACCTATTTATTTCCAGCCCAGCAACCAAATTCTTGTCTAATCTTAAATCATCTGTCTAAAACAGAATAAAAATATTTCACTCTAAAACAGGGGACAAAGTTTCCCCCTGAAGTCACTCTTTAAAGAAAGCCATACTATTTTCTGTAGTGACATTTTAAAAAGGCCACTAGAAATATACACCCAGAAAAATGAACTGCAAAGTGGGGGAGGGAATCCTATAATAGAAAATGTTATGCAAACAAGATGAAGTACAGCTAACTGCTTCACCTACAATTAAGGTAATCAACTAAAGTGACTTTTTGCAATCAGAAACCCATTAGAAACTAATCTGAGCTATAATTCTCAGCACACAAATCTCATTTTTAACCAATATCCAATTTTAGCCCAATCTTCCACAGCTTTGCCTAGACTTATACTCAAAGACAAGGAACTGAAAATCAGCTACAGTACTAATAACACAATTTCAGTATAACAAGCTGCTCGGTTCTCCAGACGATGGTCTGGAGACTTTAGTCTATTTTGCCACAGAAATAGGCCCTGTTTTAAGCAGATACAGTCGGCTCTTCTTATACACAGATTTTTTTATACACGGATTCAAGCATACACGGTTTGAATATGTTCAAAAAAAGTATAAATTTCAAATATCAAACCTTGATTTTCCATTTTTTATAAGGGACACCATTTTACTATGCCATTATATTGAATGGGACTTGAGCATACATGGATTTTGTTATACACGGGGGATCTTGGAACCAAACCCCAGCGTATAACAAGGGTCCACTGTACACACTGTCGTAAGATCGGTGATTTGGACAGTAATGGAGCCCAGGGAACACAGTGTTGTTTTGAGGATAAAATGGGAAGGGAGGAGATGGGCCATGTATGCTAACTTGAGCTTGCATGAGAAAGGCAGGATATAAATACAATATATTATTATTATATGGTAAGCCACTATTACATATTTTTAAAATTTCTAATCATAACCAAAATTAAGAATCCCAATTTCTTTTGTTGTAAAAACATTATTCTTCTGATATGGTGGTAGACTTAAGGGAAAAAATGTAAAAATATTTTGATGAAAATTTAGTAGAATTCTCTTCCATCTCTCACAGTGTCCCAATCTCTGCCTCTGAACTATAGCTGTGTCCGGCTTATATTTTAAAAGTTCAGCCTTCCTTGCCATAGCATCTTCTAAATGGTAACTGAAGAACAGTGATCTTTGCCCAGCACTGTCAGATTAAAATTACAAGGGAGAGTAATCACTTGCAGTTATTTGGACTGCAACTCACATTGTTCCTAGCCAGCATAACTAAGGACTTTGCTGACAGGAAACAAGAGGAAGCTAGCCCAATGCATTTGGAGGATGCCAGGCTCAGAAAGGTTGGTGTAGGTAATTTTGGTGAGAATTAACTGCAAATCTAAAAAGAATGGCTGTTGTTGTGCACCTTCAAGTCATTTCCAATTTATGGCAAACTTAAGGTGAAGATTTTCTGAGGCTGAGAGTATGTGACTTGACCAAGGTCACCCAGTGGGTTTCATGGCTGAGCTGAGATCTCCAGAGTCATAGTCCAACACTCAAATCACTATGCCATGCTGGCTCCTAAAGGATAGTACAGAGTAAGTTTGCTTCCACAAGACACTTAGGATTACCCAGAGAATGAAATTTGTACTCAAGCCCCTTCCTGTACCCCTTCTTTATTTTCCTACTACCTCTTCCAACTTTTCATAAAAATCTATTAAGGAAGAATCTACCAAATAGCTGCCAATTATTTTAATTAGTTGTGCTAGAAGAAGTGCCAATTGATAGCTTCCATGCAGTGGAATGGTAAAGCCACCCTGGGTTTTAGTCCAAACTTTAAACATGTTATCCAAAGTTCTCCAGAAAAGGAATGTCCTTTAGAGTTTGGGCTAAAACCCAGAACTTATTTACTCTCTCCTACCGCCCAACTTCAGTGACCAGGCACCAGGGCATCACATTTGGAACTCTTTTTGGGAAGCATCCCAAATATTTGGGTTGTGATCCAGACAGCTGAAATTCTGAAATACTTCCCAACATATTTACATCTGAAAAGGAAAAATAATGGCAGTAAAGCCAGAAGTGGAGCCACTGTGGAAAGTACTTTGGTTTATTTATTTTTTAAGTCTTGTGGTCCTTCAAAGGATAACAAATTTTATTGAACATTAACCTTTGGGGTCTGCACCCTTATTCATTAGATCCATTCTGTGGGCTGCAATTCACAAGAGCTTGTGCAAAATAAAAAATTCCCAGTCTTTAAAGATAGCTCCAGATTTGGTTGTTTTTTTCTGCAACAAACTAACACAACTGCCTCGTCTGGGGATCAGTTTATGAAGTAAAGTAGAGTCCAGACACTTTTACAGAGCACAGTGCAATCCAGTAATCATTTCACAGACATCTTATTGCCCAATTTATATTCCATCTAAAACTAAGACAACCTCCCCCTACCAAAAAAAAATAATAATCAATTACCAAAAAGGCAATTGATTCTATGAAGAAGAGTGACCTCACCTCAGCACTGCCAGTTGGAGCTACAAGCCAGAGTAATAGTTTCAAAATGGCTCATAAAAATCACACTCTGGAAATCAATCCATCAACGTGCTCCCGGAAAGCATTCCAGCTACCTTGTTCAAGGCGATGCGTGCTGATAAAAATCTAGAGCTACCGTTTTGTTAGAATAAAAGGCCCCAAGAGAAGAGCAATCATTCAGGTTATCTTGTTTGGCACATAGGTGTATGTTTCATCTCCACTGAACTAAACCTCTTCTCACAGGAACCCCCATTAGGTTTGACACCTTTCTGAAACTGCCACTTTGAGCATCAAAGCAGCTGGCCACAAGAAATTCAACAAGGGAAAGCTGTTGCCATCATCCTTCACTGTGTTAGGAAAAGCTTCACCTACTAAACTTGTTAGGCTGTTTCGAAAAGGTACTGCCAAAGAAAGAAAATGGGAATATCCAGCCACATGTTTTTTGATCAAATATAACACTCTAATGGGCTATTTGTTCATGCCAGGCTAGTTGAGCTTGACAATGTACTTGGAAAAGAACATTTGCTATCACTGTAGTTTATTAAACCAGATATGGGCTGATACATGCACTTCATGTTAAGGAAAAGCAACATGGGATATACAGTGAAAGAAATAAAACTTGTATGTGAGAGTCAGGGTGACTCAGCAGAAGCAATTAGGAGCCACACAGGTGTAAAAGGTAATGCAATTAACAAGTCCTAAATGCCAAGGACAGAAATGCAAAGTGGATAATTGAACACACCTGAGAATTGTTAAAGTGGACAAGGTGAAATGATGAAATCATTAATTGTGGGATGAACCAAGAGAACCAATGAGAATGGATGTACACGCCCACTGGGTGGATACTGACAAGAGTGGGTGGTGTTTTTCCAATGACTATAATAATGGCTATGAATCCCAATGTATTTTGTGGTTAGTAGTAGTGGAGGAGTATTGGAGTTGTATTGGAGTATTGTTGGATAGTTTTGGAGCTGTATATAGTAAAATAAAGTAGATCTTTTATATAAGACTACTGAGTTGTCTGGTGTCTTGGGTGAAGATACAAGAGCCAGCTGGATCCTGAAGAAGTGAGAAGACTTCTGTGGAAGCAAGAGTGAGAAGGCTTGGAGAGTTTGTCAGGGTCTTCAGCCTATTCTCTGTAACTCTGCTGCTTTAGAGCAAAGCTTTAACCACTGGCCAAAACTGGTCAGCGCCGGTGCGTAACAAGGTGGTGAGTTCGAGCCAGAGGTGAAGAGCTACAACTCCCATCATCCCTGACACTTCAGTGGTACCCAGGTGTGTGCTTGTGCATGTAACCTGTGCACCAGTCCTCATTTTCACTTCACTTCAGGTGCTGCCAGAGTATTCTGATCCCAAATTCACCCCACCTCCTCTCTTTTGCTGTGGGTTTTTGGCTTTTCCAGGAAATGATGGGTGGCTGTTGTTAATTTTAACTTTGTATGTTTTAAACTTTATATTTGTAATTTTTATATTTTACAGATTTTGATTGTACAATTTTAACTGTGTTTAAATATGTTAGCCGCCTTGGGTCCCACTTTGGGAGAAAGGCAGGATAAAAATAAATAAATAAATAACAACAAGGCATCCCAACTATGTTATTGACCTCCAAGCAACTCACACCTGCAGTAGTGGTGCCAGGCAGCTTGCAAGGGGCTGTAAATATGAAGAGACCCAGAAACCCACAGCAAAAAGTGAATTATTTAAATGCAGATTAGGGCGACAAAGCCTTGAATTGGGTATAGGTGAGGACACTCTGCCCAATTCAAGGATGCAGTGAACCAAGCCGTGTGTGTAATTTCTCTATGTAGACAAGCCCCCACACATACAAGTGGGTAAATAAACAAGAAATGAGGAGCAGAGCCCAGGTACATTAGTAGGGCCACCATCGGCCCTGCTAAGAAGTCAGCTCCACCACACTTTTCCTCTCCTCACTTGTCATCCACCAGGCTGAGAAAATTCATAATACTGAGCACTTGTACCTGAGTATTTTTGCTCTTCCATCCTCCCCTATCGCTCCTCATTTTGTGTTTTGTCTTTCTGGAGGTGATAAGCTTCAGGGCAAGGACTGTCTTTGTCTTCTTTTATTTATACTGAAGCCTTTTTATTTATACTCTGTGAACCCTTCCAGCTTTGCAACAGGTCTAACTGATATAAAAAAGGAAATATAGGCGGGTTACACACCGCCAAAAAGTACGTGCTCTGCACATACTAGGGTAAGAAAGGGCCATCCTTTCTGGACGCCCCTAACCCTAATACGTGCCAAGCATGTACAAAATGGCGGCGCCCATTCTACATGGGCACCGCCATTTTGACGTAGCGGACGCTTAGCATCCGCATATTGCGGCAATGACACCACAAGTGCGCCACTGGCACCTTGCGGCATCATAACCGCGCCGCAAAAAGAACCCGCTTTTTGCGGGTACTTTTTGCTGCGCCAGGGAACTGCGTGGTTTGTCCCTTTTGGGGCGCTCTGTTAAGTGCCAAACTTAGTTTGTGCATCCCAAACAAGTAGGATTCATCAGCCAGAAGCAAACTCTAGTTTAGTGCTGGGTTATCAACCCTGGTTGGTCTGGCTACAATAAACCATAACTCTAAGATGAAATTCAGCACTAAGTTACTTATGTGTAGGGTATGTGTAGGGTTTTCAATCAATTCCGTAAGTAGAAGTCAAGCTTGCCTTCATTCATCAGAATTACTAGCTTATCAGTATAGACAAACACAACCATTGCTGACAATAGGGGAACAGCTCTGTAAATATGAAAAGGCAAAATTAATTTCTTAAATTGTTTAAGGAAAATAAAAGATCAATCTGGACTCTTATTACTTGATCAGTGGTGAACCTTCATTATGTATCAGAATAATACAATCTTACACAACTCTATTCAGTAGTAAATCCCATCCCATTCAATGGACCTTATTCCCAAGCAGTTTTTTTTTAGGAGCACAGCCTTAATAAATATATTTGGCAGTAAATATTTTCGCTGCTAAATGAGGATATATATTAGATTGTAAACCTGAGGGCAGGAAACTGTCATATTAGCAATCGGTAAGCCACACTGGGAGCCTCTTTAGTTGGAGAGAGGGGTATAAATACTCTACATAAAATAAATAAAATATTAATTAATAATCTTAGAATATGACATCATTCTGTAAATGACTATTCTAAAACATATCTACTGGGAAGTGACAGTCCTCACAAGAGACATTATATAAAACTGGAAAGAAAAGTCAGCTCTAAATTTGCTAATATGAAGTATGTATTTGACAGTCATGCATCTCATTTAACTATGTATGACAGAACACTGCACATATAAACCTAGAGTATCCAAGTTAAGAAGTGACATAGTTATATGTATGCTTCTGAAACCCATAATTAACTGTGCTTTCTAGTCAGCTACTCTAATTCCAAGCTAATAATGTACACTCTCTGCAGCATGTACTGTTTCTACAAACACTCAGTACAGCCTTCTGTGCAAACAGAAATGGTACCAGGAGACATAACTTTGGCATCACATCACTCTGGTTATCGTGGAATAATCATGTCTGAACTCACTTTAGCATCTGGGTTGATTCTAGCATGACATCAGAGATTGAAATGGGTAAAAAGACAATGAGAAAGCACAACACAAGATTTAGACATCTCCATTTGCCATCTTTTACACCCAGAAAACATGTATATGCAAAGTTTTGGGCACCCCATTTTATAGGAAGATGTGGCATTTAAAAAAATAAGCATTATGTTGGTTAGTCCCAATCAGGATTACATTTAATCAGTTATTAAATTAAATCAATTTAATTATTCATTAAATCAATTGTTGAGTGATGAGTCAACACATAGGTAAATTCAATTACTTCAATGGTTCTAGGCACATGAATACTGAATACAAAATGGCCAGTCACAAAATATAGGAAGTGTTCACACCTCTACATTTTTTTTCTATGTATGAGGACCTCCCCCTAGTCCCAGGTATTTTTCAGCAGTATAATCTTTACCTGAAATATACAACTCATTTGTACAGGGGATGGGGGAATGATGGAAGGCAGCACTAGTCTGACAGGTTCCTCAATATGGGCTCATAGGAGCAGTTGTGCCCATGAGTGTTGTGCTGGGGATTTCAGATCACAAACAAGAGCTGGTCACTTATCTTTGAGAGCAGCCCTCAGGTTGAACAAGGTAAAGTGTCTTGCAGATATATGTACAGTGGACACTCCACTTTTGCTGAGGTTAGGGGCACAAAACCCCCATTAAATCATTTTTTTTAATCTGAGAGAACCTCTCTCTAGGAATCTCTAGGTCCCCCAAAGCAATTCTATGGTCAACATCTGCTAGGAGCTGGCAATAACATTGCACTGGAGGGTCTCTACAACTGCATAGAAAAATGTTCTCTATAGGAATCTCAGGTCCTCAGGTGCAATTTTTGGCAGAAGTTGACCACACAGGAGACCTAGAGATTCCTAGAGGGATCACATTAATCAAATCCATGAATAATCAAATCAGCAAGTGTCAAAGCCACAAATGTAGAGTTCAACTTTACATTGCTGAGAATCTGAGGAATGGGCTCCTCTTTAATAGTCATGAGCCAGTATGGTGTAGTAATTTCAGCACTGAACTATGAGGCGAGATCCATTGAAATCCACTGGGTAACCTCAGGGAAGACACGCTCAGCATCAGAAGAAGGCAATGGCAAAACAACAACAACACCAACAATCCCTGAACAAATCTTGCCAAGAAAATACTGTGGTAAATTCTCCTTAGGGTTGCCATAAGTTGGAAACCTTACTTAAAGGCACACAACAACAACAACAATGTACTGTGCCATTAACAGTTGCATTCAACAGGTAATCTCCACACTGCATTTAAAATTCAGTGGTAGGTAATCACACCTGTTGAGTTAATGCCTGAAGCTATTAAAGGCAAGAGAAATAGTGATGACAGATGATGTTCAACATTTCCATAAAGAGCAGTCACTACTAAATGATTCAAAGCAAGTAGCCTAGAATTGCCAACTGAACAAGAACAAATAAAACCACACTATGTGAGGTATAAATATCAACAGCTCACCATTTTTGCAAAATGCAGATCAGCAAACAATAATGTTTATATCTGCCCATCAACTTACACTAAAAGCAGAGCTACAGTACCTAATAGACATTCTGGCTATCCTTCATCAGCAAGAAGAGGTGGTTGAAAAAACCCAAGTGTTGTTCCTTGTATAGCCAAGATAGCAGCTTTGAGAATTACACAAATCCAGATGTTTTTAACAAGCTTGAAGAGATTTTGTCTACTAGACACTAAAAGCATCAGAGAGCCAGAATATGAGCATTTTAAACAAACAATACAATTAAAAACATTGTTAACACGATAAGACTTCAAGAGAAGACATAATCTTTGAAACATCAGGATTATGATATTCAGCAAGGAGCTCTGCTGGAAAGAACCTGCAATGCTTACCAAGCCTCTAGAATGAAGCCACAGCCCTAGGGAAGGAGTAAACTTGGGAACAAAATGTTACCCAGTATGGTTTCAGCCATACATGGTTAAACAAGAAGAACCAGGAATTATCAAATAGCTGAGGATACAACACAGTTCTCTATGGCTTCCAAGAAGACAACCAACTATAAAGAGTTAGTTAGTGTGGACTATGGTGAGGAACCTCCAGATGTCTAAGGGCTGAATCTGCCTCCCGGACCACAGAAGGTCACACTTGTAGCCTCTGATCCCCTGGGTACCCCTGACAAGATATCACCAATAGAATTCCCCTATGAAGGCCAACAGCAATTCAGATGCTCACTGCCAGTTGTCACTGTTACACTCTCTAAAGTATGCTTGGTTCTTTTAGGGCCTAAAAGGGGTATCTGAAGGGCTGGGGGCAATGGTTGGAGTCCTGGGGGCCATATGCAGTTCACGCTTAATGTAGGTTATAAGAATACAACTTCTTTGCACTCGATCACAGGAAGGACCACTTACAGGGGGGAAAAATTCTACACTTGTCTATTCTGAAGTACTTCCAGGTACTTCAAGGAGCCCTGGTGGCGCAGTGGTTAAATGCCTGTACTGCAGCCATTCACTCAAAACCACAAGATTGCGAGTTCAAGACCAGAAAAAGGGCCCAAGCTCGACTCAGGCTTGCATCCTTCCGAGGTTGCTAAAATGAGTACCCAGACTGTTGGGGGCTAATTAGCTTACTTGCTAATTAGCTTACTTGCTGATATTTGGAATAGCGGTATATAAATAAAACAAATTATAATATATATATATATATATATATATTCAAAAATTCAAAAAGGGGGAAAAAGAGGATCCCAACAATTATCGTCCAGTTAGTCTGACATCAATACCAGGAAAGATTCTGGAGCAGATCATTAAACAGAGAGTCTGTGAACATCTAGAAGGCAATGCCATAATCACAAAAAGTCAACATGAGTTTTAGAGAAACAAGTCATGCCAGACAAATCTAATCTCTTTCTTTGATAAAATTACGAGCTTGGTAGATGAAGGGAATGCTATGGATATAGTATATCTTGATTTCAGTAAGGCCTTTGACAAGGTTTCCCATGACATTCTTGCAAACAAGCTTGTAAAATGTGGGCTAGACAAAGTAACTGTTACATGGATTTGTAATTGGTTGACCGGCCGAACCCAAAGGGTGCTCAACAATGGCTCTTTTTAATCCTGGAGAGAAGTGACCAGTGGGGTCCCACAGGGCTCTGTCCTGGGCCCAGTGTTATTCAACATCTTTATCAATGACCTGGATGACAGAATTGGGAGCATACTTATCAAATTTGCAGATGACACCAAATTAGAAGGAATAGCTAATACTCCAGAGGACAGGATCAACATTCAAAATGATCTGAATAGACTAGAAAGCTGGGCCAAAGCTAACAAATGAAATTCAACACGGAAATGTAAGGTACTGCACTTAGGGCAGAAAAATGAAATGCACAGATATAGGATGGGGGACACCTGGCTGAATGAAACTACATGTGAAAGGGATCTGGGAGTCCAAGTAGACCACAAGTTGAACATGAGTCAACAGTGCGATGCGGCAGCTAAAAAGGCCAATGCTATTTTAGGCTGCATCAATAGAAGTACACTGGTGCCTCGGGATACGAAATGATCGGGTTACGAAATTTCCGGGATACGAAAAAGTTGGATTGGCAAAAACTGTTTCGGGTTACGAAATATTTTTCGGGTTACGAAATTCATTTCGGCGCGAAATTCAAATGCTGCAAAGTGCAGCTATAGGCTTTCCAGTGCTAACGGAAAGCCTTTTTGGGTTACGAAATTTTCGGGTTACGAAAGGAATGGCGGAACGAATTAATTTCGTAACCCGAGGCACCAGTGTATAGTGTCTAGATCAAGAGAAGTAATAGTGCCACTGTATTCTGCTCTGGTCAGGCCCCACCTGGAATATTGTGTCCAGTTCTGGGCACCACAATTCAAAAAGGACATTGAGAAACTGGAGCGTGTCCAGAGGAGGGCGACTAAAATGGTGAAAGGTCTGGAAACCTTGCCCTATGAGGAACGACTCAGGGAGCTGGGTATGTTTAGCCTGGAGAAGAGAAGGTTAAGAGGTGATACGATAGCCCTGTTTAAATATTTGAAAGGATGTCATATTGAGGAGGGAGCAAGCTTGTTTTCTGCTGCTCCAGAGAACAGGACCTGGAACAATGGATGCAAGCTGCAGGAAAGGAGATTCCACCTCAACATTAGGAAGAACTTCCTGACAGTAAGGGCTGTTCAACAGTGGAACAAACTCCCTCAGAGTGTAGTGGAGTCTCCTTCCTTGGAGGTCTTTAAGCAGAGGCTGGATGGCCATCTGTCGGGGATGCTTTGATTGGATTTCCTGCATGGCAGGGGGTTGGACTGGATGGCCCTTGTGGTCTCTTCCAACTCTATGATTCTATGAAATGGACACAGAATGGAAAATAGAGGCTGCTGATCTGTCTAAGAGGAATTAGTTCAGAGCAGCTGGAATCCTAAAAAAAAAAAATGGGGGGGGGGCACATAATGGTGGCACCACTGTGTCACAGTAAAAGGTATGCAAGCTTTGAACAAGAAGACATCATTTTTTCTAGTCCAGCCAAAACTCTATTGCCATCACCCTTCCTTCTGAATGTCTTGACAAAAGTTGGTCTAATTCAAGATCAAGGAATATCAATATACAAATGTCTTCAAATAATGCATCCATATTCACCAATCCCCCCTCCCCCCCAAAAAAAAACCCTCAAATTTAATCTAGGGCACTTTCAAATTACACAATACTAGTACAGTACTATGATTCCATTACAATATCCTATGGAAACCTAGGATTTGTAGCTGGATAAGGTACTAGAGCTCTCGTTAGTTGAGAATGCTAAATGTTTTCCTCCCTAAGCTGCAAATCCCAGGATTCTACAGAACAGAATCATGGTGGTCTCATAGCCCCAAAATTATGTAATGTGAAAGGGCCCTTGGATATTCAACAGTTTCTGTCAAGGAAGCTCCTCAACAGGGCAGCTGACTTATCAGTAGCGAAAAATTCTGTGACTCCACCTGAAACCATGATTTCCCCTAACTGGTACTCTCCTGATGTACTTACTAGACTGCAATCCCCATCATCCCCACCCTGTAACTCCTCCTTGACCAAGTGGAACCTTCCAGATGCCACAGACTACATGTCTCATTATTCCCAGGCAGATGAGGTTGATTGAAGCTCTAGTCTGACATACAGTAACTGGAAAGTGCCAGCTAGTAGATGTGTGCTGTGACTTATTTATTGCTACATCAAGCAGCAAAAGTACTTTACACAAAGTCAGTGCTGAAACCTTCAAAGAAACAATTGCTTTATCACTTTCTCCTCCTAGCACTGTCCTCAGTCTTCTACCTCCTAGAAAACCCTATAATTCTGAGACCTTAATTTTATACCCATTAATTAAAGCTGTTGTGTACTTTTATGAAAGCTGTGATAGCAACTCTGTAATTAAAGACAGTTCATTTTCTTCTTTTTAATGTTAAAACAAACTTTCAGACATCTTTCAAAGTTTTTACTATCATCGTTTATCACATCTGGCTCAGCTTAGATTACCAATCGATTCCACAAGTTACTTTTATTTCTTCAATTCCAGTTTTGAAGTTGAAGCTTTAAATCTGGTATTATTATTTCCCAGTTCTTAAAATATTAAAATAGCATTGAGGTCACCAACAAGTGCCTTGCCATGCCCATTGAGAATGGGCATCAGGACACACTATCATTGTGCAAAAAGATCCAGAGTGTGTCTTGCAAACATAAACCACCATGTTGGATGCATCCACTATTCTATGCCCATTGTAGAGATAAGAAGTACCCCAGTATCAAATCAACAGCCAGTGTGGCATAGCGGTTTCAGTGTTAGACTAGGACTCTGACACAGCAGGGCTTGAATCCAATAAAGAGCCACAGAAACCCACTAGGGGACCTTGAATAAATCATAATCTCTCCACCAAATAGGAAGGCAATGGCAAACGTTCTTGGGAGAAATCTTATCAAGAAAAAAACTATGGCAGGTCACCATAATTCACACTAGACTTGAAATCACATAACAACATTACCAACCCATTGTTTCCAGTTCTCTGGCAGTAACAGGAATGCATTACAGTACCATGCCTAGATTAGGAACGAAGATGCACTGGGATTCTCCAACACAATTGCCACCCATGATTTAAACCTAGGTCTTCTTATCAGCCAACTCACATTCCTGTCAACTGTTGAAAAGCCAGATGATGGAAATTTACACTTCACTTTCCTGAAGCTGTGGCTCAACAAAAACAAGCACTCTTCAGTTGTCTCACATTTAGCAGCAGCTGCAAATACAGGCAACACGTTATATGTTCAGAGGGCCATGGTAAATTTGAAGAAAATGGGTGAGAGAGATGGAGATAGCAACTAAAGAGACAAGGAAGTCTAGGACAGTGCTATTCAAAGTGGTGATTCATGGACCAGTGCCAGTCCCTGAACCTTTGGCTGTTGGTCTAGTGAATTTCCAGGAAAGAAGAAACAATCGTAGCCAATGGGCACAAATGTGGCACTGGTCCCTGGCACATTAGAAAAAATCATTGCCAGTCACCTACATCACACAGCTTGAGATACACTGGTAGGGATTTGCAGCACTATTGACTGGTTACTAAAATTATCTATTTATCTACAGTAGAGTCTCGATTATCCAACCTTCCGGATTATCCAGCGTCGCTGCTCAGTGATTTCTTTACATTTTCAGAGGACTGAACTGTTTATACATTACAATGTTATTCCTATAACGTTACTGCAATGTTACTTTTACTTTTACTGCAATAAAACATCAATACATTTGCAATTCATAGTGATTTCAAGGCTTTTCTTGGACCCTCCGGATTATCCAACATTTTTGGCTATCCAACTATCAGCCCGCCCGTTTATGTCGGATAATCGAGACTCTACTGTATTTATATTTGTGTCCTGTCTTTTCTCAAGGAACCCAAGATGGCATACTTGGTTCTACTCTACATCATGACCTTATTTAGGTTCTATGCTTTTAGACAGGTCAGTTAGAGAAAGTGATTGGCTCGAGAACACACAGTAGTGTTCACAGCCAAATGGGGATCTAGACCTAAGACAGGCACTCAAATCACTACACCACAAGTATGCAACTGTATGTCTAAGGAACACCAAAGCCAAGCAGATGGTTGAGGACACTAGACAGAGTAAATATAGGGAGGAGGAGGCAGAAAGTAGTTCTCAATCTACTGGTAGATCTCTCGATGATCAGCAGTAAACCAGCAAGGATTTTTGACTACCAAATATTTAACAGAAATTACGCAATTATTTCCCACAGCTATCACCCCAATTCAAAACTTGGGGAAACAAGAGCAGACTTTTGTGTGGAAGCCAGAGCTTGGAAAAGTTATTTTTTTAGCCTACAACTCCCTGAATCCTATAGCCACCATGACACACCATGCAAAATGGCAGAATCTCACAGCTGCAGTGCAAAAAGGTAGCTTCCCTGAGCTCTAGAAAGTGTTGGTATTTATACAAAATTAATTCCTGGGCTCAGAATTATTTAATTCTAAACACCAGATTCCAGCTGACAGGTCTGGGAATTCTAGTAAAAATCCAACAGAGATTGCAAGAGCTAGAAACCTTCCCATATGCATCTCTGCTGGTCTCCATTATATCCTTCCTAACCATCTGAAACAGTTGTTTACAAACTTTGGTCCTTCATATGTTTTGGATCTTCGCTGTTGGAGCTGGCTTGTCTTTCTCTTCTTCAAGATGGTGGCAGGAAGAGGAGCTCTTCTTCTTTTCAGGCAAGAAAAAATTCCTGACTATTGGTCAAACTGGTTGGGATTCTGGGAGCTGAAGTTCAAAACACCTGGGGGACCAAACTTCGGGAAACACTGCTCTGAAGGCTTTCACATACCCATGCATCTAATGCTCCCTTGTTTCTTTTTGTGGCTGCAATCTCAAGTCACAAGAGCAACACAGTGAGTGCAGCACAGTGAGCTCCCAATCTTCACTGTTCCATTCTACACAAACATACACATAAGAAAGGGCGGGATGAGGGTGGAAATAGCCACAAAGTTGTGGGGTATCTTACACTAACTGGACCAAGAAAAACTTTCACTGGATCCAGCAAAGATGTGATGTTTCCTTTTGACTTTGCCTGAGGCTGATGGGAGATGCAGTCCACCTACCACAGCTAGAGAAAACCAGGTTGGGGCAGGCTATACCAGGCACAGTCACCAGTTTCTGTGCTTCATCTACTTGGCCTAGACGGTTTCTGTAATAATTGCAGATGCCCAGAGAAACTAACCAAAGACTTCAATTTTTCAGTTTTCATATTTACCTTGCTTCAAATTGTGCCTGTCTAAACCAAGGAATTCAGGCATCTATCATCTAGAGAGCTCTCATTAATGTGTCTCTTCCCCCATGACTAATTAAAGCTCAGCAGCAAAATTAAAAATCTGAACTCACTTGGCAGTTTTAATATTAAAGGCTGAAATTGGAAACTTCTCACAGTTCCATAGGACTTTGAGCAGAAACTCCCAATTTGGTCTGCAAAGCAAAATCCAATTATTATCTAAGGGGGCTTTGAAAAATAGGATGAGGAACTGCAGGGGCTAGGAGCAAATCCAGCCATCCTAGGATCTCAATGCAGCCCTTTTGCAGTTCTCCAGATGGCCATGCTCCTTTGCCACAACATCACTGTTTGCTGGCTTGTCAGCTTCTATGTAGGGTTTTCCCTCATTTTCAAAATTCTAAATGCCTCTACTATGGAAGTTAAGAGCTTTTGAATAAAATATGCCGATTTCTTCACCTCATTATTTTGTCTTTTGTCGTACACAGCTTCTAGATAAATATCCCCCAAATTTATCTGAAATGGAATTTGGCCCTTGTGGGCAAAGAGCCTCTGCCTTTCCTTTAGACTGGGAAAGGCAAAGTAGTCTGCCTTCAGTCCCTAGTTCTTAATTCACACACATCTCCCTTTTCTCCAGAAACTAGTCAATTTCTGCTTCTGGGTATCTCCAGGAGGTACTATGTTCTGTTAAAAATAAGACTGTCAGCCGCAGCGTCTTATTTTGCCCCACAAAAAACAAACAAACTGGAAGTGAATGTCTGGACATTAATTCCCCACCCCACCCCCAATCCCAAATTTTTAGATCCACTGGGCAGAAAACTGGTCTCCAGATTCCTGAAACTTGCCTACCTCTGCTTTTGTTCAATGGCATGGGACCTTTTTGCTGTGGGATGCCACATGCTAGTAACAGATGAGGTCACAGTCAGAAGCTTGTGGGAATACAGCTACAGTGGTACCTCGGGATACGAAATACCCAGGTTACGAAATTTTCGGGATACGAAAAAATCCCATAGGGAATTATTGTTTCGGGTTACGAATGTTTTTTCGGGTTACGAAAAAACTTTTGGTGCTTTTTTCGGCTTTTTCGCACGGAATCGCGGCTTTTCCCCATTAGCGCCTATGGCAATTCGGCTTACGAAGGCTTTTCGGGTTACGAAAGCGGCCGCGTTACGAATTAATTTCGTAACCCGAGGCACCACTGTACCCTGTTTTTTCTTCTCCTCATATCACCTTCTCTCCCCTTCTTCTCTCCCTCCCTTGCAATCAGCAAAGAATGAAGAGCTCACTCTTGCAAAAAGTCTAAACTAATGCTTTGCAGTGGACTTTTGAATTGTTCCTAACTGCCCTCAAATTGACTTCAACCTCTGAAGATCCCATGAATGAGGCATTTCCAAGACTCCCTATCATCAATGGACCTGCTCCGTTTCTGCAAATTTAGGGCCGTGTCCTCTTTGAGTCTATCCATCTGGTGTGAGGTCCTCCTCTCTTTGTGCTGCCCTCTACCTTTGCAAGCATTATTGTCTTTTCTAGTGACTTTGGCCACATCATGAGAAAAGTACAACAGCCTCAATGTAGTCATTTTGGTTTCTAGGGAAAGTTCAGATCCGATTTGCTCTTACAGCCATTTGTTTGTGTTTTTAGCCATCCATGATATCTGCAGAACTTTCCTCCAGTACCACATCTCAAATTACTTTTGAAATTAGGTTCTCTGAAATCAGGCTGATGACTGCATGGATCTGTAAGGCAACAGGCTGGCTAACCCCACTTGTGATACATATAGGAGAAAAACAAAGGGGTGGCATAACTTCTCTAAATCTTTCTCTTGCAAAAGATGGAGGAAAGAAGTTCAAGTACTTAGAAAATCTGGAGAAGTGTGATAAATTAGAGGTTGGAATCTCTCTTCAATGAAAGCTGGTGCAAGCAATGCATGCTGTGGTCATTCCCTCCCTCCTTCCAATTATCATCTTCTGGCCTGGGAGGGAGTGAAAGGACAGGTCCAATGCCATCGGGCCTGAAGAAGAAGAGCCCTCCCCTCCCTCCTTCCAACTGTCATCATCTGTCCTGGAAGGGAGCGAAAGGACAGGCCCAATGCCATCAAGCCCGGCCTCGATTAAGAAAAAGAGCCCTCCCTCCAGTCCATCTGCCTTGGTCCCAGCCTCAGAGGGAGAGAAGAATGCTGGACCTGATCCCCTCCCTCCCCACCATTCCCTTCTCCTTTTGTGTCATGTCTTTTTAGATTGTAAGCCTGAGGGCAGGGAACCGTCTATTATCCCCCTCTGTTGTAAGCAGTCTATTATCCCCCCTGTTGTAAGCCGCCCGGATCCCCAGTGATTGGGCAGCATATAAATAAACCTTGTTGTTGTTGTTGTTGTTGTTGTTGTTGTTGTTGTTGTTAGGGGTGCCTTTCTTAACTATCCAGCCTAGAAAAGTGCTCAGCAAAGTTAACATTTGGACTACAGCTCCAAGTATCTCTCCCTCTGAATGATCACTGGTAATCTCATCCCAAAAAGTGACTTTTCCAAGCTCTGATCTAGGCAGAGGGAGATTTCCCTGTGCCAAGTCAGCCCAACGAGGGTGGAGGAGACCATTCGTTCTTCACTCACATGTCTACAACGAGGCAAGGGCTGCTCTCTAACTCCAAACTCAGGAGAAGTCTGAGGAGTTCATCCTTTTTGGCTAGTATTCTAGAAGCTTAAATTTCATGGCCAGGATATATGATTAATATACAACACACACCCTGCTCAAGCCCAGGGTGGATGATCTAGCTGACCTTTTCAAAGGGGCTCCTCCCAAAGTCTCCAGGCCCTTGGGTGGTGAATTACACCGCTTAGGCCATCTGACATTGTGTATGTTTCCCCACCAGTTGAACCTCACAGCAGAACTTCTTTAAAATGCCATCTTCAGACCAACATCTGAGGGTTTTTGTTTTTTTTTAAAAAAAAGTTGTCTCACACAAGGGCATGAATGACATTGGATGCAGCTTCCTTCCTCTCTCTTGTTTTAAAACAGAGCAAAGGACCAAAAAGAGCATTTTTAGAGCAGTGTGGGACTGAACTGGAAGCATGCCTTCTGCATTTTATCTGAGTGTGCTTCCATAAAGTTTCAAGCTAACATATCCAGGGATAGCTGTGTTGGCCATGTATTTTATACATTTTACAACATATACTTTGTGCATTTTGTTTGTCCTTATAAAGGTATCTCTGTTTTGTGGGTTTTAGATGTCAAACTAACAAGGCAAGAAGGCTACAGTTATGATGCAGATGCTGAACTGAGGATAGCAGCAATCAGCCAGCACTCCTTATGCCGCCACCCCCACAGTGCTTTGAAAGAAATGTATAACAAATAATTACTAACATTTTAGTAATTAGTACCTTTTTATAAGGATGCAATTACCTTTGAATTTATATTTCCAAACTAATGCAACCAGTGGCAATGAAGCTATTTTATTAATGCAACATTTTCTTCCTACTGTTTCAAGTTCACTTTTCAGGGTACTTTGACAGTAATATTTCAGGTTTCATGCCATTCTCTTATAGAATCACAGAGCTGGAAGGGACTACAAGGGGCATACAGTCCAACTCTTTGCCACACAAGAATGCCCAGTCAGACCATCCCTGAGAGATGCCCATCCAACCTCTCTTTAAACACCTCCAAAAAAGGAGAGCTTACCACCCTCCGAGGCAGTCTATTCCACTGCTAAGCAGCTCTTACCAACAGAAAGATCTTCCTAAAATTTAGTTGGAATCTTTCTTCTTATAATATGAATCCACCGGTTAATCCTTAATTAAGACTGAATATTTTCTTTTACTGAAAACTAACTTTTTTAACAATGACATAAGTAACCACAGTGAATTTTTTTTTTCAAACACTGTAACATGGGAGGAGTCAACTAGACAACTCTGGTTTTCTACCCACGGGACCCTCCAGGAGCCAGGAACTATTAAAAAATTGGATAGGGAAGGGACAAAAATGGCCAGAAGCTCTGGATGGTTCAAATCCACCACCGCTAAAATCTTCAGTCAGTCATGGAAACCATTGGGTGGCCCTTTGGCAAGTCACACTCTCTCAGCCTCAGAGGAAGACAAAGGCAAATAGCCTCTAAGCAAATCTTGCCAAGAAAACCCCATGACAGGTTCATCTGACACATGTCAGAAACAACTTGAAGGCACATAACAACAAGAGAAACACTGCTTTGGGGAGTCTACAGGGCTGCAAAAAATCCTGATGAAAACTGTATGCAGTCCCAAAGTCACACTTTGTCCACTCTGGCTATAATGAGAATTATAAATGAATTACTGTTAAAAAGTATTTTTCAAACTGTGCCCAAAATCAGTTTTATAGGAGGGGAGGATTAATACAAGGATGAATCAGAACAAGGACACCTGAAACACTTTGAGAGAAAAGGGAGCCAGGCACCTGTTTGACAATCAATGGCCTGTTAAAGACTGCCAGTGCTTAGGAATGGAGTGTGGCTTTGGCGCAACCTCCAGACTCTTAGGACCCATGCATCATTTAAATAGCATACCTCCAAAGAGACCCGAAGCAGCTTTATTTTGGCAGTCTGTAACAGGCCAATAGTTTTGGTGGTTAAAACAAGTGTGCCCTGTGTTTATATGTATCTCGGTCAACTAAATTGCAAAAGTAGGAAGAAGCTGGACTCTCAACCCAGCTGGGAGTTAAGAGTTCCCTTTTCATGCTGCAGCTGTCTTGCCCCTACGAGACATCATGGCCTACTTCATTGCCCTAAATTATCAGTAAACTCCACTTGATAAAAGCTGTTTTTCCTTGCCTTGCCTTCTTGCAAGAAGTCCCTTCAAACACATTACCACTTAAGTGCCACACAAGCTTGTTGGAGTGGTGAACGATAGAGGAAAAAAGTGGGAAAGTTATTAAGCAGGTACACAGGAATGTACAAATATCTGTTGCTTTTCTGCCCTTCTCCAAACACACTCAGTACAAATGTTTGCTGTTTGCCTAGTACAAATAAAATCACAGCTGCAACAGAAGTAATAGGCTGTAACATTTTTTAAAGAAGATTGAGTTGAAAACAGTTCAAATCAGAGTCAAACTTTTGATTTTCTGAATTATGCTATCATTTCCTGCATGGCTGGATGGCCCTTGCGGTCTCTTCCAATTCTATGATTCTATGGAGATCTCATTAAGAAAAATATCTGTTACAAAGATCTTTCTCTATATCTCTCTCTTCCTATACCTACTTTCCTATATTTTCATGCAAGTCAGTGTTGCACAGTGGTTTGAGTGTTGGACTACAACTCTGGAAACCAGGGTTCAAATCCCATTTGGCCATGAAAACCCACCTTGCGGAAGTCACAGTTTCTCAGCCTCAGAGGATGGCAATGGCAAACAAAGAAACTTGCCAAGAAAACCCCATGATAAGTTCTCCTTAGGGTTGTTGTATGCTGGAAACAATGAGAAGGCACAAAACAGCAACATTTTCATACAAATGTTAGGATGATGGTAAAAATAAGCAATTTTTTAAAAGTTTGTTTTTAATATCTACTGTCCAAAATGCAGGTGGAAAACCTCAGGCCTTGGAGTCAAATGGGCCCTCATGGGTCCCAATTTGGCCCTCTGGGATTCCACAAATGGCCACATTTCCTCTTCCACATGACACCATCATTGTTGTTTTGTTTCCCAGCTCCTTTTTGGTTCCCACCATACACAGAGATAGAGATGTTCTAAAAGGCTGAAATGTATCTCCTTGCGCTTAGTTACTGGCAGTAAAAGCTTCAGACATGGTATTTTTGGTCCCATCAGCTTGCCTGGCCTACCAAAGGAATGCAGCCTCTGAAGACATCTCAGAAACTGAATTCAATCCTCAGGCTGCAAGAGATAACTCCTGTTGCCATTCTATTTGATTCAAAATATAAAAGCAGCCTTGTAAATAAGCCAAGGTACCAGAATGGTGTAGTGGTTTGATTGCTGGACTATGACCCTGGAGACCAGGGTCTGAATCCCCATATGGCCATGGAAACCCACCAGGTGGCCTTAGGCAAGACACATTCCCTCAGCCTCAGAGGAAAGCAAGGGCAATCCCCTTCTGAACAAATCTTACCAAGAAAACCCATAGGTTCACTTTCAGGTCAACATATGTCAGAAAGGTTTTGAAGGGTTACAGAAAGTTGCAGTGTTTTTTTTAAAAATTGCTGAGATGCTAGTGGTCTATGTTACCATGCTAGACATAGAGGAGAGGGAGCCTTTCCTCTGCAAGGCAATGCCACATCCCTTCCTCTTAGCAGTCTTCCTGTTTGGAGACTGGCACCAAACTCCTAATTACTTTCCCAGTCTTAAGAATGAAGCAAGGGATATTTAGACTTTGCAAGGGAAGAGATTAGATAGCAACTGATGTACTACTAAGCTTTACTTCTTGGTTACTTTTGTTTATGACACCATACTACTATTAGAAAACATCAAAGACCTAGAGCAACTATTGAGGAAAGTCAAGGAAGAAAGTGCGAAAACAGGCTTACTGTTGAACAGAAGTAAAACAAAAATAATTACCATGGAAGATATCCATAAATTCAACCTAAACAATGTGGAAATAGAAACAGTAAAGGGGTTCCTGTGCCTTGGATCAAACACTGATCAGAATGGGGACTTTGTTGTTGTTGTTAACTGCCCTTGAATTGACTTCGACGAAGGGTGATCCTGTAGATGAGACATCTCCAAGAATCCCTGCCTCTACTGCTCTGCTTAGTTCTTACAAATACATACCATGACATCCTTAGTAGGGTCAATCCATCTAGTATGCAGCCTTCTTCTCTTTCTGCTTCCCTCCAACTGAATGGGGACTGCAGTCAGGAAATCAAAAGACCAAGAATGGGGAGGAAAGAACTAGTAAAGGTCCTGAACATCAAAGACATACAACTAAGGACAAAAGTCAGAATCATACAAGCAATTGCGTTCCCCATTGCCATGTATGGATGTGAGAGTTGGACAATTAAGAAAAGGGATAAAAAGAAAATAAATTCATTTGAGATGTGGTGCTGGAGAAGTGCTGTACAGTGGACAGTCAAAAAGACAAACAAATGGGTCATAGAACGGATTAGGCCTGAGAGCTTCCTGGAAGCCAAGACGACTAAATTGAGACTGTCATACTTTGGCCACATCATGAGAAGACACAGCTCATTAGAAAATACCATATTGCTAGGAAAGGTGGAGGGAAAGAGAAAAGGAGGAAGACTACATGCTAGGTGGACAGACTCCATCAGGCAGGCCATGAACATGAATCTGCAGGAACTGAGGACAGTGGTGGAGGACAGGGAGCATCCACAGGGCAGATATGAATTGAGATCGACTCAAGGGTAGTTAACAACAATAACAAACCCTTTGGCTCCACTCTGATGACCCCATTCTCTGTCCCACCAGCCCCAATAAGAATCTACTCACATTGCTAAGCAGGCAAGTCAAAAGAATTCCTTTTAAGAAATGGGCTAGCAGGGAAAAGACCGAGAGAATATTCCGTCTCTGTCAGTCTACTCACTTGCTTGTAACAAATTCCTTTTAACATCTGGTTATGACGCAAGTTGATAAATGCAAAGCTGTGGAAGACCAAAAGAGCATATGTATCTGCTCAAAAGTAAGCCAAACTGAGTAGTGTGACATATGCATATAGAGGGCTGGCAGCCTTAAAATGCATCTCTGGAATGTCCATGTACAACTTGCAAACAGACACAAGTCCTCTTCGCATCTACGCTGCATGCAGCCTTGAGAGCTGCTTCCCCAAGGGTACAATCCTCCACTCCACAAGCATTTCCAATGTGGGAATGCTAAAACCATGCTGTATGAATCATATGGGTCACAAACATCACACACAGTTATACAATCAAATTAATTCCCCAAAACCAAAAATAAGTATTTCCTTCCTATCAAGGGGAAGGAGGAGAGGAAAACTTGGAAAAGTTACACTTTTCATTGTAAGCTAAAAGGTTCTGGGAGTCTTAGTCCAAAAATGTAATTTTTCCACATTGGAGAACCTGTTTGGTTGGAAAATGAGCCACGCAGCCCATGAGTGAGCTCATGTGCCCTGCCCTGTTGGTATGTCGTGACACAACCAGGAACAGAGGGGGAAAGAGTTTCAGACAAAAAGGAAAATGTTAATCCATCCCAACATTACTGTTTTCATCATTAGACTGACTGGGGGTGGAATTATTATTATTATTAACCTATAATAATAGTAGGAGAATGGACTCGCGTTACAGGGGAAGGAGAGATCGATGCTTAATACCTATCTCTCCTTCCTGTCCCTCTCCTAACCAAAGGGACCTGAGGGTCACTCCAACCATACCACAAACCCTGACTCTGCTCCTGTGCAATGCCAGGACCATCAAGAACAAGTCCCACATCATTCATGATCTAATCAAGGATAACAACTGTGACCTGGCTTGCATTACTGAGACCTGGCTTGGGCCTGGAGGGGAAGTTGTGTGGGCCCAGGCCCTACCTGCCGGGTACTCAGTGAAGGACCAGACCAGGTTAGGTGGGTGGGTGGGGGGGGGGGTCGCCTTGATCCATAAGAACACCTTGTCTTATTTCCAGGAACCATGTTCGTCAAACTTCCTACATCGAGTGTATTTACTTGACCCTGAAGGCCAGAGACAGTCTAGGGATTCTGTTGGTGTACCGGCCACCTCGTGCGCTAACAGACTCCCTTAATGAGCTGACACAGCTGGTCTCGGAGGTACTGTTGGAATCACCCAGGTTATTGGTCCTGGGTGACTTCAAGATCCCCCTCGTGGCCAGCTATGTTCCATCCGGTGCGGTTCGCGAATTCATGGATACCATGACTTCCATGGGCCTGTCTCAACTGGTCTCGGGTCCAACGCATTCTGCGGGTAATATGCTCGATATGGTCTTTTGTACGAGCATGGGAAATCCGTGGGCGGAAATAACTAATATTTCCCCCCTGCCATGGACGGATCATTTCCTGGTACAGGCAGCGATCAAGGCTTCTACCCAGATCCCTCCCGGAGGCGGAGGACCTATTAGAATGGTCCACCCTCGAAGGCTGATGGAACCCAAAAGGTTCCAGGAAGCCCTAGAGGGGCTTATGGTTGGAAATGACAGCGACTCTGTTGATGCCCTGACCGGTATCTGGGATACCGGTCTTTCTAAGGCTATACACAGTATCGCTCCCAAGCGCCCTCTCAGGCCTGCTTCCAAACGAAAGCCCTGGTATACGGAAGATCTCCGGGCGAGGAAGCGGGTTCTGCGACGGCTAGAGCACCGCTGGCGGAAACACCAGCGCTTATCCGACAAGACTCTCCTAGACCACCTCTTGGAAGACTACGGAGAGGCGATACGTGCAGCTAAGAATTCGTTCTATGGTGCACGTGTCGCGTCCGCGGAGTCGCGTCCGGCAGAGTTGTTCAGGGTAGTGAGAGAGCTAACTCAGCTCCCTCCTGCCCCGATCCAGATCCTTGAACCTTCTAAGGCCTGCTGTGACCATTTCAACAACTTCTTCGCGGATAAAATCTCTCGGATAAGCGAAGGTCTTGAGGCCAGCTTTAGAGCAGAACCTAGAGTAGAGGCATCCAGGGCTTCCGTGAACTTGGTTATTCTGGATCAGTTTGAGTCTGTCAGTACCGAGGATGTGGACAAGATCCTTGGAAGTGTTAGGAAGACAACTTGCTCTCTCGATCCCTGTCCCTCATGGCTAGCGGCACAGAGGGGGCCGGTTGTGACCTCTTTGTTACATCGGATTATTAATACATCTCTGAGGGATGGGCAATTTCCAACTAATCTGAAATTGGCCATAGTAAAACCTTTATTAAAAAAGCCCTCCCTCGACCCCCTGTTGCATAATAATTATCGGCCAATCTCGCTATTGCCATTTTTGGGGAAGGTGATCAAGCGGGCGGTTGCAATCCAACTTCAATCGATCTTGGATGAAATGGATTATCTAGACCCATTTCAAACCGGCTTTCGGGCGGGTTACGGGGTTGAGACTGCCATGGTCGCTTTGGTCGATGATCTCCGTCTGGGCATGGACAGGGGTAGCGTGTCCCTGTTAGTGCTCTTAGACATCTCAGCAGCTTTCGATACCATAGACCATGGTATCCTTCTGGAGCGCCTGGCGGAGGTGGGAATCGGGGGCACTGCACTCCAGTGGTTCCGTTCTTACCTCTCCGGGAGGTTCCAGATGGTGCAGCTGGGAGACATGTGCTCCGAGAAGAGGGCCCTTACATCTGGGGTCCCTCAAGGAGCCATTCTGTCTCCCATGCTTTTTAACATTTACATGAAACCGCTGGGAGAGATCATCCGGAGACATAGGGCGCGGGGTTATCAGTATGCTGATGACACCCAAATAGTCTTCTCCATGTCTCCGACTGATGCAGTGACCGGGGTTGGTGTCTCTCCTCTCGTGGCCTGTCTGGAGTCGGTAATGGGCTGGATGAGGGAAAACAGACTCAGCCTGAATCCAGAGAAGACGGAAGTACTAGTGATAGGTTCTCCCAGTTCAGGGTTGGCAGTGGTTCCACCCGTCCTGAACGGAATCACGCTCTCCGTGAAGGACTCTGTACGCAGTCTGGGGGTGCTCCTGGACTCGTCGCTCCACCTTACATCTCAGGTGGACGCGACGGTCAGGAGCACCTGTTATCAGCTTCGGCTGATACGCCAGCTGCGACCCTACCTTGACCGGAAGGACCTTGAAACTGTTGTATATGCCCTGGTAACCTCTCGTTTGGATTTCTGCAATGCACTCTACATGGGGCAACCCCTGTACCATACCCGGAAGCTGCAACTTGTGCAGAATATGGCAGCCCGACTGGTCACTGGCACTGCCAGGGCCAGTCATATAACACCTGTCCTTAAAGACCTACATTGGCTGCCTATTCGCTTCCGGGCGCAATACAAGGTGTTGGTTATTACCTATAAAGCCCTAAATGGCTTGGGCCCAGGGTATCTGGAGGGCCGCCTCTCTCCGTACAATCCGTCCCGCACACTCAGATCATCAGGGCAGCAATTGTTAAGAGTTCCAGAGGGGAAATATATGTCCACTTCTAGGAGGGCCTTCTCCATCTCGGCCCCCAACCTCTGGAACTCGCTGCCCTTCGAGCTCCGCTCAGCCACCTCCCTAGCCCAATTTAAGAAGGGGCTAAAAACCTACTTATTCGAGCAGGCTTAACCCTGATCTTTGCCCCAGAATACTTTCCTCCCCCCCCCCCTTTGGTCAGCATTGTTTTGCCGGCATGAATTTGAATTTTATTATCTTTATTGAATTGTTTTAACTAATTTTGTATAGTTGCATTGTTGTATTGTTATATACTTGTTGTACACCGCCCTGATTCTAAGAAGGGCGGTATATAAATAAATTTTTTATTATTATTATTTATTTTATAAAGCACTCTAAATTTACACTGCACTGTACATACAATCTTTTTAATTGGATGGTTCCCTGCCCTCAGGCTTACAATCTAAAAAGACATGACACAAAAGGAGAAGCGAGTGGTGGAGGGGAAGGGGATGAGGTCCAGCAGTTCCTCTCTACCTCCAAGGCCTGGACCAAGGCAGGTGGACTGGAGGGAGGGCTTGGCTTCATAATGGATGGTTAATCTTCTTACAGGGAGGCCTGTTGGAGTTAGCCTGCCTCACTATGCAATTTTTGTGATAAAAAATGCACTGCCAAAAACATCCTAATGCTCTTTGGATCTTCGTCACTACCATAATAATTGGCCAGGGGCAGTCATGTTAGTCTCCTGAAGCAAAAACAACCAAGAATGTTGTGACACCTAAAAGACTAACAAATTCTGTTACGGCAAAACCTCTCATGGAATACAGATTCCTGAAGTGCTATCTCAGTTGGCAGAAATAAGTGTGTACAACAATTTGCTGAGATAACAATTCGTGTATCCAATAATAATAAGCTTATGCCATAGTAAATTCTGTTAGTCTTTAAGGTGCAACCAGAGTTTTTGTTTTGTTTTTTCTACCCTATCAAGCACTTCCTCATACCTCCCGTCTTAATCCATAATGTATTTTCTGCAAAAAACAACAACTATACGCTGCTTGAAATAGAACATGTTTAAAATCGCACAGATTAATTTGCAGGGATTGGAGATGTCTGCTGGAGGGGACTTTGGCTCTAGGAAGAAGTAGAGGATGTGGGGGTGAAGAAATTAAAAAGATAAAACTAAAGGGCCTTTTATTTATGAAAAACTCTCTAGATAAAAGTAGTCAACCTGGTGTTTTCAGATGTTTTGGAATACACCTCCCATAATCTCTTACACTTATGGCTATGTGTTCTAGCCTTTATGAGTGTTGTACTTGAAGGTGAATACACTCTCACATACAAATATGCTGCTCTGTTGTCTTTGTCAATATCAGATTCATCTGATAGTCCAACTGGTTTTAGTGTGTGAAAGAGGGCCTCAGGCAGCAAAATATCTTAGGCTTTCCCTGTAGTTAGAGATTTGTGACTGACATTGATCTTGCCTATCTGTCTCAGCCTAGGCTGCATCTGCTCTGCATAAATAATCCAATTTGACACCACTTTAACTGCCATGGCTCACTGCTATGGAATTCTGGGATTTGTAGTTTGTTGTGGCACCAGAACTCTATTACACAAAACTAAATATTTCACAAAACTACAGATCTCAGTATTCCATTGCATTGAGCCATGGAAGCTAAAATAGTGTCGAACTGGATTATTTATGAAGGACGAATACACCTACCTTTGCAGCATTTTTTAAGATACTAGTGGAGTGCTCATTTGAGATCTTTAAATAAATGCTACTGAAAGGGATGGTCTGTGAATCGATGTCTGTCCGCAAGCCGTCAGCTCTTGTTCTGCAGTGAGTTTTCAGGAAAGAAAGAACTGTAGTTAAAGGGTTCAAATATGGTCCCTGTCTCAGGCTCATTAGATGATTAGGTGACAGGTAAAGAAAATGCATCCCAAGTAAGACTGTAATGAGAAAGGAACTGTTAATGAAAAAAAGCATGGCTGGGGTAATGTTAAGGCTTCTGCCCCATCTTATTAATAATCATGCTTGTATCTTCTTCTTTTCTCCAAAAGAATAGCCTAGGCTCCCTCCCAGTTTTATGCTAGGAGGCAAGTTGGGTTAGAGGTGCTTCTCACCTCAGTGGGCCAATTCTGAATTGAGGTCTTTGGCTGAAGTCCAACATGCACACTCACTCTAAATCCAAATCTTGGATAAGTTATATTGTGAGCCTATGACTTCCACCTTGCCATGATGGCCAGCAGCTGTGGTGGCAGGGGATCTGGGGAGCTGCAACTTTCCTAAGCTCTGTCTACATAACCTTATTAACATATAGCACAGGGATGCACAACTGTGTGGCAGCCACTGGCTAATTTCATCTGTCTCTCCTGAAGGCTGCCACCCACAAACAAGCCCAAATACAGTTGGCCCTCTGCATTTGCAGCTTTGACTTTTGCAGATTTAATTGTTTGTGGTTTTGATTAATATAATAATAATAATAATAATTTGTTTTATTTATATACTGCTATTCCAAAGATCATAGCAGTGAACAGCAAGTAAGCTAATTAACAAGTAAGCTAATTTGACCCCAACAGTCTGGGTACTAATTTTAGCGACCTCGGAAGGATGTAAGCCTGAGTCGAGCTTGGGCCCTTTTGCTGGTCTTGAACTCGCAACCTTGTGGTTTTTGAGTAAATGGCTGCAGTACAGGCATTTAACCACTGCGCCACCAGGGCTCCTGGTGGCGCAGTATGGCTCTCTAGGAATCTCTAGGTCCTCCAATATGGGCTCTCTAGGAATCTCTAGGTCCTCCAACACAACTCTGCCAGAAGTTGACCATAGAGTTTTGCTGGAGAACCTTGAACTTCCTAGAGAAAACACTTCTCTAAGCATTTGTAGGTCCTCCAGCATGATTCTGTAGTCAACCTCTGGCAGATGTTGACCACAGAGGTACACTGAAGGATTTGGAGATTCCTAGAGAGGTATCCTCTCAGGTAAAAAGAATAGTGGTTTTTTTTAACTGTTGATGTTTCACTTAACCCCAGTGAATGTGGAGGGACCACTGTACCTCCTTTTCTTTTCTGCTCCATTTTTAAAAAAAAGTAAATTTTCTACTCTGGAGAAACTAAGCTGTTTGGTTGGATGATGAGCAACACAGCCCTAGGTGAGCTCCCATGCCCTGCAGAATTAAACAGACCTATTGGGGGATAGTCCATGATTCTGGGATGTTTATAGGGATGAGGTAGGGATATCTTCACATATTTCACAATTTCTGCATGGTTTAGGGGCACATACTGTCCGAAAAGGATGTTTGTGTTTTGTTTTGTTTTTAATTTAAAGGCTGTCCAGCGTTGGGAACTGGTAGAGAGACTCAGGGGACACAGAAGTAGAGTACAATGGTGGTGTCATGCCCACTCCTGGAACAACATTTGAATTTGTTGTTGTTAACTGTTGTAAATAGCAAAACAACTCTAAAATAAGGAGTAGAAAACTGCAGGAATATACTACCACGAGCAGCAAAGCCTGCATATGAGGATGCTGAAAAGCAGAAGCTAAGCCCTCAGGTCCTTTTAACAATCTTATTAGGTGGGAGGGAATGCTGAAGATAAAAGTAGCCCATTTAAGATATGAGGGGGATTATATTAACGAGACTCCATTGTCTCATGAAGCCTTTTATTTCAAGTTAACCATTTCTGTTGAAGCAGGCAGAAAAAGGAAAGGGGGAGAAAGTGGTCTGGAAGATTTAAACTGATACAGGCTGAGTCTCCCTTGTGTTTTGGATTCCCCCTCCCCCGGATTTTGAAATATTTGCATGTACATAATGGGATGCCTTGACAATGGGAATTCTAAACATGAAATTCATTTACCTTTGCTTTCTGATGGTTCGGTGTACATAAACTTTGTTTCATGTACAAAATTATTAAATGTATTAAAAATTATTAAAACGACGTTTAGGCCATGCCTAAAGGTAAGTTGTGGGCTGCAACTGTGTTTGTGAAAGACTATAACCTAAAGGTAGCCTAGCCTAAAGGTAATTTTACACACAATATTTTTAATAATTTTGTGAATGAAACAAAGTCTGTATACACTGAACCACCAGAAAGTAAAGATGTCACTATTTCAGCCATCCACATGGGCAGTCTTGGATTTTGTAGTATTTTAGTTTTCAGAATTCTGGATAAAAGATACTCAACATTTATAGAGTATTCTTTGACCAAAGAAATCAGCCTCTCCCAAAGAATTCCCAGAAGTAAGTAACCTGGTGCCCTCTGAATACAAATATTCAGTGGTTCTGGCAGTGGTTCTCAAATGGTGGAACCCCAGAATGTGTGTGTGCAAGAGTTGCTCAAGGGAGAGGCACAAAACTTGGAGGCTCTGACGCTTCCTCCTCTTCCCAACCCTTTCTATGTGTAAAATTGACACATGCATTGAGTTCAGTATTGAATTTACTCAAATAAAACTGTTCTAATTGGAACAATGCTGTTTCCTTATAAAATGTTAAAATATGAATATACATAAATGTGAGAATCAAAATATGTACACTAAATGAACAAAATATTTTTACACATATTCTACGTCAGATTGGGGGGGGAGCACGATATCTGCATGTAGATATAAAGGGGAGTCTCAAGGGTGAAAAGTTTGAGTACCACTGCTTTAAGGGATCCAGGACAACCTATATGGCATCCACATCTTAATTCTCAAACAAAGGAGGAAAGTGAGACAGTTCAGTCAGCAGGAATTGCTGAGAGGAAACTTCTGCTAGTCCTTCTCCTCCAGCATCAACTGCTTGAGACAATATTCCAACTTTGCTTAATGGCTTTCCCCAATTTGCCTAAATGGAAATTTTAAGCTACATCTGCTTCATTCAGGTCCTGATTTGCTAAAGAAGAGCCATGCGATCAACTAACTGCAGTCTGCTTCCACAACTTCACAATGGAGCAAATCAAAAAATCTTAGAGTTAGAAGGGGCTGCAATGATCATCTACTCCTATCCCTGGTCATGCAAGAAAGCCCAGCTAAAACACTCCTGAAAGTTGCCCATCCAAACTCTGTTTAGAGACCGCCAAAGAAGGAGTCACAAGAAGCAATATAGAGCAGGAAGCCTAAACATAGGGCCTATAGGCACCAGATCCAATCAGATCTTGGAAGCTGAGCAGAGTCAGTATCTGGTTTGTACCTGGATGGGAGACCACCAATGAATAAGAGGTGTTGTATGCTAGATTTTAGAGAAAGGCAATGGCAAGCCACCTCTCAGTATTCCTTGCCTAAGAAAATCCTTCAAAATTCATGGGGCCACTATAAGTGAAATGAAGAGCCCTGATGGTGCAGTGGTTAAATGTCTGTACTATGGCCACCATTCTAAAACCATAAGGTTGCGAAAGGGCTCAAGTTCAACTCAGGCTTGCATCTTCCAAGGTCCTAAAATGAGTAGTCAGATTGTTGGGGCAATTAGCTTACACTTTGTAAACCACTTAGGGAGTGCTTAAGTGCACTGATAAGCAGTAGAGAAATGTACTTGCTATTGCTACAGGTAACCTGCAGACAGACACATAAGACAGGAACAGAAGAAGCAGCTTTAGCCAAGTTTAGCCACCAGTCCACCTCGTTTTCCATGTCTATATCAACTGGCAGCTGCTCTCCGAGGTTTCTGACAAGGGCATTTACCACCCTATCTGGAAGCCCTGTGAGCTGACATGGGACCTTCTACATTCAAAGCATGGGTTCTACCCTGAGCTATGATCCCATTCCAACACCCAGGGCCTATGGCTTTACAGTGGTGAACAGCCAGCCACATCCCTCTTTCCAGCCTAATCTGAGGACTTCAGGGCAGCCTAAACTCCTCATTACAAAGTTCCAAACCTCCAAAGTCTGTTGTTGTGTCACAGAGGGTTTTGCTCCATAGCCATCCACGGTGTTATTAACACAGGAACTGCAAATGCAGCTGAATGTGTCAGAGGACCAAAATGATCCCTTGAAGCCAAAAGAGCTTCACAAATGAAGGTTCTTCCCCAGTGATGGGGATTTCAATAAAGGGGGGGGGGGAACCAACTTTATATCCTCTTGTCTACCTCCTGCCAATTTGGGTAAGGGTTTTGGACTACAGCTTCCAGCCAGCACAGGCTCTGCCTCAGCAAGAAAGATATAGCGAGAAAAAGAAAAAGCTGTATTTTTCTCCTTCAAAAGTAGCTGCTTTTGAGGCTCAGAGCAACACAGACATTACCCGTTGCTAAGAGAAGAAGTGTTCAGGTACTGCAGCAATAGTTCTCATACTGACAAAAGCAAAGGTTGGAGCCTATGCATAACCTAAAATATAAAGGATACAGAACAGTGATTCCCAACCTTTTCTATGCTCTACATCCCTTGGAAATGTTTATTTATTATATCAGGGTTGGTAATCCCTGATATAGAAGGTCAGGAATGGGAGGAGTTCCCCTCCAAAAAGGTATGGCACTAAGATTATTCTTCATGCTAGGGTTTATCTAACCATCTCTAGACCCGATGTGTTGTAGTCATTTGCGTGTTAGACTAGGACTCCCTGTTCAGCTATGGAAACCCTTTGGGTGACCCTTGGGCAAATCACACTCTCTCAGCTTAAAAGGAATGCAATGGCAAATTTCAAAATATACCTTGTCAAGAAAACCATACGACAGGGTAGCAAGAAGTCTGAGTCGATTTGAAGACATATAAGAAATACAGAGCTGAACATCTGGGGATGACATTGCAGGAAAAAGACCCAGCACACCCTGTCCCTAAACAGATGATGGGCACTTGTCAAGGGCTATGTTACCTTGGAACACAGATCTGTCTACTGCCCACATTCTTTTCAAGGAAATCTCAGGGCAGATAGGAAAAGTACATAAGAATTTACTCCCACTCCCAACTTCATTCCTAATATAGATCCTTCCTCTTTTGAGTTCCACTGCACAACTTTCAAGCAAAGATCCAAATGTAAGATTTTTACATGGGGATGAGAAGGCAATAACTGAAGAAAGCTTGCCAAAGTTAACATGTGTGGGTCATGTAAATGTGTGTAAACCCATCTGTGATACATGGATGGCCCCCAAGAGTGTCTCACCAGGCAATTTAAGACCAGCTATGACCAGCAGGCATCTTTTGTTCCTACTTTAGGAACTGCAGAGACTGGGCCCTCTGAAAAGTGAGACTTCCTACTCTTCCTTGGTCTTCTTTCTCTCCTGTTCCTAAGCAACCTAAAGTGTTCCAACATACCAGCATCTCAAGCATCACAGCTTGTACTAATTCCAAACACAGGAGTGGCACCTGCTTTAAAAAAAAACCCAAAAGAAGAGATTTGACCATAACAAAATTGGCCAGGGACACTAATAAGGCTAGTTCCAAAGACTCCCCTGCCAACTAACAGAAAAAGAAAACTGTTCCCGCATGCGATTAGGAGCTACTTTTTCCTCCCAATGTTGGCAGTCAACAACAACAGGAAGAAAGGACATATTTGAAGAGGTCAGCTACTGGGACACCAAGTTGGCAGTAAACAACGTCCTCAATCTTTTCTAGGGTGGACCAGTTTCTACACCCAAAATGACTCAAGAAAATGTTCCAACATTTTGGAACAAGGTCTTAGTTACTGTTGTCAAACCTGTCCCACAGCTCTCCCCCACAAACTGTTGTCACATCAGAGATTTATTTACCTCAGGCAACATGAATATGTAAGGGCAGAAACTACTACATAAGTGTTATTTTCTGACAAAACTATTCTCACCAATTACACTAAAATTTGCTGCCTTCGCAGCACAAAGGAGTAAGTAACTCTGGAAGCTCCAGGGGTCCATTTTGTGCCTTTTAGACCCTCTGGTGGAAGCCAACCTAGGTCTGAAATTAAGCAAAACATTTTGAAAATTCAAAACTGGAAGTGACTAGATGCCTACTAGAGGAGTTGCCAGTGGAAAGGAGAGGTTTCGACTTGTTTAAAAGGGGAAAAAATGCCACTTCTGGAGGCATCCTGAAATGGAACAATAAGGTTTGGGATAAAGTAGTAATATTTTTATAGCAAGGGAGGAGGTATGAAAAAAGGTATGTGTCCACACTTGGCCCATCCCATGATCCCTGGCATAAAGCAACTGTGTGCCCTCAAATCTAACAGCAGTGACATTCTATTACACATCTTTCAGATCTAGTAATATAAACAAAATAAGTATAAAGTGCAAATATCAAGGTTGGACAGTAATATCCAAATTCAAGTATTATGTGCATGCTAGACAAACATGCTCCATAAATCCCCAGCCCAGTGTCAACACTTGAGCAAAGCTTGTTTACATGAAAGACCTCACATCTTTCCCAGGAACAAAACAAAACAAAAAAAGTTTTAAGAAGCTGTAGCAGCCTAAGCAGAGCAGCTAAACTCTAGTCTAGGCTTACACACATTCTTACTCTTTTTTACAAAAACAGCAACACCCCTCTTATTTGTAGCCTTACATTTCTTCTGTAATAAAAAAAAAGACAAATACTTATTTTAAACAACAACAACACAGGGTTGCAGAACAGGACAAACCAAATTGCACCATACAAACAATACAAATTGCTAATAAAAGCAAGATTCTAAGTCATGATTTCTCCGCTTGGAGACAGCTGCCATCAGTTGCCATGGAATGTGACAAAGCCCATGGAGACACAAACCTTTTCAGAAGCTGCTTTGGTAACCTGCCCTTTTCTCCATTTGCATGAACACTTGTTTACCAGTTTGAGAGGTTAACCCTCCTCCCCTCCTGCCTGCCATTTCACCCACCCACCCCACAAAGTAATCTCCGCAAACTACTTCTCCCAATTAACTATTTTATGAACAATAGCCTTTTAAGTCAACCTCTTTCAACCTGGTACCCTCCAGCTGTGCCATTTACAAGTCCCATAATCCCCAGTCAGCATGTCCAATCGCCAGGTTGGCAGGAGACAGTGGGAATGGCAGTTCATTATGAGTTGAAGGTTTGTTGTTGTTGTTGTTGTTAACCACCCTGTGGCAACCCTGTGGATGAGACATCTCCAAGACTCCCTCCCCTCCCCTACTCCTTAGTTCTTGCATATTCATATCAGTGACATCCTTGATTGAGTCCATCCATCTAGAGAATGGTCTTCCCCTCTTTCTAAGACCCTCCACTTTTCCTAGCATTGTTGTCCTTTCTAATGTGTAGTGCCTTCTCATGATATGGCCAAAGTATGACAGCCTCAGTTGTCATACTTTGTTTTTTTTGTTTTTGCTTCCAGGGAAATTTCAGGTTTGATCTGTTCTAGGGCCCATTTATTTATTCTTTTTGAAGGTCCCAAGCTGGAAAACACTGCTTCTGGCTGCAGTAGTTGTAATCTCCAAAAGACATTTCCAGGGACTTCCAAGAAATTTGAAGAACTTTTTTTAAAAAATAGCACCCCTTTTGTTATACCAGTAAAGATGGCAGATTAAGATACACATCCAGGGTGAATGCAAAACTGCTTTTCTGAGAGTTCAGGCATGCATGCAAACCTCTCTTCCCCTGCCAGAAGCACTTTGTGTTGTCATGTCTTGTATATACAGCCTTATATACAAGGTTGACAGCCATGGCAGGTAAAACTTCTACAATGGCCCACATCGAGTGAGGCAGTAGTGCATGCCAGCAGGAAAAGAACAACAACCTAAATCTAATTATTAATCCCTACTAAAGCAGTCCGACTGAATCAGTGGAAACTTGCTAAGTCAACATTTCTGCAGATTCCATTGATTCAGTGGATCTACTCTAATGTGTGTACATGTGACTTCACATCGCCTCACAAATTTCATAGGGTTTTTTTTAAGGAAAGAAATATTCAGAGTCAGTTTGCCAATTCCTTCCTCTGAAATATAGCCTACTGCACCAGGTATTCATTGGCAGTCTCCCATCCAAGTACTAACCAGGATTGACTCTGTTTAGCTTCCAAAATCAAACATGATCTGGTGCATTTAGGGTATTTACCTACTATAATAGGGACTGACAATTACAAGCATATCTCAACTAACAAAACTTCTGACAAATAAGATCCTTTTTATGAATTGTTTTCACACTCACCCATCTCTCTTTTCCTCTCAATCTTCTGTCTAGCTCTATGTTTTTTTTAGCAACATAGGCATTAGGAACCAACTGGGTGACCTTCAGCAAGTCACATGCTCTCATCCTCTGAGGAAGGCAATGGCAAACCTCCTCTGAACAAACTTTGCCAGCAAAACCCTATGATAGGTTCACTTGTAGGTTGCCGTAAATCAGAAGTCCTGAAGGCACACAACAACAAGCATTAGGGAAAAGACGAAGGAGGACTGGTGAAACACAAGCTTTCAGTGTTACAGTAATGTGTCTACAGTAAACAATACACTAAAACAAAGCTTGAGCTGGGAAAAAATAGGATTCTGCTTTAGTCAATTATAGTCATGTGCAGCTGTTGCATCCAACAGGCAAGGTAAAAAGCAGCTCTTGCAGAACTAATTAATGAGCATGCATGAACAGGAAAACAAAAGAAAAAGGGGAGAACAGAAAAGTGTGGCTCACTAACTACCTCCAGCAGGTTAACAAAAAGCATTGATCCATACAATTAGTCACCAAAATGGTAACCACAAGAAGAATGGAGGTTGGTAAAAGATAAACTCATCCCTGGATACATTTTGGAAGAAGCCTTCAGTAGTCTTTAGAAGGACGTTTCTTTGAAGAAAAAGTTGAACTACTCTTCTTCTTTTTTTTTTTTTTTTACAGTATAAGAAGCTATCCTGAGCCTTTCTCTGTTATTTCTGATTCCAGTAACAAACTTTCTGTTCAAGCAGTAATGCCCAGGAACAGATCTAATTTGTTATCTAAGGTATATCTTTAAGCCAATGCTAAGAGTATAAATGGGAGCCAGTGTGGTGTAGTGGTCTGAGTGCTGGACAACAACTCTGGAGATTAAGAAGAATTCAAAGATATAACCATATTACTCTGTAAAATCAGTACAGTATGTAGAGAGATCTTGTAGCACCGCTGAGTCCAAATACATCTGAGGAAGTAGACTAAAGTCTACGAAAGCTCATACTGCCAACTTCTTTCTTTCAGTTAGCCTCAAAGGCGCTACAAGATCTCTCAACAACAACAACAAAAGAGCTTGAATAGGAAAAAAAGAAAAGAAGGGGGAGTTAGGTATTTTTGAAAACTAATGCAAACTGTATGGATGATATCCAAAGTATTTATCTGCTATTTAAATATCACCAAACAAAATCAAGTAGCATAAAAGTTACAACATCCATAAAAAATTGAATACATAAAATAAGGACTGAGGTCTTGTGATCTTGAAGAAATGATAATTAGTAGCTGTAATTATAAAAGTCCTTGAAGAACCAAGCCTGTATCCAGAGATTTAACCGTTCTGTGGTTACACTCCAATACAGTTTTCAGGCAGAATATTCTGTGATTCCATTCTATACCAGCCAACTGCGTTTCAACATAAAGCCTTCACCAATGGCTGCAGCGTCTACATAAATATCGTGTCCATAAAAAGTTATAAGCATACAACTTGCCTCCTAGTCAATAAATTACCACAATAAGCACAGAAGATTAAGAATATACAAGATCTCTCTACATTCTGGAGATCAGGGTTTAATTCCCGGCTTATTATTATTATTAACTTTTATTTATAAAGTGCTGTAAATTTACACAGCGCTGTACATACAATCTTTTAGTTAGACGGTTCCTTGCCCTCAGGCTTACAATCTAAGAAGACACGACACAAAAGGAGAGGGGAGTGGTGGTGGGGAATGGGATCAGGTCCAGCAGTTCTTCTCCACCTCCGAGGCCTGGACCAAGGCAGATCGACTGGAGGAAGGGCTTGGCTTCTTAAATAAAATTTTATGCTTGAGCATAAAATCCCACTAGGCAGGTGATTTTGGGCAAATTAAACTCAGCCTCAAAGGATGGCAATGTCAAACCCTCTCTGAAGAAATTTGCCAAGAAAATCCTATGATAGGTTTACCTTAGAGTCGTTGTAAGTAAAAAAAAAATGACTTGGAGACACAGAACAACAATGGAGAATACAAAGGGACCTCATACAGGCAACTATGCTTATTCGAGCAGTTAAGATAGTTACTCACTCTGAAACAAAAAGCTGGTTTACTTTTGCCCACAAGTGAAGTGACAGATGGTTCCTCAGTCTATGCAACATTAAGGGTGTGTAAACCTCTTCAATTTCAATTTACAGTGGGCTCTTGTTATCCATTGGGGTTTGGTTTCAGGACCCCTGCGGATACCAAAATCAATGGATGCTCAAGTCCCATTCAATACAATGGCATCAAATATATATAAAATAGCAAAATCAAGGTTTGTTTTCTGGAATTTATATGTTTTTAAAGCATTTTCAAGTGGTGGATGCTTAAATCTGTGGATAAGGGGGGCTGACTGTACATACATATTTTTCACTCTGCTGAAACTTGAAAGGACAAACAAACTCAAATGTGTAACTATATACCGTACATTGGTCACACTTTATACCTGTTATGCATTCAAAGTCAGCATGGTGTAGCAGTTTCAGCACTGGAGACCAGGTTTCAATTCCCTGCTTGACCATGGAAACTCACTGGGTAATTTGGGGCAAATTACACTCTTCCAGAGGAAGGCAAAGCCAAACTTCCTCTAAACAAATCTGGTGAAGAAAGCCTCATAGTAGGGTTGGGTCACCTTAAAGTCAGAAACAACTGTTAAGGCACACAACAACGCATTGGACACACAAGTAAAATTTGGAAAAATTCTCTTCTAGTTGCTGGCTGGGGAAAACCGGAGTTGTAGAAAGTTGGTCAGTTGAGGAAAAACATGTAGCAACTTCAGCAGCATCAGAGCCTTGTGCATATCAATGAGGCACAAAGAAGTGAGAACAAGGAGTACACCAGGAAAAACAAAATAAATGAGCTGAGGGTAAATGTGAACAATTAAATGTTATGCAATAACAGCACTTCCTCATCATTAGGACTGATGTTCATTCACTAACAGTACACATCTCCCGGGACAAGACTTAAGTCTACGAAAGCTCATGCTGCCAACTTCTTTCTTTCTACAAGGTGCTTCAAGATCTCACTTTGCTTAAAAGCCGAGTAAGAAAAAAATCTTGTTAAATAATAGGTTTGATATAGGATTTGATACAAATAATAGGGTTTGACATAAATAGTAGACTGAATTGATTTCCTAACCAATTGCATCCAAAGTGGCAAAGAGTTGTAAAACTGATTTAAAACAAATACAGTGGGCTCTTAGTATCCGCTAGGGTTTGGTTCCAGGACTCCCCATGGATACCAAAATCCATGGATGCTCAAGTCCCATTAAATACAATGGCAAAGTAATATGGTGTTCCTTATATAAAATGGCAAAATCAAGGTTTGCTTTTTTGGATTTTATATATATTTGAAATATTTTCAAACTGTGGATGCTTAAATCTGTGTATAAAAAAAATCAGTGGATAAGGAAGGCCAACTGTAAATTAAAACTTTAGAAAGCATACTAAGGACACAATTCAAAACTCAAAATCCATCCAAGCCTATTCAAAATACTAAACATCTGAATAAAATGGTCAAGGAAGGGTGAAAAGAAGAAAGTCAGCCCAACTTCTATTGGCAAAGACTGTAAAAACCTGAGAGCAGCCACCAAGAACACCTTGATAGTCAAGCTACAAAGGAAACACAATTACAGATGAACAGAACTGATTTAAAGTCCCTCAGACAGAATTCTTCAAACCTTTACAACAGGCCCCCATCCCCACCATTTTCCTTGGACTGCCACTTTCATAAAGTGTGGAAAAGTTACAACTGAAGGTCCAACGCAACCTGAATTAAGCTTCTGTAAATCCAGCTGCTTACTCAACTCCATGTTTAGCCACTGGAATGTGGAATCATATGCCGGATCTCCCCACTGTGCAATGGGTCCATCAGTTGCTATCTGAGGTCTCTATTTACAAACTCCTTCCATCACAAGAGAACCCACAACTGTCTCTGGAATCATCATATAGTTGAATGAAACCATCCAAAACTTCCTACATTGGAAAGTCTTTCTAGCTGCTGGCAGCTAGGAAGAATGGAAGTCAAAATCCAAAGCTCAGAGAGAACATCTGATTTGAGGAAAGCTGTATCCTTCCAAGGTGCTACTTTCCTATACTACCCATCTGTTGTTCTTGTGTGTCTTTATCCTCTCCGATCATGGCTATTATTATTATTATTATTATTATTATTATTATTAACATTTATTTATGAAGCGCTGTAAATTTACACAGCGCTGTACATACAATCTTTTTAGTTAGATGGTTCCCTGCCCTTGGGCTTATAATCTAAAAAGACATGACACAGAAGGAGAAGGGAGTAGTGGAGGGAAAGGGTAAGAGGTCCAGCAGTTCCTCTCTACCTCCAAGGCCTGGACCAAGGCAGATGGACTGGAGGGAGGGCTTGGCTGCATAATGGATGGTTAATCTTCTTTTGCAAGATTTGTTCAGAGGGGGTTTGCTATTGCCATCCTCTGAGGCTGAGAGCATGTGACTTGCCCAGGGTCACCCGGTGGATTTCATGACCAAGTGGGTAATTGAACCCTGATCTGCCCCAAATGTCCTGAAGAACCTTCAAAAGGTCAAAATAAAACCTCCACTTGCCCCTGAAAGTGACAATACTCTGTACAGATTGGCCTACGACTTTGGAGATCAGGGTTTGATTCCCTGCTTGTATAGAAAACTGACTGGGTGACCTTAGGTGAATAAGATACTGCCTCAGCCCTAGAAAACCCTTTATAGGGTCATCTTAGGATTGCCCTAAGAGCCAGCATGGCATAGTGGTTTGAGGGTTGGACTAGGGACTCCAGAGACCAAGGTTCAAATGCTTGTTTGCCAAGGAAACCCACTGGGTGACCTTGGGCAAGTCACACTCTCTCAGCCTCAGAGAGAAGTGATGGTAAACCCCGTCTGAAGAAACTTGTGACAGGCTTGCCTTAGGTTCACCCCAACCACTACTAGGAGGCACACAACAACAACAGTCGACCTAAGTCAGGCACAACTTGAAGACACACAATAACTATGCAATATGGGCTTCCTCTCTAACAGACAAAGTGACCCATCCATCCATCCCTTGAAGGCACACAACAGCAGCTAAGCAAAATGTGCTTGCTCTCTAATGAACAAACTCGTCTTCCATGACCCATCCATCCCTTGGATGCACACAACGACAACTACACCCAAATGGGCTTGCTCTCTAATGGACAAACAGGTCTTCCATGACCCATCCATCCCTTGGAGACACACAACAACAACTATGCCCAAATGGGCTTCCTCTCTAATATACAAATTCTTCTTCCATGGACCATCCATCCCTTCCCCAAACTTCCTGTGAAACCTGAAAAACATCAGAATGGAGCTACAACTTCTCAAGGCAAACCTGAACTGCCTTAGTCTCTTATATGCAAACCACACAAGAGTCAGCATGAGGTAGTGGCTGAAACATTGGATTATGACTCCTGAGACCAGGGCTGAATTCCCCGCTCAGCCTTGCAAACCCATTGGGTGAGCCTGGGCAAATCACACTCTCTCATCCTCAGAGGGTGGCAATGACAAATTGCCTCTGAACCAGTCTTGTCAAGAAAACCCCATGATAGGTTTGTCTTAGGGTCACCATAAATCTGAAACCAATTGAAGGCACACAACAACAAAGGGTTGACAATTTCAATCTGGAAAAGTTAGGATGTTTGTGTTCAGCGTGCTCCTCAAAATTTAGATGCTGGGTCTAGTTCACAGCAATGGAAGCTCTCTCAGCTCAGAGGATGGCAATGGCAAACCTCTTCTGAAGAAACTTGCCAAGAAAACTCTATGATATGGCCTTAGGGTCACCATAAGTCAGAAATGACTAGAAGGCACACAACAACAACAACAACAATCAAACCATTCATCCATGGATACAACTTTGAGGAAAGGAAGAGAGTGAGCCAGCATGGTGTACTGATTTGAATGTCTGACTATGACTCTAGAGACCAGGCTCGATTCCCGGCTCAGCCATGGAAACTCACTGAGTGAGCTAGGGAAAGTCACACTCTCTCAGCCTCAGAGGATGGCAATGACAAACCCCCTCTGAAGTAACTTGTCACATAGGGTTTCATGGTCAAGCTGAAAAACGAACCCCAGTCCTCAAGAGTTGCAGTCCAACACTTAAACCACTACACAATGCTGGCTCACTCTCTTCCTCTCCTCAAAACCATATCATTGATGTGTTGCACACTGTACTTGTTCTTGTGTGCCTTCTAGTTGTTTCTGGCTTACAGTGACCCTAAAATAACCCTCAGGGTCACCCAGTGGGTTTCCATGGCTGAGCGGGATTTGAACCCTGATCTCCAGAGTCCTAATCCAATGCTCAGACTACAATGCCACAGTCGAAAGCAGAAATGGAGGAAATGTCTGGAAAAGGTGAAAATCTGGTCACCCTGAAATCAATGTCAATTCATACTTCTTGATCATAAGCTCAAAATGGAGGATATTTTGGAATTCCTCCTGGACAGAAGACTAAAATGGAAGATGTGTCCTGGAAAAGGAGCATGTCTGCTCACCCTGATACCAATATAAATTCATGCTTCTTAGCCATACTCAAAATGGAAGACATTTTGGATTCCCTCCTGGACAGAAGGATGAAATTGAGGACATGGCCTGGAAAATAGATGTATAGTATCTAGATCAAGGGAAGTAACAGTGCCACTCTATTCTGTTTTGGCCAGGCCTCACCTGGACTACTGTGTCCAGTTCTGGGCACAATTCAAAAAGGATGTTGACAAGCTGAAGCGCAACTAAAATGGTGAAGGGTCTGGAAACCATGCCTTATGAGAAGAGACTTAGGGAGCTGGGGATGTTAGCCTGGAAAAGAGAAGGTTAAGAGGTGATATGATAGCCCTGTTTAAGTATTTGAAGGGATGTCATATTGAGGAGGGAGCAAGCTTGTTTTCTGCTGCTCCAGAGAGTAAGACCTGGAGCAATGGATGCAAACGGCAGGAAAAGAGATTCCAGCTCAACCTTAGGAGGAACTTCCTGACAGTAAGGGCTGTTTGACAGTGGAACACACTCCTTCCTCCGAGTGTGTTGGAGTCTTCTTCTTTGGAGGTCTTTAAACAGAGGCTGGATGGCCATCTGTCAGGGGTGCTTTGATTGTGAGTTCCTGCAATCCATGCTCCTTGGTCATAAACTCAAAATGGAGGACATTTTTGGAATCCCACCTGGGCAGAAGCTTGAAATGGAGGACATGGCCTATCAATGTCCCTCCATGCTTCTTGGTCATATCCTGAAAATGTAGGACATTTTGGGTTCCCTCCTGGAAAGAAGGATGAACTGGAGGATGTGGCCTGGAAAAGGAGGGAGTCTGGTCACCCTGATAACCATGTCAATCCATACTTCCTGACTGTGTTCAAAATGGAGGACATTCTGGAATCCCACCTGAAGAGAAACCTGAAATGGAGGACACGGCCTGGAAAAGGAGGACGTGCCTGGTCCCCCTGCGATCAACCCATGCTCCTTGGTCATAGCCTCAAAATGGAGGACGTTTTGGAATTTCCTCCTGGAAAGAAGCCTGAAATGGAGGACAGGGCCTGGAAAAGGAGGACGCCTGGTTCCCCCTGATATCACTATCCATGAATGCTTCTTGGTCACACAATGAAAATGGAGGACATTTTGTCCTCATGGGCAGAAGCCCGAAATGGAGGACATCCTGGACTCCCCTCCCGGAGAGAAGCCTGAAATGGAGGACGTGTCCTGGAAAAGGAGGGCGCCCGCCCACCCAAGGGCCTCCTTCCCTTCCCTTCCCCCAGAAGCCTCCCTTTCGGGCTGCGAGGGCCGGGGCCTCACCTGGGGACGCAGCTGGGCGCCGAGCGGTCGATCTCCCAAGTGGCGAAGAGGTTCATGGGCACCGGGACCGGCCCGAGACCCCCTCCGGAGGACCCCGCCGCGCAGGGACCCACCAGCGCCGCCGGGGGCGCAGCCATGGCTCCCGACCCTGCAGGACCGGAGCCCCCCGCCGTCGCCGCTGCAGTTGCTGTGGCCGCCGCCATTGAGCCGCCGCCGCCGCCGCCGCCGCTGGGAGCGCTGAGGGGGTTGGCGGCCGCCGGGACCCTCGGCCCAGCCCCGACCTCCGCCTCAGAGCGCGGGCGGCGACCGGGAGGGGCCTCGTGCGTCGCAGCCAATAGGGAGCGCCGAGGGCGAGGCTAGCTAGGCACGCGGGCCAATCAGCACGGCGCAGGGCGTGGCCTGTTGCCGAGCAGCAGCCACTCAAGGCGCAGAGGGGCGGGGCTTGGGAAGAAGGGCGGTTAGGCTGGGCGTGGCCCCTGGAAGGGAGATTTTAAAAAGGGGCGGGGAGAAGAGACTCTCCTTGAGGGAGAGAGGTGAGTGGCAGGAGGCTCCTCCAATGAAGAAAGAGCTGGGGATAGTATTTACTTTATCATTATGATCATCATCACCATATTATTATTTTCATTAAATGATTATTATTTGATAATATAATTATTATTATTTGATTATTATTAAATGATTACTATTTGAAAATTAGTGTTGTTGTCATTATCTGATTGTGATTATCATATTATTGTTGCAATTATATTCAAATATTATTGCTGTAATTATGACCAATTATTAATTGATTACCTAATTATTGCTATTTCATTATTAGTACTGTTATTGTTATTTCATTGTTAGCGTCATATTGTTGATCTTGTGTTATTATCATATTATATTACTGTAATTAGGTTCAATTGTTAATTGATTATATAATTGCTACTACTTTATTATTACTATTATTATTATTATTATTAGCCTTTATTTATAAAGCGCTCTAAATTTACACAGCGCTGTACATATAATCTTTTTAATTAGACGGTTCCTGCCCTCAGGCTTACAGTCGGAAGGAGGGCTTTTCTTATTATTAGTATTGTTATCATTATTTGATTATTTTCTTCATATTGTTATAATTTTATTATTATACCATATTATTGCAATTATGTTCAATTATTAATTGATTACATAATTATTACTCTTTGATTATTAATATTGTTATCATCATTTAATTATTTTCATCATATTGTTGTTGTTCTTGTTCTATTTATAGAGCAATATTTGTTGATATTGTTCTATTTGTTCTACTTATATGGTTTTTATCGTTGTAATTTTATACTTGCCCTTTAAGAGGTTTTGGACTTCAACTCCCAGAAGCCTCAGCCATGTTGGCCAATAGTCTGGGATCCTGGGAGCTGAAGTCCAAAATCCCTTCAAGGTCACAGTTTGGGGACCACTGAGCCTCACCCCACTGACACCATCTCTTCAACGTTTTATTTAGGCAAATGTCACAGCCCGTTTCTGTCCAAACCCAGATGTCTGAGGATCAGGGGTGACACCCCTTTTGTGTGTCATCTGCTGGGGTCAGCACCCCCTGAACGCCTCCTAGTGATGCCCTGCTCTGGAGAGCCAAGCAGTTCCCATGGCTGGTCTCAAAGAAATTGAACACCATAGTTTTTCATGGGTTTTTTGGGCTATATGGCCATATTGTGGAATCATAGAACTGTAGAGCTGGAAGAGACCGCAAGGGCCATCCAGTCCAACCCCCTTCCATGCAGGAACTTTCAATCAAAGCATCCCTGACAGATGGCCATCCAGCCTCTGTTTAAATGGCTTGGGCCCAGGGTACCTGGAGGACCGCCTCTCCCCATATAATCCGCCCCGCACTCTCAGATTGGTCGGGAAGTATTTGTTGAGGGTTCCTAAGACGAGATATATCTCGTCTTCACAAAGGGCATTTTCTACCTTGGCCCCACAAATCTGGAACTCCCTTCCTGACGAGCTCCGCTCTGTCACCTCCCTAGATCTTTTTAGGAAGAAACTTAAGACCTTTCTTTTCCGACAAGCTTTCCCCCATGTGTCCTAATGTTATGCTGTTCTCCCCGATATACAAATGTTTCATCCAGCTAGCCTTGTTTTTGTGGTTTTAATTATCTGTAAGTTTTATAGTTTGTAACTTGTAATGGGATGTTGTTACTATTTTGTCGGTAATATGTGTTATGTCGGGTTTTTATATTGTATCACTTCTTGCTGTACACCGCTGTGATCTAATTTGGAATAGCGGTATATAAATAATTTTTATTATATTATTATTATTACAAAGACCTCTAAGGAAGGAGACTCCACTACAGTCCGAGGAAGGAGTGTGTTCCACTGTCAAACAGCCCTTACTGTCAGGAAGTTCCTCCTAAGGTTGAGGTGGAATCTCTTTTCCTGGAGCTTGCATCCATTGTTCCATGTCTTAGTCTCTGGAGCAGCTGGAAAAAAGTCAGCTCCCTCCTCAGAATGACATCCCTTCAAGTATTCAAACAGGGCTATCATATCACCTCTTAACCTTCTCTTCTCCAGACTAAACATCCCCAGCTCCCTAAGGCGTTCCTCATAGGGCGTTGTTTCCAGGCCCTTCACCATTTTAGTCGCCCTCCTTTGGACACGCTCCAGTTTCTCAATGTTTATTCCTGACATTTCACTAGCATCTGTGGCTTGCATCTTCAGAGAATGCTGGCTTCACAGATGCTGGTGAAACATCAGGAATAGACTCTTCCAGAACACTGCCACATAGCCTGAAAAACCCACAAAAAACTATATATGCCAGCTGTGAAACTTTCGACTTCAGACTGAACACCCTTCTATAACCCATGGCCAGGCAGTTCTACCCAAGCACTCTGGGGTTTCATCTGAACTTTTAAAATGGCTTCTAAGGTGCTGAAGAGACCCAGTGTGGCATTGTAGTTTGAATGCTGGATTATGACTTGAGACCAGAATTCAATTCCCAGCTTGGCCATGAAACCCACTGGGGCTGCATCCACACTGCAGAAATAAATCAGTTTAATACCATTTTAACTGCCATGGCTCAGTGTCATGGAATCGTGGGCTTTGTAGTTTGGGTTGACAATAGAGCTCTCTGATGGAAAAGGCTAAATATCTCACAAAACTACAGTTCCCAGGATTCCATAGCATTAAGCCATGGCAGTCAAAGTAGTGACAGACTGGATTATTTCTGCAGTGCGCATGCATGTTCTCAGGGGATACAGCCAATGTGGTGTAGAGGTTTGAATGCTGAACTAGGACTTTGGACACCAGGGTTCAAATCCCAGCTCAGCCATAAAACCCACTGGGTGACCTTGGGAAAATCACACTCTCTCAGCCTCAGGAGAAGGCAATGGCAAACCAAATCTTGCCAAGAAAACCCCATGATAGGTTCACCATAGGGTCGCCATAAATTGAAAACAACTTGAAGGCACACAACAAGACAGAAACCACTTGAAGGTAAACAGCAAAACAACAAGGTGCTAAGCTCTAGCCTCAAAACAGGATCAGCACCTTGGAGAGCTCACATAAAAGTTCAAGACAAACATCTAGAGTGGGTTCACAAAACACACAGAAACAATCTAGTTTGAGACCGTTTTAACTGACCCAGCTCAGTGCTAGAGAATCCTGGGAAATGTAGTTTATTGTGGCACCAGAGCTCTCTGACAAAGAAGGCTAAATGGCAAACCTACAGTTCCCAGAAGAGTGTTCTGGAAGAGTTTATTCCTGATGTTTTGCCAGCCTTTGTGGCTGGCATCTTCAGAGAATGCTGGCATGGAAGTGAGTGGGGTATGTGTATATATATATATATATATATATATATATATATATATATATATATATACTGTGTGACCCATGGTTGAGAGGAAGTGATTTACATGTTAATCTCAATTCCATGCCAGCATTCTCTGAAGATGCCAGCCATAGATGCTGGTGAAACATCTGAATAAACTCTTCCAGAACATGGCCACATAGCCCGAACCCCCCCCCCCCCAACACCCCCCAAAAACTAAAACCTGTTAAAAATCAGAGAGAAGAAAAATTGGGCTTCCATCCATAAGATGGCCTCAACAAACTTGTTAATTCTCATCAAGTCAGCTTCAACTTATGCAGATGCTACGAATGAGAGACCTCCAAGAGACCCTTTTATTAACAACCCTTTTAAGATCTTGCAAATTCAGGGCCATGGCTTCTTAGAATGAAGCTATCCACCTGCAATGCAATCTTCCTTGTTTTCCTGTGGCCTTCTGCTCTGCTGAGCATTATTATCTTTTCTAATGAGTTATATTATCTCATATTATGTCCAAAGTATAATTGCCTCTGTTTTGTCATTTTGGCTTTTAAGGAGATTTTGGGCTTGATTTACTCTAGGACCTCAAAAGACTACATTTGCACTGTAGACATCATAATAATAATAATAATAATAATAATAATAATAATAATAATATGTTTTATTTATAGACCGCTATTCCGCAATGATCATAGCGGTGTACAGTAAAAAATTGCAATACAATACAAAATACAATGTGACAGTTAAAGGAGGGAGAAGTCTCATCCTTCAGGCAATCCCTGATGTTGCTGGGTCTGCCTGATCGCTCCCTCTGAGGCCGAGATGACAGTTGAGGAGGGAGGGGCCTCTTCCTTCAGGCTGTCCCCGATGTTGCTGGGTCTGCCTGATTCGTCCCTCTGAGGCCGAGATGACAGTTGAGGGGGGAGGGGCCTCTCTTTCAGGCAGTCCCCGATGTGCTGGGTCTGCCTGATCGCTCCCTCTGAGGCGCGAGATGACAGTTGAGGGGGGAGGGGCCTCTTCTTTCAGGCAGTCCCCGATGTTGCGTGGGCTGCCTGATCGCTCCCTCTGGCCGAGATGACATTGGGGGGGAGGGGCTCTCTTTCAGGCAGTCCCCGATGTTGCTGGGTCTCTGCCTGATCGCCCCTCTGAGGCCGAGCGAGCTGACAGTTGAGGAGGGAGGGGCTCTCTTTCAGGCAGTCCCCGATGTTGCTGGGTCTGCCTGACCGCTCCCTCTGAGGCCGAGCTGACAGTTGAGGAGGGAGGGGCCTCTTCTTTCAGGCAGCGTCCCCGATTTTGCCTGAGTCTGCCTGGACCGCTCCTCTGAGGCCGAGATGACAGTTGAGGGGGGAGGGGCCTCTTCTTTCAGGCAGTCCCCGATGTTGCTGGGTCTGCCTGATCGCTCCCTCTGAGGCCGAGATGACAGTTTGACACCGGTTTAACTGCAATGGCTCAGTGTTAGGGAATCTTGGGATTTTTAGTTTGTTGTGGCACCAGAGCTCTCTGACAGAGAAGGCTAAATATCTCAAAAATCTACAAATCCCAAAATTTCATTGCATTGAGCCATGACAATTAAGGCAGTGTCAGACCACACTATTTCTGCAATGTAGACATCATGCAGCCTTTATGGGTCTTACAGCAAATCAAGCCCAAAATGCAGATGCAGCCATATTTGTCAACAAACTATGTCCCAGTTTTTAAAAACCTGGGGCATTTCCAAAAAAACGGCAACAAATGTACCCCATGGAATGAATGAACAGAGAGTAAAATCCAAAGAGCTATATCAGATGAATTCATGCTTCTTTACACTAATCTGGAATGGCCTATTGATAAATAAAGTTGTTACTGAAGTAAAAGGCAGATTCATTAATGAATTTGTCCCAGTATTGCAGATAAACACTACTAACTCATGAAGAAAAACCATCCCAATACAGTGAGCCCAGGGTATCCGCTTGGGTTTGGTTCCAGGACTGAATAACAAAATCCATGGATTGTCAAGTCCCATTAACTACAATAGCATAATAAAATGGTGTCCCTTATATGAAATGACAAAATCAAGGTTTGCTTTTTTTAATTTATATATTTATAAAAATATTTTCAAGCCGGGGATGCTTGAATCCGTGGATATGGAGCACTGGCTGTATATGGTTTATTCAATCAGCACCACATACATTGTGTTGAGATTTTTTTTAAGGAGTTGGGTGTCTGATTACCCATTTGAACAGCTTGTAAATCCACTTTTTAAAAATGACCTTTCTGCTTTGTTTTGGCTTGTTTTGTTACTTTCAGTGGGTTTATGGGTTTTGTGAAGGTTTCCTAAAAGGTCTTAGACTCCTTGTTTTGCGTTGCCCAGAGGCTCATCTAAGCAGAGCTCCTGACCTCTTGTTAGCATTCTTCAGAGCTCATAAAACATATGACAGGATACATCTCCATTTTATAGCTTTGTCTTCTTTTTGGAAAAACTGGAGCAGAAACCAGTAATCAGACAGCTGTTTAGCAGCAAAATCACAAGGAACACAGTAAGCAGGAGATTCATTGATCCATAGCATAGTTTATATTTATTGAAATTTCTGGACAGAGCTGAAAAGAAAACCGAAAAAGGAACGGCAGACTTGAATTAGCTGTCCCCTCATATCTTAGGAAAACCAACATCATTTATATTGTATTCCAATTATATCATGCTGGAAATGAGTTTATTTTTGTAATTTCTATTCTCAACTTCTTTTTCATTTTTGTATTATTTTCTCATGTTTTATTCATGTACTGCTGCTGATGAATTCTCAGTAACATATAGCTTAAAATGCACCATATGGGAAGATCTCCATTCATGTTTGTAGAGTTGTAGCAGGCATAGTTTACAGAATATTTGCTTTTGATTTTATGTTTATTATTCTATATGAGCCGGCTCATACTCTAAAGACCCTCAGGGGAGCGATTTCGCTCCCTCCCACCACCATCCTAGGCATATTTGGTGAGAACACAAGAGAGAGCGTTTTTGGTGGTTGCTCCCAAATTATGAAACTTCCTTCTCTGGGAGGTCCAGGTGCCCCACCCGCTGTCTTTTGATCAGCAGGTTTGGCTGTTGTTGTTGTTGTTGTTGTGCGCCTTCAAGTCATTTCCAATTTATGGTGACCCTAAGGCAAACCTATTGGAGTTTCCATGATAGGATGCATTCAGAGAAGATTTGCCATTGACTTCCCTGGAGGCTGAGAGTGTGTGACTTGCCCAAGGTCACCCAGTGGGTTTCATGGCTAAGCTGGGATCCAAACCTTCATCTCCAGAGTTGCAGTCCAACACTCAAACCACTACGCCATGCTGGCTCCCCCATCAGCAGGTACTCTGGAGATGAAGGTACCTATTTATTTAGGGAAGCATTTGGGTTTTATTGTCTACGGCAGGGGTTCCCAACCCTTTTGACTCACAGAGCCCTTGTTTCTATGGCAGACCCCCTAAGAGACCTATCCTATGTCTTACAAGTTAATGGTGTTTAGGAGTATATAGAAGAATATATTCTTATTCTTTAATTCAATTCAGTTTTTATTTCTTTCATTTTCATTTGGTTTAAATTTCTCTTGGATTTATTGGATCTTGTGAAAGTGGTCTCTCATTCTACCTTTGTTGTCAACTTCTATTTCTCTGCATTGATTCAAGCACAAGCATGTCTGATGTGGGAGATCCTACCAGAAGCACTGTTACCAGCAGCATAGTCTCTTGCCTCATCACACAATCTCATTACCACAGAAAGTTAATGGTTTGGTGGGCATATTAAAGTAACTATGCATACATTTGCACCTGTGGATTGTGTGTGTGTGTACCTTCTAATATAACCACTCTTTCCCTCTGAAGATTATGCTATTCCATAACACAGTTTGTCTCACATCTGGAATAAAAATAAAATTTGGTACATGGTCTTTATTCCTGATCAGTCCTGTAGCACATCATATTATTTTTTGTGGGGTAATTTAAATTTCCTATGACTTCACACTTTTAGGAAACAAAAATATTTAAATATCAAAAATATCAAAGTCAAGCCTGTTAGGGTCTAGCTTTAATTTAGCTCAGTGGCAGAAATGTGCTCTTGTCTAACTATGGCACATTACAGAGCTCCCAAGAAGGGTGCTCTGCCGCCGCCACCGTTTGCTACGTCCGGGAACCGCAGCGGCCAAACCACACGGTTCCCGGGCGCAGCAAGAAAGAAGCGCCGAAATGGCGCTTCTTTCTGAGACTCGGAAGTGGTGCCGTGAGGCGCTAGTCGCGCACTCGCGGCATCACTTCCGCTGCAAGATGTCCGGACGCTATGTGTCCGTGTCGTCAAAATGGCGCCCCCGTGTGGACGGGGGCCGCCATTTTGTACAGACTCGGTCCGTTTTAGGGTTGAGGGGCGTCCGGAAGGGCGCCCTTCCTAACCCTAATACGCCCCTTCGGCGCGTCTGTAACGCACCCATGCTTCCCTAAGAACCGAGACTGACTCCAAAAACAACAAACACATAGCTTGTAGTTTAAAACAAAAGTTTACTAATGACTTTATATTTACATAAAGGCTGAGCTAGTGAATAGTTCAGGTAGAGAAAAGACTTTATCTTACCACCCTTTCAAATAAAGTTGAAAGAGAAGGAAAATGGAGGATGAAAAGTTCAGGAGGGAATGTCTGGTAGTCCCAAAGAAGGAGTGACCTAAGTCACATTGTTAGTTTGAATGAGAGTGAGAGAGGAGTTCGCATGCAGGAAATCCCTATCTATCTAAGGAGGGGAAAAGAGAATGCAAAAATCTTCCATCAATTTTAATATCTGCTGAATCTCTTTTAGTCTGCCTTTTCCTCACAGTAATAAATACTGTACTGTAGCAATTATTTCGGTTCCAGTGTAGTGGTCCCATCATGGTAATACCCAGTTGTGGTATCTACATGCATTTGGTTCCTGCAGGGAAAGTTGCTGATTTATATATCATACTTTTGCAATAACAATAAAATAGATGCTTTGATGCACTTAGTAATAGTTCTTACTTTCTCTAGATCAAATTCCAGACCCATTGAGGTCAGTAAGCAGTCAATATATGGACACTTCTGTGACCCACTCTGTATCAGTTTGTCTCTATTCAGTTTAATATATTTTCTCTGCATGTTTTCCAAAATGCTATTAATATACAGTTGGCTGTGGCCATGTGATGCTTGTAGGTCATCACCTTTTCCCACTATCAGCACATCAGTTATTGTCTGAGTTCTCCAAGTGGCATGCTATTCTGAGACAGAACTGATACCTATGTATTAGTATTCTTAGCACTCTTCTAGATTGGTCTAAAAAATGTGAGGTCTTGCAACAGAGCTACTTACAATTCGCAGATTGTTGTCATCTCTGTATCCACTTGTTCCATTCTTTCGAGGAGCTGTTTGTAACAAATTTATGAATCTGCCCTAGGGCTCTTCCAAAGGTTTTGTGGTGTTTTTTTTAATGGGTATGGTTTACTGAGGTAGACCTATGATTTGAAGTGCAAATTTTCTTTTCTCTGATTTTTTTTTTAAATCTTAGCATGTTACAGTGCGAACAGGCCATTTCATTGATGCACTAACTCTAAAATAGAGAGAGAGAGAGAAACGGGGAAGAGAGAAGGATTTTGTTACTGTTGTTGTTCTGATATGTCTCAGAATAATAAAGAAACTCACTTGAGGGTAGGAATACTGTACAATGATACAGCTAGTTCATGGAATTGTTAGGAAGCTGCTCTGGGATAACCACAATGTTGTTTGGATGTTCAAAGAAACTAGAGAACTAGCACAACAAATATCACAACGTCTACTGCTCTCCCACTGTATTTGGGCTTCTGGAGGAACCCTTAGGCTGGGACCCTGTTGAAATAGTACATTAGCCTATTAGTCCATTAGGCCAGCATAGTACATCTTCATCTAGCCTGTGTAGTGGCACAAAGGAAGACAGATTCTTCCTTGTTGTCATCAGGATGACAGCCAGTGCCTTTAATGCCAACTGTTGAGGCAAGGGGTTTCCTTCAGACTAACAGCAAAGTGAGAAGGTTGTTTTGTAAAATGGCTTGCTCTACAAGTTTTCCTAGCCAGCCTGCCCAGATTGCTTTTAGTTCCATGTCCACTCACCCCTGAGTGTAGCTACAGGGCAGGGGCAACACTGGCTCTGCAAGAAGAGCTTTGTCCCTTCTGCAATAAATTTTTACTTTGGTCTTAAATTTTCTAGCACTCCAGCTCAGTTGAGCACTTACAAACACAGTTTAGCAGCCCAAAGATAAGAGACAGGCGAAAGATCTGGGGAAAACAAATTTAGTTTTGTTGTTGTTGTTGTTGACCTTCAAGTCAGAGAATCACAGAATACTAGAGTTGGATGAGACCATAAGGGCCATCCAGTTTAACCTCCTAGCATGCAGGAAGACATAATCAAATCACTTCCGATAGATGGCCACCCAGCATCTGTTTAAAAACTTCCAGAGAGGGAGACTCTACCACACTCTGAAGCAGCATGTTACCATCAGGACGTTCTTCCTATTGTTTAGGTGTAATCTCTTTTCCTGTAGCTTGAATTCATTGCTCTGTGACCTAGTCTCTAGAACAGCAGAAAACAAGCTTGCTCTATCTTCAATATGACATCTTTTTAAACATTTCAACATGTTGATCATAAAACCTCTTAACTTTCTCTTCTCCAGGCTATACATGCCAGCTCCCTAAGCTGCTACTCCAAGGGCATGATTTTCAGACCTTTCACCATTTTGGTCCTCCTTCTATGGGCACGCTCAAACTTGTCAATATCCTTTCTGAATTGTGGTGCCCAGAATTGGACACAATACTGTATTTCATATGAGGTCTGACCAAAGCAGAATAGAGTGGTAATATTACTTCCCTCAGTCTAAATACTATACTGCTATTGATCCTAGCATTGCATTGGCCTTCTTAGATGCCGCATCACATTGCTGACTCAAGTTCAGCCTGTGGTCCACTAAAACTCCTAGATCCTTTTTGCATGTATTGCCTCCAAACCAGGTGTCTTAGAATCATAGAAACATAGAACCATCGAATTGTAGCGTTGGAAGAGACCACAAGGGCCATCCAGTCCAACCTCCTGCCATGAAGGAAATCTCAATCAAAGTATCCCCGACAGGTGGCCATCCATCCTCTGATTAAAGACCTCTAAGGAAGGAGACTCCATCACACTCCAAGGGAGTGTATTCCACTGTCGAACAGCCCTTACTGTCAGGAAGCTCCTCCTAATGTTGAGCTGGAATCTCTTTTCCTGTAGCTTGCATCCATTGTTCCGGATCCTGTTCTCTGGAGCAGCAGAAAACAAGCTTGCTCCCTCCTCAATATGACATCCCTTCATCCTATACCTGTGCATATAATTTTTACTGCCGAAGTGTAGTATCCTACATTTCTCCCTATTGAAATTAATTTTGTTAGATATGACTCTGCTTAATAATAATAATAATAATAATAATAATAATAATAATAATAATAATAATAATAATATATTTATAGCCCGCCCAATCACAAGGAATCCAGGCAGGTTACAGTAATAAAAATACAAAGAATAAAATAAAATAAAATAAAAGAGAGCGACATGAGTTACAGAATTCAGTTAGACCTGATGGAATTGGGCCTGTCTATGGCGGGATACAGACGGGCAGGGGAGGACGTCTTGGAGGTGTATTCAGCTGAATGCGGAGCCTCCAGACGGCCCGCCCCGGGGGCGTGCTTCAGGTGTTGGAGCTTCCACACAGGGGGCAGTGAAGATGCCTCACCTGGGTCCGTTTCGGACCCGGAGCTTCCATACCGCCGCCTCGGAGGACGCTGCAAAAAGAGAGGCAGCTTCCGCACGGGCGGCCCAAACCACGGCATTTTTTTTTCTTTTGCCGCATGAGAAGTGCGCAGCTTCACAGCTGCAGCGCTAAGCAGTGGCGGCAGAAAGCCTGTCTGCGCATTTAAAGCGCCCAAGCCCCTTTAAACTTTCTCTCATCTACGAGGCCATGGAGGCTGGCATCTATGTGCCAGGGAACCCCAGAATCAACATCACAGGCCAGCAGATCGGGCCCCTGATACTGGCTGACTGTGCCTACCCCATTCGGAAGTGGCTCATGACCCCCTTGAAAAGAAAGAGAAGAAGAAAGCAGGGGAGACTGTGAGGAATGCCCTGGCAGATTTTTTCCTGACAAGGAGAATCTGAAGGATGGCTCCTGTGCCATCATCTGTGATGTCAGAGTGCATTGTTCTGTAATAGCATAAGCACATGAATAAATGTATCCCATTATCCACAGTTTGAGTCTGCCTATCATTCCTGATCTGTGCTGTGGGCATGTTTTGCCACGTGCCTGAGGGGGACACACACAAACACACACACACAAAAGGTCTCCTGGCGCCTGTTTTCCTGGGGCAAAAAGATACATCAGCTCCAACTGCCAATTGCCCCTTTGACAATGTATCAATCCCCCTCAAATTCAAGCTTTCCTAATGGCCCATTTGAATGTATCAATGGGGCACCCAGAGGGCATCTATTGGGGGAAAGATTCAAACTGCTCCTCTGAAAGCTTTCATTGGACTAGGACCACCTTGGCCTCATGGTCCAGAGCCGCAGGTGCCCATATATACCCGTGCGCAACTGTGCAAGACCCCAGGACGGCGATCAACATGGCAGAGCCACGCAGGAGGGTCCCGGTCCGAATCGCCTACTGGACAGACGAAGAGGTCGGGATCCTCCTGGACTCCCTGATGCCACAGGCAGCTGCGAGAAGGGTGATGGCTAGCACCAACAAGCCCAACCGGGGGCATTTTCTCGAGGCATCTCGTGCCCTCCGAAACCAAGGGTTTCAAAGAACGCTGCACCAATGCAGAGTGAAGTTTAAAACTCTGAAGGCAGCGTTCTTCGAAACCCTTGAGGATTTCGGAGACGCGCCCCCGGTTGACAGGCAGCCACCATTCTTCTCGCGGCTGAAGGACCTGTGGATCAGGGGAGATCGGCCCAGACCGGAAGATCACCGTCCTCCAGGTAAGGCAGAGCTCTTGCCATGCCCTGTCCTACCCTCCTTGACCCTTCCCTTGCCCTCCTCTCCTTCCTGCATGGTGCCAATGCCATCCCTCCTCTTCCCTTCTGCAGGCGTGCAGCCGAGGCGGAGGCGGAGGGAGGGAGGGCACCGTGCCAGGTCACCCTCTCCACCATCCTCGGGGGACGAGGATGTCCCCGAGGGTGGGCCACAGCCAGGACCAGCTGCTGTGGCCCCTCCGCAGCCAGAGCAGGCTCCTCTGGCGGCAGGTAGGTCCCCAGGGTGAGGGGTGGGGGGTTGCCTGCCTGCAGCCCCCACGACACTTGTGCCCTCGTCTGCCATGCCAGCATGGTAACTTGGGCCTTTCCTTCCTTTTTTCCAGGGCTTGAAGTACTCGCTGCTGTTGCTGCCACCGGGGAAGAGGAGCCTGGGCCGAGCCGCCGCCTGCCAGGAGAACCAGGGCACTTGGCCCTTGATGCCAGTGCCCTGGATCGTGTCCTCCAAGCCCGGCAGCAAGGTAAGTGTAGAGGTGAACCCAGGGAAGGGAGTGGGGGCACCCAGAAACCCTGCCTGTGGGAGTGGGTGATGGGCTGCACAGGCTGATCCTAACCATCCTCTTTCTTTTCCCCCCACAGAGAACCGGACGGAGAGGAGGTTCGCTGCGCTGGAGGAGAAAGTGGACAAGCTGGCGGAGAGAGTCTCCTCCATGGAAGAGACCCTCCAGGAACTCCTCCGCCGGCTGCCCGCCCCACCGCCCCCTCCCCCTCCCTGAAGCAGCTTCCCTCTCCTGCCCCCTCTGCCATCCCCCCTTCATCACCCCCCTTCACCCTCCCTCTTCCCTTTGTAAATAGTTGTAAATAAGATTTTTATTGTTGTTATTGTTGTTAATAAAAAAGTTTATTTTTTAAAAAAAATTTGTGTGGTGAATTATGCGCAACTGCGGCGGTGTGGCTGTGAGTGTAAATGAGGCGCAACTGTGCAGTCTAAAGCTAGGCAGGAGTGGTGTGAGGTAGCAATCTCCAAACTCTGTCCTCCCAGGTGTTTGGACTTCATGTCCCAGAATCCCAGACCACAGGGCAAGGTGGCTGGGGATTCTGGGAGATGAAGTCCAAACGCCTGGAAGGACAGAGTTTGGAGATTGCTGGTTTGGGGACCAGTGAGCCAGGCATGGTGGGAGGAGAGAACAGGAAGGGTAGAATAGATTAGATAGGGCTGGGAGGGAACACATACCCTGGGAGGCGAAATGATGTCTTTATGGGACATCATGGGACCTAGTGCCTTGTCAGTGCTCCCTGCCCCTTGATCCCAGGCCCTCTCTAGTTGCCCTTTGCCTTTGGGGGCAAGTTTAGAGGGCATCAAAAGGTCTTGGGCACATTCAAGCTCCGGGGTCTCTTTGTTTTTTTCTTTTGCCGCATGAGAGGTGCGCAGCTTCGCAGCTGCAGCGCTAAGCAGCGGCGGCAGAAAGCCTATGGACACATTTAAAGTGCCCAAGCCCCTTTAAAACAATGGTGGTCTCCTGCCAGCTGGTGATCAGCTGGTGTTGGCATCCTTGTCCGCTTGCACTTTGCCAGTGTCAGCAGCATCATAGATGCCTCCTCTCCTTTGGTCCCCGCGCTCCTGCTGAATCTGCAATGCGCAGCCACAGCTGTCTCCGCTGCCACCGCTGTCCCCCTGCCATCTCCCCTCACCTCCCTTGTACATATGTCAATATTTACAGTTTTAGCGTTTTTTATTGTTAGGTGAAAATGGCAGAGGAATGTGTGTAGGGGTGCACTTTAAAGTCCAAACTTTCCAAGCAGCGCATGCGTACATGTTGCTCTAGGGTTAGGGTTAGGGTTAGGAGGCTTAAAATGCGCCGCAGCTGTGCCTCAGTTTCCACAGCTGCATGGCAGCGGACGTTGCAATTAAAGCCTGACTGCAAACTGCGCATGTTCCAAGACCCCAACTCACTATGCGACGGAGCTTTTAAATGGGCAACTTAAAGTAGCGGCGTAGCAATTCTGGTGTACCGGTGCAGCAGCTCTCATGGCTTCTTCCCCTTCTCGATATGTGTCAGCATTCAGGTAGGACTGCTCCAGTTTCTGCAAAATGTTTGGCTGGGACCATATAGCTATGAGGTCAGCCGTCTCAGTATGAGACCAAGACATCCCCCTGCCTTTTTTCGGGGTGCTGGTGGATGGCTGAGCCATCCTGCCTGGTGGCAAAGGGGAGCCGCCACACAGCTGTGCCAGGAGCAGCCAAACTGTGCCCATTCCCAGGTGAAAATGGGGCAGGAATGTGTGTAGGGGGTCACTTTAAATCCCAAACTTTCCCTTTTCACTTTCTACAACCAAAACATCCGCCGGCAAAAGTTACAACTTCCCACGGTTCTAGCAACGCATGCGCACAAGTGGCTCTAGGGTTAGGGTTACGAGGCTTAAAATGCGCCGCAGCTGTGCCTCAGCTTCCACAGCTCCATGGCAGCGGACGTTGCAATTAAAGCTTGGCTGCAAACCACGCATGTCCCGGGAACCCGACCCATTATGGGACGCAGCTGACACGGAGCTTTTAAACCGGCAACTTATATTTGCGGCGTAGCAATTCTGACGTATCGGTGCAGGGGCTTAAAGACGGACATGCGCAGGTACGCATCAAACAGAAAAGAAGCGGAAAAAAGCAGCACCTTTTTAATGCTGCTTCTTCCCGCTTGGGGCATGCAGGGGGCGTGTTCATGACGGCATTCAGGTAAGGGCCGTCTGAAGGCTCTACCTTCATGACGTCATGAGTACATCCCTTTTTGCCCGTCTGTAACCCGCCTATGTCTGTTAAGGTCATTTTAAATTCTGATCCTCTCCTCTGGGGTATTTAGTAACCTCTCCTAATTTAGTGTTATCTGAAAATTGGCTAAGTATGCCCTCTATTCCATCATCCAAGATGTTGAATAGCACTGGGCCCTATAGCACCCTGCTAGTCATTTCTGACTTATGGTAACTCTATAAAGGGGTTTTCTGAGAGTGTCTCTTAAAATCACCCAATGAGTTTCCATAGCCAAGCAAGGAAACAATCCCTGATTTCCAGAGTTCAACACTCAAACCACTACACCATGCTGTCTCTAATCTGGCTTTAGTAGTGAGTTTTGGGGAATCAATTATTTTCAGTGCTTTATACAAGTATCTTGGATCTATATATTTTCAGTTTCTTGGACCTTGACAGATTTCTGATCATGACTTGGCCATTTATTCAGCATATGCTTTTGTCTGCTGATTGTATCATTCCCCACCTTTGTAAACTTGAGTGCCCTTCTTTCAGAGGCTATAATATAGCTATCAGTATTTTCCTTTTAGGTAGCTTTACTGGCTTCACATTTGTGTCAACCCTGGTTTTACACACTCAATCAAGCTCTTTGTCTCTTTCAAATAAATCCCCAAATTCCTTCTGAATCTTTTCTTGATTCCATCTTGCTTCTAACTTCACCTGGATTTTCAGTCATTGCATTTTCTGCTTTCAGTATAGTCTAGAAACATTTCTTTTATAGGTGTCAGAGCCTGAACAATGCTCAGGTATAGTAATGATACTGCTCTCTAGTCACCCACCAACTATAGATTCAAGCTTGTATTTATTTATTTAAGTAAATAAATTTATGTATTTTGACATCATAGACAGAGAACAGCTTTGCTTCTGACAGATCCAGCAATCTATCTGTAGTAGTGAGTTATGGGAAATCATAAGATCATATCATAAGATCTCTTGGAGACTAAGAATAAAATCAGTTTAAATAATTTCTGTTCTAAAGCAATAAAATAATGTAAACATTCCAAAACATATTAAGGAACTAAATAATTTTTAAAAATTAAAATATTCTTAAACCATGCACATTTATGGATTTGGGTGAAATCCTCAGGCCTCAAGTTTTAAATTGGCTCCAGAATGATACCAATGTTGGCACCAATTGGGCCTCCAATGAGTTAAGCAGTTACAATGCAAGAATGAAGACCCTTTCCCATGTTCTCAAACAGTGTAGAGTTCCCATCATTGGGATAGAGAAGAGGGTCTTTCCAGCAGATCTCATTCCTCAGACATGTATATATACAGGAACATTTGAAATATCAAGGCCCAAAGCTGTTTAGGACTTTTAATTGGCAGCTAAAAAGGTCAATGCAATTTCAGGTTGCATCAATAGAAGTATAGTGTCTAGGTCAAGGGAATTAATAGTGCCACTCTATTCTGCTTTGGTCAGGCCCCACCTGGAATAGTGTGTCCAGTTCTTGGCACCACAATTCAAAAAGGATGCTGAGAAACTGAAGCGTGTCCAAAGGAGGGTGACTAAAATTGTGAAGGGCCTGGAAACCATGCCCTATGAGGAACGACTTAGGGAGCTGGGGATGTTTAGCCTGGAGAAGAGAAGGTTATGAGGTGATATGATAGCCCGGTTTAAATATTTGAAGGGATATCATATTGAGGAGAGAACAAGCTTGTTTTCTGTTCCTCCAGAGAACAGGACCCAGAGCAATGGATGCATGCAACAGGAAAAGAGATTCCACCTCAACATTAGGAGGAACTTCTTGACAGTAAGGGCTGTTCGACAGTGGAACACACTCCTTCCTTGGAGTGTAGTGAAATCTCCTTCCTTAGAGGTCTTTAAAAAGAGACTGGATGGCCATTTGTCAGGGATGCTTTGATTGAGAGTTCCTGCATGGCAGGGGGTTGGACTGGATAGCCCTTGTGGTCTCTTCCAACGCTATGATTCTATGATTCTATGATTACCTGCACTTTGAATTGATCCTAGAAACATATTGGCAGTCAGTGCAATTCCTTTAAAACCAGTGGTTTCGTAAGTTGTTCTTCTCAGCAATCTAGTTGCTCTATTATTTTGCACTAATAGTTGGTTCCAAAGAATCTTCAAGGGCAGTCCCAGGTACAGTGCATTGCAGTAGCCTAATTAGAAGGTTAGCAGTATCAAACTGCTCTGGCCGTGTTATTATTTGCCTTAGGATTAAAAGTTATGAATTTGCATCTTACTGTGGGTTTTAATGTAGTGTGATTGTGCATTCTTCAGAACTGATCAGTCTCTTCCAGCTGAATATTTATTTCAATAGGTAGAAGGGGATAGCATAGCTGCTGGCATCACAGTCCAGTTGGAATGGTAATATTTTATCCCTCAAGTGAATGGTTGCATACAATTGTCTCTCGTGCCTTCTGGCTTTTCCTGTCGTGTGCTTCTTACTTCATGTGTTATCCACATAATACCTTCACATTCACTATCACTAGTGTGTGCTGTTGGGAGCTTTTAATTTAATTTAATTAGGACCCCTTGTAGCGCAGTGGTTAAATGCCTGTACTGCAGCCACTCACTCAGAAACCACAAGGTTGTGAGTACAATACCAGCCAGGGGCTCAGGGTCAGCTCAGCCTGGCATCCTTCCGTAGGTGGCTAAAATAAGGACCCAGCTTGTTGGGGGCAATTAGCTTACACGTTGTAAGCTGCAAAAGCAGGAAACAGAGAAGGGAATCAAAGATTGTAAGAAAATTTGGCAATGAAATAGGAAAGCAACTGACTGAATTTTGTGGAGCCAACAGTTTTGTCATCACAAACACATTCTTCAAACAGCCAAAGAAGCAACTGTGTACATTGACATAACCTGATGGCCAATATATAAATCAAGTCCATATTTGGACGCAGAAGATGCAGAGGCTCATTCTCTCTGTAAAAACAAGACCAGGAGCAGATTGTGACATAAATCTTGAACTGCTAAAATAAAAAAAATTAGAATAAAGCTCTAAACCACTAAACCAATCATTGTGACAAAATACAACCTGAAGAAGATCCCCATAAAATTTAAAGATAATATAAAAATAGCTTTGCACTATTGAACCTAATTGACCAGGAGCCAGAAAATTTTTGGACTGAAGCAAGGGACATTGTCAGGGAAGAATGTGAAAAGACACTATCTGCTGCCAAAAAGAAGGAAAAGCCTCAATGGATGGCAGATGAAATTCTTCAAGCAGTTAAGCACAGACAAGAAGCAAACGTAAAAGGTGACAGTAATAGAGTCAGAACCCCAAATGCAACTGTTCAATGACTTCTGCTCAGGGACAAGGAGAACTATTTTAATAATCCAGAGAATCAGACGAAGGCAACAACAAAAAAGGAAGAACAGGAGATCTCTTCCACAAGATCCAATAAATAAATAAAATAGTTTATTTATATTTCCCGCCTCTCCCTGCAGATCGAGGTGGGATTACATCAGTATAAATACAGTGCAATACATAGATACAATCAATAAAATACTAAAATTACTATTAGTTCAATAAAATAACAAATCATCATCTAATCATCCAATAGTCATACTGTGATAGTCAAGGGTGGAGCATTTCAATATGATAATCCTTATATAAGATCAATGGGAAATTTAAACCAAGACTGGAATGCTCTGCAACAAGCATAGGAACACATTACATTACAAAGCAGAAATAAAAAGACTATGGAAGAGGTACACTGAAGAAATATATATAAGAACTATATACTAGACATGAAAAAATGAGAAGTTGATTCAAGGAGGAACCATTTGGAGATGAACCTACAATTTTAGAAAATGAAGGGGAAGCTGCAGTCAAGGCACTCGGGATGGATACATCACCAGGATCAGATAGTATACCAATACAGCTGCTTCAGGCTACAGAGACAGAATCTATTCTGGTTCTAACTAAAATCTAGTAACATATATGAAAAACAAAAGAATGCCCTTCAGACTGGAAATAAAGTCAAATACTTTTTGTATGATGAATATATCATATTGTAAAGCAGGAAGGAGGCATGAAAATTGGAGGAAGGAATAGCAACAATTAAAGATATTGTTAGCAAAGATAGAAATTTTGGAGGACGTGTGGCGTTCCTACATGACTTCAAGCTGACCTATCAAGTGGGTCCGCCATTATTGGGAAGTGAGGAGATCAGGTAGGCAGCCTGGGCCCCCCATGACATCATCTTCACAGGACCCTGAAAAACAGACCTTGGAATTTTCCACAGTAGGGTTTGAGAGTTGCAAATAGGGGAACCAACACTTCCAAGCCTGAGACAATATCAATGGTCTCACCTTTGATGAGCCAATGATCAAAGCAACGACCCACCCATCTCCCTGGTTGTCTTCCCTCATTTGTGTCAGCCCCATCTGAAATGGTAATGCCATCTCAAACCTCGGCTCAACAAAGCAAGGGCTATCAAAATCTTTGTCTAAGCTCCAGCCAAGCTATTAAGCATATCACCAGAGGCAAGATTTTGCCTATAAGTACTCCTGGATTTGTCTTCATCGTGTGCTACTTTCAGATAATAATAATAATAATAATAATAATAATAATAATAATATAGTTTATTTGTATCCCGCTTTTCCAAAACCTGATCAAAGCGGCGAACAACAGCATATAAAAACATTCCAATAAAATCAGTTAAAAACAGTATTAAAAACAATACAATAACACTAACAGCAAAGGGCCAGAGAAAAGGAGGAAGTCAATATATACAATCCAGGGTCGTCAATTAAAAGGGGTAAGGGAAAGAATGATTTTTCATGGTGGGAAGGCTTGGGAAAAGAAATATGTCTTCAAGTTCTTTTTTAAAAGACCTAAAGATGTGGTGGAGTGGAGCTCGTCTGGGAGACTATTCCAGAATTTTGGGGCCATGACAGAAAATGCCCTCTGTGAGGTCCTCATATAGCGTGTCACTGGGACCTCCAACAATTTCATCCCTGTTGACCGGAGTGTGCGGGGTGGATTATATGGGGAGAGACAGTCCTCCAAGTACCCTGGGCCCAAGCCATTTAAGGCTTTATAGGTCATTACCAACACCTTGTATTGAGCTCGGAAGTGAATAGGCAGCCAATGAAGATCTTTCAAGATGGAAGTTATATGGTCAGACCTGGAACAACCAGCGACCAATCTCGCTGCCATATTCTGCACCAACTGTAGCTTCCGGGTTTGGTACAAGGGTTGCCCCATGTAGAGTGCATTACAGAAATCCAATTGAGAGGTTACCAGAGCATGTACTACAGTTTCAAGGTCCTCCCGGTCCAGGTAGGGACGCAGCTGGCATATCAGCCGAAGCTGATAACAAGTGCTCCTGACGACCGCATCCACCTGAGATGACAACTGGAGTGAAGAGTCCAAGAGCACTCCCAAGCTGCGGACCGAGTCTTTCAAGGGGAGCGTGACCCCGTTCAGGACAGGATGGCAAATCTCACCACCCAGATCCGGGGAACCTATCACCAGTACTTCCGTTTTCCCTGGATTCACATTGAGTTTGTTTTCCCTCATCCAGCCCATTACCGACTCCAAGCAGGCATTTAGAGGAGAGATGCCATCCCTAGTCACTGCATCAGTCGGAGACACAGAGAAACATATTTGGGTGTCATCAGCGTACTGATAACACCGAGCCCCATGTCTTCGGATGATTTCTCCCAGCGGTTTCATGTAAATGTTAAATAGCATGGGGGACAAAATCGCTCCCTGAGGGACACCAGATGTAAGGGCCCTCTTATCGGAACGACAGTCCCCCAGCTGCACCATCTGGAATCTACCCAAGAGGTAGGAACGGAACCACTGGAGCGCAGTGCCCCCGATACCAAACTCCCTCAGGTGTTCCAGAAGGATACCATGGTCAATGGTATCGAAAGCCGCTGAGATGTCCAAAAGCACCAACAGGGACACGCTTCCATGCCCAGACGGAGATCATCGACTAGGGCGACCATGGCAGTCTCAACTCCATAGCCTGCCCGGAAGCCGGTTTGAAATGGGTCCAGAAAATCCGTTTCATCCAAGATCGATTGAAGCTGGAAGGCCACCGCTCTCTCGATCACCTTACCCAAAAATGGCAACAGCGATATAGGCTGGTAGTTGTTATGAATCAGGGGGTCTAGAGAGGGCTTTTTTAGCAGGGGTTTGACCACAGCTAATTTTAATTTTGATGGAAATTGTCCCTCTCTTAGAGATGTATTAATTATGCGGTGCAACATAGTTAGCACCGCATCCCCCCCCCCGAGCCGCCAGCCATGAGGGACAGGGATCGAGAGAGCATGTTGTCTTCCTAACGCTTCGAAGGATCTTGTCCACTTCCTCAGTACTGACAAACTCAAAGTGATCCAGTATAACAGGGGCCACGGAAGCTCTGGACACCTCTCTAATAGATTCTGAAGAAATACTGGTGTCAGACTATAGCTTGGCTTCACACCATACTGGACTCTGATTCTAGCTCCAGCCCAGTCTGCCGCCTCCCCGTGTCCCTCTGGACGTGCCTCAGTTCCCCATTCTACCCCCTTCCTCTGCATTGGATTCCTGGAGAAGACTACCCTAGTGATGTCTTGAATCTTTCCCCATCTTTCACACCTTTATTTCCATTGAGTCCCGAGTGTGTGTGTGTATGTGTGCTCATTGCTGGGTGTGTATGTTTTTCCGCTTTTTAATAAAACCGGACCTTAAATGAAGAAGCCTGTCTCTGTGCTATTTCTTAAGGGGTTAATTGGTCCTTCAGTATACAAATTTGGGAATAGACCCTGAGTAGTCAATAGGAAGTCCCTCTCAACAATTTGAGCTAATTAAAAATTCCCCTAAGTAGAGACTTCCTATCAATGTGCAGATGAAACCATACTATTAGCGAAAAATAGCAAAGATTTGGAACAATTACTGAAGAAAGTCAAAGAAGAAAGTACAAAGGCAGGTTTACAATTCAACATTAAGATCAGAAAAATAATTATCACAGATTATTTCCATAATTTTAAAGTATATGAAGATACTGAAATAGTTCAAGATTTTCCATATCTCAGACATTAATCAGAATGGAGACTGCAGTCAAGAAATCAGAAGAAGGGCAGGTATGAAGGAGCTAGGCAAGAACCTGAAGTGTGAAGATATATCAGTAAATACTAAAGTTAGGATTGTTCATGCCATCCTATTTCTAGTTTCTATATATGGTTGTGAAAGCTGAACAGTACAAAGGCCTAAAGGAAGAAAATCAACTAATTTGAAGTATGGTGTTGTAGAAGGTCCTACGGATATTGTGGGCTGCTAAAAAGATAAATAAATGGGCCCTAGAGCAAATTTATCTTTTCCCCTCTTTAATTCTTTCTTTCTAGAGTTGCAGCACATGTCAACCTATTATTATAGCCAAAGTATGCTGTGCTTGAGGAATATTTGTACACATTGTCTATTTCCTTTTCTCCAGTCAAGTATAAAAATTGCTTCCTTTTCACAGCTTCCTTTTTATCTACCACAGATTAAGTTCTTGCCCAGCTTTCTGTATCCAGGCAAAGTTCTGAGCCTGCAGGTTTAATGTGCTTAGTGACTTCAGACCCTTAGTTTTCAAACACTTCTTCTTCCACCCTTCTCTATTTTCTTATTGCCAAATCAGTTTTATTTGTTGTTCTCCAAAGCATACCATTGAATATGCTGACTAAGGGATTCTGGGAGCTGTAGTTCAGGAAAAAAAACACACAACTTCAGGTTCTGTGATGGTGTTGTTAACTGATTTCTGGTTCCTCCTAGGAAGACCAATTCACTAGTGGCCCTGAAGCTTCATCTGCTGAAATATATCTTCTGGACAGCTGTTAAAATTACAAGAGCTGTATCCTCATCTAATGACTCTTTGATATCCTCAGTATCTGCCTCAAGAGGAATTTCCACAGAGCATGAGTGCCATGGAGTGAAAAAAAGCCAGTTCTTTATTGCCACCAGCTGTGACTCTGAAGGCTGAGGTACTCTGAAGGGATCAGTATCATTTGAACCTGAAATTTCCAGTATATCCATTCAGACCTACTTCTAGTGCAGGCAACACTTTAGTCAATTTTCCCAGTGGGGTTCAATCAACATGTCGCACATTCTGTGCTAGCACTGGTATAACAAGAATGGAAGACTTTTCTGCAGAAAGCAGTGCCAGCACATTTTGGTCCCTCAATTCCCTCTCACATGCCCTGTCACTTGTTGAATGGTTTATGACAAGACTGCATATTCCTCTCGAACAGATCTTTTCAGAAACAGATTGTTTGCAAACACCGAGGCATGCCTGTCCATAAGGAGTTTCTCCTTATGCGTGCCACTCGGAAATATGTACAAGTGTGAGACTCCCAAAGCTTCTAACCTCAGCGTTAGAAACAACTTAACTTCGTGTTCTGTTTGTTTCAGCACCTCCAGCAGGGAATGCCTGATGGGTTGTGTGACTAATAAGCAGATAATTCCATTCCTCATCAGACACATAAGCCTAGAAGCATCTGCAGCACCTATATGTGGCAAAGGAGAATAGGGTCATTGATTTTTGAGGCTGGAAATATCTGTTACTTTTCATGGGGTTGTGATGCTTCATAATAAGCCAAAGGCTTTTCAAAAGAAGGATTGTCTGGCAATTCTATCAATTGCTTGGACCTCAATTAGTTGAAAATAATGAAATACATATTATGGCTGTGGTTCAAGATGTGGAATGAGGAGAAAGGCTCGTTCAAAGGTTGCTGTAGCCATTGTTTTAAAACAGGCTAAAACGTAAGTGGTGGATAAAAATGATACTGCCTCATGCCAAAATTCTAATGGGATGGAGCCCCTGTAAAGCACTGGGATATTAATTTTGTTATGGTAGCTGCTCCAGAATGAGATTAATTTGGAGAAAAGATATGTGTATCCCTATAGAAGAAACTTTATGGAGTAATATATGGTCAAAGGGTCCAATATATTTAGTTTCATATGATTAAAATAGTTCTGTATAATTAAAATAGTTAACAGGTAGTACTATACTCCATTAAGATCAAGTCATATTTCATCAAGTATGAGTCCCCTTTGCTAAAGATGCAAGAAAGATAGGCTCTTCCCATCATATGTGGTGGTTCTGCCCTAATGCTCATCAATCCTGGCTATTAGTTTTTGAGGAAGTCTCCAAAAATTACCAATCAACATATTTCTGCAAAGCCTGAGGTGGGCCTATTACATATGTTGCAGCGAGGCAATGTAACTCTTACATATAAAGACCTGATATGTTTCTTTTGTGTTGCAGCTAAACTATTAATTACCAAAAAAATAAATTAAAAAAAGATTGGGAATAATGGATGTCTGACTACATCAGTGGGAGAGCATGTTGTGGCAATTAACACTTATGGAAAAGTTAACTGCACAACTCAACAAATGTAGAAATGACACATTTAAATGATGACTCATTTAATGAAACTTTGTGTATTCATTACTCATTTTTGTGTATTCCAACTTGAGAGAAAGGCAGGACAAAAATAAAATAAAATAAGACAGTAACAATGGTATTTATCATACCCCATGTAACTCAAGCAACCTTTTCATTGATGTGTTGTCCTAATTGTCCATCTGATGAATTAAACATGACAACATACAGCTGAAGCCCCAGTCCCTGGAGCTTGGAGGCTGGCAAACAGGTAAGGCCAACAGGCATTTTGTGAGTGTGTGGTGGAAGACAGCATGTGCTTAGCTTGTGCCTGTTGGGTTAAACTCCCCAGTCCTGGAGAGTCTAATATAGGAGTTTGTTTGGTTAAGGTTACTGTGTCTGTTGGGGGTAAGGCTGTTTGTTTGTATGAGCTGGGAGGAGGCTTGCTTGTATGCTTTTTAGTGTTTTTTTGTACGTAGGCCTAGATCTTTTGCTGAAGCACATGGCCTCAGGGAGACAGGACATTTGCTGAGAGGAAGTGAATCACAGACTTGGTTGAGAGAGGAGCTAGCAGCCACTAGCTCTCTATATTGCTGCAGCCCCAGTCCCTAGAGGTCAGAGCTCGCCAAACAGGCAAGGCCAACAGGCATTTTTGGAGCAGTTTTACAAGAGAGGACCAGAGTTCTGTTTCAGTGTCTACCTTTTTGTTGTTGTTATTCACCCTCGAATCGATCTCGACCCATGGCGACCCTGTAGACGAGACATCTCCAAGACTCCCTATGCTCCAATGCTCTGCTCAAGTCCTGCAAATTCATACCCATGACCTCCTTAATAGAATCCATCCATCTAGCATGTGGACTTCCTCTCTTTCTGCTTCCCTCTACCTTTCCTAGCATTATTGTTTTTTCCAGTGAGTCGTGCCTCCTCATGATGTAGTCAAAGTACGACAGCCTCAGTCTTGTCATCTTGGCTTCCAGAGAGATTTCTGGTTTGATCTGCTCTAAGACCCATTTGTTTGACTTCTTGGCTGTCCATGGTAACCTCACCACTCTTCTCCAGCGCCACATCTCAGATGAATTAATTCTCTTCCTATCTGCTTTCTTAACTGTCCAGCTCTCACATCCATACATGGTAATAGGGAATACAGTGGCTTGTATGATTCTAACTTTTGTGGTCAGTTGTATGTCTTTGCATTTTAGGATATTTTCTAGTTCTCTCATAGCTGCCCTTCCCATTCTTAGTCTTTGTATGACTTCTTGGCTGCAGTCCCCATTTCTATCAATGTTTGATCCCAAGTATGAACATTGTTTTACCATTTCTATTTCCTCATTGTCTAGGTTGAATCTGTGTAAATTTTCCGTGGTCATTATTTTTGTTTTCTTTATATTCAACAATAAGCCTGCCTTTGCACTTCCCTCCTTTATCTTCCTTAGTTATTGTTGCCTACCTTAGTTAGTAGCCTACCTAAGACTACTGAATATGGATGTTGAGGGAGCTGCTGCATTCCCCTTCAATAACTATAGTATGTTTGTGTTCTTGTCTTCAGCATATTAGGGAGCATGAAGGTTTCTTGGGTAGAGTGGAGGGGATTGACCTGGATGTGGAAGATACAGCGGATGTTTCTGAGGAGGAGGTCAGCTCCCAAACACAGGAGATAGACATTTGCAGGAATGTAACCCATACAAATAGTGCCCAGTTCTGGTGGGTGACACAGTTCAGGAGGGATATTGACAAGGAGTGTGTCCAGAGGAGGATGACCAAAATGGTAAAAAAGTATGGAAACCATGCCCTATGAGGGGCAACTTAGGGAGCTAGGTATGTTTAGCCTGGAGAAGAGAAATTTGAGAGGTGACATGATAGCCATGCTTAAATATTTCTAAGGGTGTCATACTGAAGATGGAGCAAGCCTGTTTTCTGCTTCTCCAGAGAATAGAACCCGGAGCAAAGGATTCAAGCTACAGGAAAAGAGATTCCACCTAAACATTAGGAAGAATTTCCTGATAGTAAGAGCTGTCTGACAGTGAAACATACTCCTTCTGAATGTGGTGGAATCTCCTTCTTTAGAGGTTTTTAAAGAAAAGCTGGATGGCCATCTGTTGGGAGTGTTTTGATTGTGGGTTCCTGCATGGCAAGGGGTTGGATTGGATGGCCCATCTGGTATCTTCCAGCTCTATGATTCAAAATAACTGTTTTCTTCTGATACAGCATTCACAATCAATGTTGAAATATTTGTTGTTGTTGTTCTTGTTCACATATTTCTGTCTTTCTGCTATCACCAGTCTGTTCAACAAAATGTAATCATAAAGGGCTAATATAATAAAGTTTTGTTTTAAAGCCTGGCACAGATAATTTGAGATTTACACTAACATTCTTTTGTTTCTAGACTAGGCCTCTCTAACTGCCCTCCAGATGTTTGAGATTAAACCCCCCTCAATCTCTGGCCATTTACCATGCCAGTAGGATCTGAAGGGAAACAGATCTTCAGGCAAACAAGTGGAAGTAAAATTCCCTCCTCCACTCCATTATTCATTTATGACAAATCTCTGGTCATGCTGCCTGGGGATATTGGAGGCTATAGTCTAACACATCTGGGGAACACCAGGTTGCAGAAAGCTAATTTATCATGTTCTCTAACTGGAGCTACCAAAATCACAAGCTACAAGTAAACTCTAGAGAACCAACCTACTGTTTCCTGAGACAAAAGCAAAAAGGAGAAGAAAGGCAGAGAACTCATACCATGGACTCTTGAAAACAAAACCCTCCAGTGGCCTATGGGGAATTCAGCTGCAGCAGCTCATGCCTCATTTTCCCATTACAGTATCAGTTTCTGAAGTGACCACATAGTGGCCTGAGATAATTTTGCCATTTTGTCTTTTGTTTTGACAGTTTTCTCATTTTGTATCCTTCTTTTTAAAAGCATTCTAAAATTATAAACTGCCTTGAGTGCATTAGCAAAAAGCCAGTATACGCAGTAAATATACAATCAATATGTTATTTTAGGGGTGCATACCACATGGCTCAGTATATGTCCCTGGGGTGTTGGGTAGGAGAAGGCTGTGTGTGCATGCATGTGTGTATCAGTGCATGTGTCTATGTATATGCGTACAGCATCTGTCACTCCAGTCAACACTGAATGTGTCTCTTATATCCCACCAAAATAATACACCCCTGTAATCAAGTATGTGTAAAACCCTCTTTGGCTATAGATGATCATGGCTTTCAACAGCTATCCCTAGCCTGGTAAACTCTTAGATTCCCATCATTCCTGGCCACCATAGCCACTAGCCTCACTGGCTGGGGATTGTGGGATAGTCCAACACATCTGGAGAATGCTAGTTGGAGGAGACTGGCCAGATGTCATCTAGCAAAGTAACCAACACTAGCTGGAATCCTTTTGGGAAAGTACATCTTTGTAAGCGGACTTACACATGCAGGAATTCAAATTGCTCGGTTGTGTAATGCCCATATCCTGTAGAGGGCTGCTGTTACATTACTATGTAGCAGAATTAGTAAAGTACCCAGTGTGCATTGGCACCTGATGCACAAGGAAACTGATGCACAACAAGACCAATGTGCATCAATACTGATGTGCATCACATCAGTCTTGATGCATATCAGTCTTGTGCACATTAGGCACTCTTGTTGGTATCTCATTACACAACTTTGCAATTCAGTAAAAGGGTTTTTGAGTACCTCTGCTACATAGATACTGTATATGGAAAGTTATATAACATAAGAGGTCATATAGGATTACAGCAGTTTTTCTTAAAGGCTACTGTTTGCATCATAGGGAATGAGAAAGATAGCATCTGTCCAGTTTCTCCTTTTCAGCACAGCAAAGGTATAAGAGTCCTGCTTTCTATTGTGTATGACTACCCTCCCCAGGCATCTCAGTCTCAGTTATATAAACAAAAACTGTATAGGTTTTGTGTCATGATTTCACCCCTCCTGGGGTACAAGCTAAACTATTAGTAGAGAGAAAATCTGTGGCAGAGATCCCACATCAAGGAGATCTAAGCTCATGGAGTTACACCTTGGTTGCACTATACCACCTCATTACAAAACTGTGACGTTATACAATCTATGCGTATTCACATTGATGTGCAGCACTCAACCATATACAGCTATGAAATAAATGCACAAAGCACAATGTGCAGCCCAATGCACAATGATATACAACAGCAACACATGCAAAACTCTAATTGTATAACTGAATATGACTGTTATGCATCAGCCAAAAATGCCCAACCCCATGCATAAAGGAACTTAATTTGGATTTCCTGCATGGCAGGGGGTTGGACTGGATGGCCCTTGTGGTCTCTTCCAACTCTATGATTCTGTGATTAATGCCGTGAAAAACAACAGTATGGTACAAATTCATAACATTTTTAGCAGCACTGATAGCAAGAATAACTCAGCCTTGTTACAAATCACATTAGCCTAATTAGCCATGCATTTTGCCAACAAAATAAAATATTATCACTCATAGAAAGCCCTAGTAAAGACACACATATTTTTCTGGGCCTTTGAGAATGAAACCAACATTATATTTCAGTACATCAGTGGTAGATTTCACCTGGTCCTTTCATTAGGCAGAATGAGACAGTGCCTCTGACATCAGATGCTGCAAGGCAACAGTGGAAGGCCCCAGCTATTTCTGCCAAGTTCTCCGTATATGAGGGACTTGGGGGAGCACACACAGCCTCTCCTGCATCCTATAAACTAGGCTGCAGCCCTCAAGCATAACAGAGAATATTGTATCATACATGAAGGGTGAGGCTGGGAGAGCCTCTACTAACAACTGTTGTTTAATATGTTGGAGAATGTTATTTTGGCTTGCAAGAGGGTGGGTAATGTCTAGGACTGGAAGCACCTTTTTATACCAGTACTAACTGATAGAGACTCCAGGCATGGGAGAACTTTTATTTGGCAGCAATGTGAAAGTGCATGCACACACAAGAATAATTCACTCTAGCATCCATCATCCAGAGCTAACTGAAAAGTAAATGTGAAAGGGGATAGCAGAGATTGAGGGATGGTTTGAGGGTAATATCTTCCATGTCTCAAAGGTTGGTCCACAGAAAGCAGGAGCAACTCAGATGGGAGTCTGGGGCAATAGTCACACAATGCAGACTGTGGGTCGAGCAGACTGTATGCAAAGAGTTTGGGGTTTCTAACCATATGTATACGTTAAAATTAGCCCCAGGCTAAAGGTGATTTCATAAGAGACAAAGACTTAATAGCCATTTGGAAGGACCCAAAAAGGGGTTCCCAAGTGGTGGATTGTTTTGATATCCAGAAGATGAAAGGGGGTCAATTTGATTTATGGTGACATCATTGATTTAACAAAGTAGTGACAGGATCAGGGACACTCAAAAAGTGTGGACTGGAAAAGTACTTGGGAAAACAGTAGGGAATAAGGTGGGGAAAATGTGGTCTTGTTGATCTGTCAGTGAGAACCCATCCTTCACTTTCTGTTTCAGTAGGAAATGCAGAGTGAGGAGGACTGCATTTGTCAGCAAACTGCTTTCATCCTTTGTGTTTTTCTCACCTGAGCCATCTACATGCCTCACAGGGCCTACGTGCCTCATTCATGTACTACTTTTTGGTGTTTAAAAGTCATCACAATCTCAAAAGCACATGCTAGCTTCCAGATGTGCCATATAAAAATATAGAGGTATCAAAATGCATCATGGGAATATCAGGGTACTTACAATACTGATGTGGGATTCAACTGCCAGTCCAGTCAGTTTCCGTGCATGAAACTGGCTGGGATGATGGTGTACTTCAGTATCTTTTGCCTCAAGCAGCATGGGCCAGCCCTGGCCTATGGTCATATAGTGTTGCTAGGTTTACACTCATTTGGGTGGATGAGCTATTGTATAGATGGACCGACTCAACCAAGGAAGCCACATTCCTGAGTTTGAAAGATGTGAACAGGGCTGTTGATAACAGAGTGACTTGGAGGTCTCCCATTCATAGGGTCACTATAAGTCAAAGTCAACTTCATGGCAATTGACAACAAGGTATAGCAAAACCTGGAAAGTGTTGAAAATTTGCCTATATTCATATACATTAGAACATGCATATACATTCATATATAAGCCATCTTGAATCCTGTGCTGGGGAAAGAGTAGGATATAAATAAAATAAAATAATAAATAAATATGCGATAAGCAATGTTGCACCAAAGCAGCATGTTAAAAACTCATTGGCAGAGTAGGGCTGGGCTATAAGTGGTGCAAATGAAGCAAATGCTCCAGGATCTTCAGTGGCTAAGGGTCTCATGCTATTGCTGGCAACATAGGTGTGAACATGCCATGACACGTTTTTCTGATACTGTGATACTGTTAAAGAGAAATGCTCAAAGGGGAGCTCTGGATTTCCTCCCTGATCACCCACATTGGTAGAGGCAAGAGATGGTCCATTTGGATTGCTGCTTCTGAGGCTGCATCTACACTGACAAATTAATTAAGTCTGACACCACTTTAACTGCTATGGCTTAATGCTATGGAATTCTGGGATTTGTAGTTTTGTGATATATTTAGCCTTCTCTGTCAGCAGTTTCTGGTGCCACAACAAACTACAAATGCTAAGAGTCCATAACACTGAGCTATGGCAGTTCAAGTGGTGTCAAACTGCATTAATTCTCCAGTGCGGCAGCAGCCTGACAGCTCTGACCTTAGGCACACCAGCTGGGACAAAGGCATGGGGCTGAAAATGGCTGGTTCTGGCCACAGCTAGAGAGCTCTCTGCCTAACACAGCCATCAAGTCTTATCTCCCACAGTGCAAACCCAGCCCTCCTATTAAACAGAGAGACTCTGTTTTTGGAATTGCTCTAAGGGTCTTCATCCACTTTAATGTGGCCATTCTCACAGGAAAGACAAAAAGTGCTAGAAAAGCAAATTGCTGCATATTCCGTATTAGAGACATTCCACAGATGCCATGTAAGCTGGGAATGAATTCTGTGGCCTGTAACATCTGCTGTCTACATAAAAATATGCCCCTATTCATTCAGAGAAATGCCTGATCAGCAGCATCTCTGCAGAGACTCAGTGACACCCAGTGGCCGCTTTGGTTGAAGCTCTCTCTCTTTTTATTAGGTGACAATTCCTGCCTGCATGGGGTGAGAACATGGCAAAAAGAGGATCTCCTTCTGCTGAGATCAGGGCCTTCCCTCATGATTAGCTGGAGCGATAGTATTTACTGACCCAGCCATTTCTTAGTACCCTTAAAAAGCAGAACATGTTTGGTTATTATTCACTAAGCTTTTATCAAGGCAGTGGGCATTCTGATTTTCTGCCTCAGATGCTAAAATTTTAATCTGAATTATTTGATTAATATGCTTTAGGTGCTAGCCTTGCCTGGAACATCACAGCCTGTGCATATCCTGCATGGAGCAAAACACATGGCCTTCCAGTTTTCAAGGAAGCTCAGATTTAGCTTAGGCCTATTGTTGGGTCTCAGTATCCCCTAATGTATGCGTGTGTTTATGCCTTCAAGTCGCCTGTTGATTTATGGTAACCCCATGAATTTCATAGGCTTTTCTTAGGCAAATAATACTCAGAGGTGGTTTTGCCACTTCCTTCCTCTGAAATATACTCTGTTATTCATTGGAGGTCTCCTATCCAAAGGCCAACCAGGGTTGACACTGCTTAGCTTTCAAGATCAGACAAGATCTGATGCCTTTAGGGTATTTAGGCCTCTCCTTAATATCCATTGATATTATATTTGTTTTCCCCACTCTCTCAAAAATGAATGCTCAACAGTTGGTTTCAGCAGCCACTCACTATTTAAGTGGCAGGAATGCCCCTGAGACAGAACTATTATGGGGCATTGTGAGAAATTTAAATGGTGCTTTCCAGCCATTTTGGGCTCATTGCAGTAGTACTGCTGTTGCCCTCTGTCACTGTCATTAGGTAAGGTCAGAAGGAGGAATGACAGACACAGAGGTTGTCCCAGCAGACAGCACTTTATTCAGGAAATCGGATGCTAGCACAGTCCTGCCCAGATTTCCTTTCAAAGTATTGGTCTCAGTTTTTACAGTCCTAAATGCCCAAGATATCCAAAGACATCTTCTTCTCATATGAAACTCAGGTTCTGGCTGTATGCCCCCCCCCCAAAAAGCATCTTCCCCCACCTCCTCTTGGCATGATGTATGGCCCTAATCCCAATTCTGGTGTGAATAGTCTGAACGTTATATGTTCAGCACCAAACCCAGGACATAAACAAACCATTATATAAACTATTTGCTCCAGATCTTCCCAGAGGACTTCAGGTATTAGGGGGATGCAAGGGCAGCTCCAGAACCAGAATACTCCAGGCTGCCCTTGGAGTATTCTGGCCCCTGCAGACTGGGCTTGAGTATCTACTGCTCCAGTCATCAGGACATGCTTCACTTTATGTCCCACCCACAGCTCCAGAAGAGCATGAGAAGGACTTTTCAGTGGCAACACCCAGGGCCAGCCCAATATCATTATATCCATCGAATATCCATCCAGAATTTATTGAAAGGGCTGGAGGTCCTTGCAAATGAGAATTGTTAAGCAAAAGAAAGAAGTGCTGTAATGTTTTTATTTTATTTTTTATTTTACAAATACTTGCTTTCCTGTTCTCTTTTGTAAATATGCATCCAGCCTGTTCCACCTTCAGGCTCAAAGCTCTTAAGCCTGAACAGCAGAGAAATAGCCAGGATTACAGGTACCATTTGCAAGGAGAAAACAACTGAGCCTTTCCCACTAATTCTTCCCTTCCAAGGCTACTACCCTCATAGTGAAGTTAGCTCAGCAAATACAGTTTTGGGAGCATGAGTTTGCTGAGCTAATATTTAGTTCTGTCCATATTCCCATTTCTTCTACATTCCAGGATGTTGTAATGATTGGCTCATTTGCATTAAGTGATTTTAAGAGCATGGTCTTAAAAAAGTGCTTTGAAGAGCAGCAGCGATTCCAATTGGGATAGTGACTGTGAGAACATAATCTAGAATACTGATAATGCCAAACACACCCTTTGAGAACTAAACCAGGCCAGTTTTTGAGCCTGAAAAGGTAGAATGGTATCTTCAATTACCAAACCAAACGTAAGTGTTTTATGTTATTGTTCAAGGCAATAGTCAAATTTGGAGTGGCCTACCTAATTATTATCTTGAGTGGCCTGTATTAGGTTCTCAATATTTAATCTTTGTTAGCCGCCCCGATTGTTCTCAGAGGGGCAGGATACAAATAAATTTATTATTATTAC
>NC_056522.1:24671587-24725075 GCF_019175285.1 Sceloporus undulatus | reverse complement strand
TATTATTATTATTATTATTATTATTATTATTATTATTATTATTATTATTATTTACTAGCAGACGCCAATGTAAATATTTAGAAAATTAAGTTTAGCTATTGAACCCCAACTGTGAAATGAGCAATACCAAGCAACAAAAAACTGCCTGTTTTACAAATGTTTCATTCCTTAATAAAATATTCCCTAAATGCTTATTTTATGTTTTGTGATTTGTTGGTAACCTGGGAAGAAGACAAAGGGCTTGAATTGCTGCAGATATTTGCCCCTACCTGTTTGTTTTGTTCTGGTGGGACACTGTACTGGTCTGGATTATGGCAGATTGACAACTGTGACCTCTAATCAGCAATGGGGAATCTACCTTCTTCTTGAGTTACAATTCTACCACTGGATAAACGGAAATGATACTGAGGAGTTTACCACATTGCTAAATAACCCGGTTTACCTTTCCTGGTTTGAATCATAATTTGGGATGCAACCAGGTATTATCATACTCAAAATGCTGCCGATGCCACCGGCTGAGTGCGGCTAACGTCCGGCTAGAAACTGTGATCAGCTGACTGATTTGCAAAGTCAGGAGCTTCTCAGTTTTGAAAAGAGATTAACTGAGCACAGCTTCTAGCCGGATGTTAGCCGGGCTGCACTGGGCCATTGGCGGCATTTTGAGTATGATTATACCTGGCTGCATCCTGAATTAAGATTCAAACTGGGAAAGGTAAACCGGGTTATTTAGTGATGTGGTAAACTCTGAAGTTTTATAGCAGGACCTTAATTCTATGAGCCATGCAGAAAAAGTGGAGAGATTGTGCCCACATTAAATCTAGAAATGAAAAATGTTCTTCCCAATGTGCAACCAAGTCTCATGGCTGCATCTCAATGGCCAAGCAACATGTTATATTACAGCTAACAAAAAACTGAACAATCAGAAAACTGATTTGTGTTAAACACAAAGCATCACTTGACTCAGCTAATTAATATGATCTTATGAATACCCACCTAACCATCTTAATGAGACATGAAGAAGCAATCAATGTGTTGTTTGGGAAAGCATTGTAAGTTGACTCATCCCACCAGACGGTCTGTTTGTTGGATGCCAGAAGCAAATATGTGATGCAGTTTGCAGTAGTTCCAACAGTTTATGCCATGAATGAGAATGGGAATATAATTATGATATGGAAGCTTTGTTTTCATTTGGAACTGCAATACAAGCAGAGAGTTTGACTGGAGTCACGATGCAGGAGAAAATGCTAGAGTTAAGAAACTGAGAAGCTACTAGGTATGAGTCAGGATGCAGGAAAATGCTACCGCATGCACCTCAACAGCTTCTCACCCTAGCCTGCTTTAGACTAGCTGCAGTGCTGGTTTTATGCACAAATGAAGTCATTTACAACTTAGGGTCTCTAAATACTATACTATACAACACACACACACACACAAACACAATATGAGGATGGTGACTTAATGCTTTAAAACATAAAACTTGACACATCATGAGGGCCTCTGCCTGACAGAAACCTCAACCTACAATGTAACCCACAATCAAATTGTCTTAATCTAGCCAAGCATAATCTTTTTGATGGTGCCACATTCTCCCTTAGTTTCTTCTCACATCTGATTCTCAGTGCCAAATTGTTTCTGGCCAAGTCAAAATCTCTCTGAACTGCTTCTTTAGTTCTGATTGCCTCCTCCACCTGCTGCTGAGTGCCACATTTGGCTGACTATGACAGGAATCCCTTGAGACTTAACTCCTGGTGACTGACTGTGCCCACACTTAAACCTCTCACAAAACTGTCACTCACTGCTGGATTACTCGTGCCCAAGGGGAATCCTTTCAAACCTACTGCTTGTTATTTATTGGCTTCAAGGGAAGTCCTAACAGATCACTTGCCTGGCACCAGATTGTCTATGCCCCAAAGCTATGCTGTCAAACCTTGAAGTTTGGCATCTTTGTTGTCAAAGTAGAAATCCACAGTCTATTTTGTTTTTTGGCAGTATCCTCTCAGAGTGTCTAAACCAGCAGAATTGTGTTCACCTGTACAGAAAATAAAGGAAGTGAAGGTTAACTACAACATTTTCCAGTGGTACTTGGATTTTGAAGTCCTTTATTTGGGTTCACACCAACTATGAAAATGCTTCCTCTGAATGTGTCATGACAGATAGATATACACATACATACACCCACCATTAGCTCTGAATAAATCAGGGCTACATAAATTATGTATTCTAAAGAAGAAAATTGGATTCTGTAACCTGTTTCAATTATGTAAATAGTGACAACTCAAATTCTCAAGATGCTGCAGTTCTACCAAGTATCCATTTCTGCACTTGAAAGCTGTGATTGCAGAATGCTAAAATACACACAACCCTGGAGAATACTATGCAGATGAACTTGTGAGCACAAGATTATATCTTGCCACATCCTGGAGACCTCTGGAAAAATTAACTGAGTAAGCTGTTACAAGAATTGTCAGTCTGGTAAAGAATTTATAACACTGGACAGTACACCAAGTAATTAGCAACTTGTAGCTTTATCACATCCCTGCCAGACCTTGTGAATCAGCCCTTTGCTTGTACATGGCTATGCTCAGGAGACATTGCCTGTCAATAAGAGTTTGGGGGAAAGAACCAGCCTCTTTAATGGGCCTATCTCATTACCTGATAAAAATACCAGTGTAAAAGTCTGATGAATCTGAAGATGCCAGCCACAGATGCTGGCGAAATGTCAGGAAGAAACTCTTCTAGAACATGGCCACATAGCCCGAAAAACCCACAAAAAACTATCTGATTAATCTGCTTATTGGAACAAAAAACAGTGTTAAATATATGTAAACTAGTATAAAATAGTGCCACTGTTGATATGACTGCAAATTCCACCCCCTCTCAACCTACCTTAAGAGCAACCAATTGCACTGAACAACAAAATTCTGTTCTGTTGGCAGTCAGGGTCCTGTGGGATGATGTTTCCAGACCCTTCCTGCCAACAAATAGCAATAGCATTTACATTTCTATATCACTTCATACTGAACTAAGCAGTCTCTAAGTGGTTTAACAGCATGTAAGCCAATTGCCCCCAACAAGCTGGGTACTCATTTTGCTGACCTTCGAAAGGATGGAAGGCTGAGTCAACCTTGGCGCCTTCAGGATCCAGCAGGGCTCCTAATTCCTTGACATATTGCAGATCTCTGGTGAGAGGGAGTAAAAATGTCATCCAGTGTATCCAAATTGCCAGTGGAATAGACCTCTGTTGCTCAGTATGGCTACTGGCTGTTAAGGTAGGTTTAGGGAGTCCAGTCATGCCTGTGACGTAGGATGCAAGATAATTTTAAAGTAAGTAGCAAGAGGTAAAAGTGTTCAGTTAATCGTTAATAATCTAAAAATCTGATTCAATTACATTGAAGGGAGGAATTTTAGCTATGAATTCTATCTTAAATAGCCAATCACATTTAGGTTAATGTCTGCACTAAAAGAACATTATCCATTATTTAAGTCCCCCCTCCTTCTCTCGCTTTCTTGGGTTTGGAAGAGAAGGAAACAGCTACACAAATGACTGAAAACTCATTTATACCAGATCTTCTTCTCTTCTTTTTCCTTGCTTCCATGTCGTCTTACTTCAGGTGCATCTGCATTGTAGAAATGATGCAGTTTGACAGCACTTCTGCTGTAGTGCCATCCTATGGAATCCTGGGATCTGTAGTTTTACATAATCTTTAGCCTTCCCTGCCAAAGAGTGCTGGTGCCTCACAAATCCCAGGATTCTGTAGGATGGAGCTATGGCAATTAAAGTGGTGTCAAGCTATTATTTCTATTGGGCAGATGCGCCTTTCCTTACCATTGCTCCTTTAACCTACAGAGATCACAGGAAAATGCTCAGGGTTAAGAGCTTCAAAACTTACTTTCCTTATAGTTTTTGTTTTTTTACTTTGCATTAAATTTTGAATAAATTTTATTATTAAAAATTAATTTCTTGGGACAAATGAAGATCCTCTATATGGTATCCAATGTATAACACAGGCAAACCATCTGGCTGCAAAGAAGACCACCTCCTTCCAATCTGCCCTTACAGGTTGAGTCTCCCTTATCTGAAAAGCTTGGTACCAGAGATGTTTTGGATTTTTGAATCCCTGGATTTGCATATATGTATATAATGAGATACCTTGCCGAGAGGACCCAAGTCTAAACACAAAATTCATTTACCTTTCATATACACCTTATACACATAGCCTGGAGATAATTTTATACAGTATTTTAAAATAATTTTGTGCATATAACGATAGTGTACAATGAACCATCAGAAAGCAAAGGTATCACTGTCTCAGCCACCCATGAAAAAAGGTTTGGTTTTTCTAGTATTTTGTATCTTGGAATTCCAGCCAAGGGAGACTCAGTCTGTACCAGCTGGTTTGAAATATTTTAACCCTGGAATTAAATAAACTATCATACCCTAACCTTGAACTAAAATAAGAAGTTAAAATCTTTTGACACCAGACATGTGAATTTGCCGACCGTGAAGGACAAAACAAAAAATACGGAGTAGTTTTGCAAAAACACAGAATTAGGCTCTGGTAAAGTACCCTCAGGGAAATGTAAAATTTGATAGCTCTTTAGCATTATCTCTCATTTAACTAATTAATAACTTAATTCTGGAATTAAGTTAATGCTGAAATTCCAATTTAAGTCAATCGCTTTAGTTAAAAATAAATTTAATTAAATTTCCCTTTCTATTAGAAAATTCCAACTTAATTGGTAACTTAATTGTTTTGAATTAATTAGTTCCCATTACTGCCTCAGATAACTTCTTTCAAAATTATGAGCTGATAATACACAATGCTGCGAATAACTTGTTTGGATTTTGCCATCTAGATCTGTCTTTGAGAATTCAGGTGTTATGCATTTCAGGGCATGTGGGACCTACATATGTGATGGGAGTGCCCTATCCCATCACAGGGATTTTGGAACAGAATATGAATATTATTGGTAAAATCACTGGGTTAATCCACTGTTGGCTATCTGACACTGGTTGTCCATTTAACATTGATGATTCTATCTCACTAATGAATGCATCTGATAATTAAACTCTCTTCTGTTTAATGGTGACTGAAGGTGTTAGGCCTTTCTTTTGTAATGTGCAATAGCAAAGCCTGAAATTTTTCAACAGCACAGAAAATGTCACAAGAAGCAGATAAACCCACAATGAAATGTCCCTGCATAACTCAGTTCCTCCTATGTTGGTGTGTATATGCCTTCAAGCAAGCATCTACATTGTAGAAATAATGCACTTTGACACCACATGAACTGCCATGGCTCCATCCTACAGAAGCCTGGAATTCAGTTTTGTGAAGCACCAACATTTTTTGGCAGACAAGGCTAAAGACCTTGTAAAACTATGAACCCCAGAGTTCCATAAGATGGAGCTAAAACACTGAAATGGTGTCAAACTGCATTATTTATACAGTGTAGATGTACTCCAGGTCTCCTGTCAACTTATGACAACCCATGAATTTAATAGGGTTTTCATAAGGAAGAAATACTCAGGGATGGCTTGAACATTGCCTTCCTCCAAAATAGCCTACAGCTCCTGGTATTCCTTCATGGGTCCCCTATCCATGTACCAAACAAGCCTGACTCAGCTTAGCTTCCAAGATCAGACAGGTTCTAGTACATTCAGGATGTTTTGGCAGGCTGGATTCCTTCTATAGAACTTGCCAAAGGATACAGAGCATCAGTATTTTAACCTTAAAGTGACAATGTTTGTGTATTAGAGACCTAACAAATGTTTCAGCTTGATCATATTTCAGGAGTTTCACCTTGATTCCCCATATCTTTTTCACTTTTCTTTAATGCTAGAGTGATGCAGTTTTACTCAGCTTTACCTTGTTTTACTCATGTTTCTATTTTTATGCATTTATTTTTGAGAGGGAAAGAAAACCTTCAAACGTTGGGAGGAGGGGACGGGAAATACAAAAACATTAAAAGAGCTATGCTTGGTAAAACTAAAGTCCTAACTAATCTAGTATTGAGTTCTCAGTGGCCAAACAAAAACCTCTTAGGTTGCCTCTGCACTGCAGAAATAATCCAGTTTGACACCACTTTAACTGCCATGGAATTCTGGAAACTGTAGTTTTGTGAGACATTTAGCCTTGTCAGGGAGCTCTGGTGCTAAAACAAACTATATTTCCCAGAAGTCCATGGGACAGAGTCATGGCAGTTACAGTAGTATCAAACTGCTGTTAACTATGCAGTGTGGATATACCCTCAACTATTAAGCAGCCAGTGTGGTGTAGTGGTCTGAGCACTGGAATGACTCTGGTGACCAGGGTCTGAATCCCTGTTCAGCCATGAAACCCACTGGCTGACCTTGGGCAAGTCACACACTCTCAGCCTCAGGGGAAGGCAATGGCAAACCTTCTCTGAAAGCATCTTGCCATGAAAACTCCAATAGGTTTGCCTTAGGGTCACCATAAATTGGAAATGACTTGAAGGCACACAACAACAACAACCAAACCTCAGGGGGTCTATTTAATAGGTGATCCATTGTCTCAGGGAGACCCCTCCACATACGTCTTAATGTAAACACAGTTTGGCTACCAAGCCTGAAAAGCACCAAAACCACCCAAACCCAGCCTGTGCAAATAAAAACTACCAAGGGGTTTTCTTTTCTTTTTTTTTTTTTTTTGGGGGGGGGGGGAAGCAGACCATGGATCCTGATTTGAATTTTGAGTTCAAAGTTTGAGTTTTGCTAGTTATTGCAACTGCTCAGTGTGACACATGGAGGAATTTGGGGATTTGCAGTTTACAAGGAATATAGGGCAAAAAAAAAGCCTCACTAAGGATTCTGATTCTGTCTGGAGTGAAATGAGAGGAGCTCAATGGAGGGAGGGGGGGTGACAGACACCTTGCCCCCAACCCTGGTGACACCACTACCTTGCCTTCCTTTGGGGTCAGGACCTCCCCACCCTCCCCTATTGACTCCCCTGGTCCTCCTCCTCCTGAGGCCCCCAACCTTCAGCCACTGCCTCTTTTCCCTTCTCCAGACCCACAGAGAGGCTCCCACGAACCTTTCCAGTCCCAGCCTTTGCCAGACTGCAGCAGCAGCAGTGGCGGCTCCCTTCCCCTTCCCCTTCCCCTTCCCCTTCCCTGCCTTTTCCTTCCCTTGAAGCCAGGAGTTGTGGAGGGAAAGGCCCCAGAGAGGAAAGGAGAGGAGCTGACTGAGGGGGAAAGTCCTGCGCCGTTGTCTGTGTGTCTCTCTGTGTGTGTGTGTGTGTGTGTGTGTGTTGCTTTTTAACAGACACACACACACACACACACACACACACACACACACACACGCCGTCCCCTCCTCTCCTTCCTGCCCCTTCAGGGCTTGGGAAAGGCAGTTGGGAGGGGAGACTGAGGCAAAGCAGGGGCTGGGGCTGCGAGCGGTGCCCCTCCTGGCCCTGGGCTCCTGGGGGGAGGCTAAAGGTCCTGGGCCTGCAAGGGGCTCCTAGCCAAGGGCCCCTCCTGGCCCCTTGGCGAAGAGGGAGAGGGAGGCCAAGGGGAGCGCGCAAGGCAACGCTGGAGCAGCCTCGCTTGGGAGAAGGAGAAGGAGAAGCAGGAGCAAAGGGAGAGGAGCCTCAGAGGAGGAGGAAGGGACTAGGCGTCCTCCTTTTCCCGGACTCATTCTCCATTCCCAGCCTTCTTCGACCCAGGAGGAATTCCCAAAGGCCCTCCATTTGGAGCCTGGATTGACATTGATATCAGGCTGACCAGACTCCCTCCTTTTTCCAGGACCTGTCCTCCATTCTCAGCCAAATGTCCTCCTTTTTGAGCATCCCTCGACATTGATATCGGGCTGATCAGGTGTTCCCTTCTTTTCCCGGACCCGTCCTCCATTCCCAGCCGCCTTCTTCTCCATTTGGGGCAGGACCAAGGAGCGATCAGGGAGAGGACCTGTCCTCCATTCCTAGCCGCCTTCTTCCCAGGAGGAATCCCCAGGAGCATGAAGTGAGCAGCAGACCCCTTCCATCCTTCGCCGGGACCCCTCCTCCCTTCCCAGCCTTCCTCTCTCAGGAGGAATCCCCAAACGCCCTCCATTTGGAGCTGGACCACGAAGGAGGCATTTCTCTTTCTAGGAGGGGGTTTTAAAGCTTTGGCTTGGTCATCTCTCTATCTTTGGTTTCCTGGAATGTCCTCCATTTTGCAGTGCCCTGTCCTCCTTTGCGGCGAGGGCATCTGCGGAGGAGAGAAAAGGAAAAGGGGGGGATCTGGCTAGGCCAGTTTGGGGGGGTTCCTGGGCGGAGGAGGAGGAGGAGGAGGATCCCTGAGAATGGACTCTGATCCCGGGATCCCCTGGCGGTGCTTCCATTGGCTGACTGGGCTAGTGGATCCCTCGCTCTCTCTCCTTACCCTCCACCTTTTCCTGCCTCCCTCGGATCTCTTGGAGTGGACTGATCCCGGGATCCATGCGCAGGACTGGCGGCGCTTTCATTGGCTGGCTGGGCTAGTGGATCCCTCTCTGCTCTCCACCTCCTCCCTCCTCTCTCTCTCCCTCTTTCTTTCTTTTTCCACCAGCTGATCAACCGACTGGATCACGTCAAGAGCTCTCCTCCTCCCTTTCTACACAGAATCTTCCTTCTCCTCCAGAGAAGAAGAAAAGGGATCCCAAGCTTTCCAAGACCAGCACTAGGTAAGATGAATCCATCCTATCCTGCAAACCGAGCTCTTTCTTCAATGGGATCCCCCCCCTGTTTATGGTGGTTGAGGTTATTATTTTTAAAGGAAAACATTAGGGATTTCTTTGGAAAGCACCCAAAAGCTTCTCTCTCTCTCTCTCTCTCTCTCTCTCTCTCTCTCTCGGGTTGATGTTATTATTTCTAAAAGGGGGAAGAAGAAGAAAAAACATTAGGAATGTCTTTGGAAAGCACCCAAAGCAGGCAGGCAAATGGCCCAAGGCTGCTGCCATGGGTGGATGGGTAAGGTTCCTTGAAAGAAGAGATCTTTTGTAAAAGGATGGACTCTAGAGCCCAGGCAAATTTGTATGACAACTTGCCAGGTACTCCAGCAAATGTGGGGACGGCCACCCCAGTGTGGTTGTGCTGGTCCAAAAAAGTGAGGGAAAGGGTGTGTGTGTGTGTGTGTGTCGAAATCCTTAACAAAATTCATCTGGGGGTGTCACTTTGCATGAGAAATGGGGACACTGTACCAAAGGTGGCACATGCCCTGCCCTTTTTAGGCTCAAAGCAGAGAGGCAGTGAGTAATTCTGTGGCTTTTTCAATTTTTTTTGACAAAAAGCAGCTTGTGAAGGGGCTGAGAGTGGACCAGGGAGTTGGGGGCCACAGAGCTGAAGCCAAGGGTTGAATCCAGAGATGGCAGGCAAGCGGTTCAAGCTCAAAAAGGAGGCACTCCTTTGCTCCCGCGAGTGGCAGATCGTAGTCCATCAGCACCGTGGCCCCAGTCCAAATGGTTTCTCCCCATTCTTCCGGCTGGCTGCTATCTTGAAAGAGGAAATGACTTGGGGGTAGCAGTTGTACAACTCCTACCTGGCATGCAAAGGTATAACCATGTTAGTCTGCAGAACCAGAATGTAGAGAGATCTTGTTGCACCTTTGAGACTAACTAGTTAGGCTCAAAGGTGCTACAAGATCTCACCACCTGACATGCAGTTTGAGAATACGTATTATCATTATCTGTGCAAACTAGAACAGCTCTCTCTCTCTCTCTCTCTCTCTCTCTCACACACACACACACACACAAATGTGTTCCATAAGCTGTGCAGAGAGAGATTGGTTGTGTACCTCAGCCTTCTCCCAACCTGGCACCTTTTAGATGTTTTTGTACTACTAACCCCATCACCCAATCAGTGTGACCTGTGGACAATGGGATTTGTAGTCTGACCCATCTAGGAGAGTCCCAATAAAGAAAGGTGGTGTATATGAATGGCCATATCCACCTTTTGCTTTTCTGCTGAGTGCTTTGGGCTCCTGAGGGAAGTATTCAGCAGCTTCGGTTGCCTTCTCTGGCATTCACCTGACTGACCCAGTGACAGATTTTTCCCATTCTGAGTGCCTCCTCTGCTGCAGTGAATTTAGCCTGGGCATTTCCCTGTGCTAAAAGCTGAGCCTGGGTTGCATTTTGTCTTTTGCCCTCTTCCGAGACTACTGAAAACCCTGCAATTGTGGTTGAATGCCAAAAGCTGACCCAGGTTCAGCAGTGAGTGGCAGTCGTACAATCGTATGAATGAATGAGCCCTGGTGAGTTGAAAACAGGTGGGCATGTGCTGCTGGCCAGTGAAAAGAGGCTGTGGAGGGAAGGAGTGGGAAACTTCCTGGCCAGCTTGCAGGATGTCTCCATTGTAGTCTTTGAACAGACTCTCTGTCCAGATTCGATTAAATGCCTCTGGCATAGTCTTTTAACTGGAGCAATGTACAAGGCAGCAAACACAGAGAATGAGGGAGAGAGCAGAAAAGGCATTATGCTTTACTTATGATGCCGCTGCCATGTGGAAAGCAAGCTAGGCAATAACCTTTCTGCTAGGTTATTTTTTCCATCAGTGAAACTGTGAAAGCTTTACCATGCAATCTGGAAATAAGCCTCATTTGCAATGCTGAAGAGGACAGGGTGGGATAGCTGTGGTGGAGCCCCTTTGCTCTTTTATCACACAGATCAGCCTTTCCCAACTTAGCACTCCCCGCTGGATGTGTTGAATTGCAACTCCTGTCATCCTCGAGCAGCAGGGATGTTGACAAGATATGATAGAAATTGTTGTGCTGAGTTGGGGAGGGTGCTGGTTTGGGCAAAGCTGTTATAAATCTTGCTTTGTTTGAGGGGATGTGGGCTCATCATTCATTCAGCCATTCTAGCAAATCGGCTCCAGAGACCAGTCGGTCCCCAGGGAATCCTTGCTGTGTCACAATGACCTGGTGCCTCTCTGTTTCTAACATGAAGAGAAGCCATGATGCCTCAATGGTGGTATATTTCAGACGGGAGATTAGCAAGGAGGGAAGAAAAATGGCTTTGTTGGCTCCATGTATAGTATCTGAACAACACCTGTTTCCTAGAAGCCTGATGTATATAATAATAATAATAATAATAATTATTATTATTATTATTATTATTATTATTATTTGTATACCGCCTTCTGGCAAACCAATCTGGGCGGTTAACAACAGTAAAATATAAAATATGACAATTAAAAACACTTTATCCCTCCCCCCTTAAGACAGTATTAAACAGTATAAGATATTAAAACACAATGTCAATGCATAAAAACAACAATTAAAAACTAAAAACCTTGATATCCCTCTGTTGATCCTCAACCATCACTAAGATGGGGCCACGGGAGGAATGAGGGAATCAGGAACCTGGGCCGGGATGGTTAATCTGGAAAGGCCTGCCGGAAGAGATCCGTCTTGACCACTTTTTAAAAGCTGTCTAATGATGTTATCTGACGGATCTCATTTGGCAGGTCGTTCCAGAGTTTGGGGGCGACAGCAGAGAACGCCCTCTGGGAGGTCGCCGCAAACCTAGATTTTAAAGGCTGTAGTAAGTTCCTCCCAGAGGACCAGAGAGCGCGGGGAGGATTGTACGGGAGGAGGCGGTCCCTGAGATAGCTTGGACCCAAGCCATTTAGGGCTTTAAAGGTAATAACCAACACCTTGTACTGGGCCCGGAAGCTGATAGGCAGCCAGTGGAGGGACCTCAAAACCGGAGTAATGTGGTCCCTCCTAGATGTTCCTGAGACAAGCCTGGCTGCCATATGCTGTATCTCCTGTTGAAAGAACACCAGGGTGTGGCATAATTTGAAACTTACCTCATGAGTTGGTCCATTTTCTGTTCTTCAAATTGCTCTAGAACCAGGGTGGGGAACCTGCAGCCCTCCATATGTTGCGGGACAACAGCTCCCTCCATTCCTGATCATTGGCCCTACCACCTGGGACTGCTAGGTCTGGGGTCTTTATGGCCACAGATACCCCAGACCAGCTTCAGTTCATATCCTGCAAAGGGAGGATAGAAAATTTCCCACTAGAATACTGATTCCACATGGTAAATGTAACGTCTAGGCCAGCTCTTGCATTATTTTTTGTTTAGCAATTTAGATCTGCTTTGCTGATGCTCATTAACACAAATAACTTTGCTAATAACAGTGTTTGCTTCTTTCTTGCTCTGAGCAAACTGCATGCTCAAATGGATAAACTCTGAGAGTCCTGATGAGAGTCAGGTCAGGTGTGCCTTAGAGGACCAAGAGTGAGAAGAAGATGTAAATAAATAGAATAAAATAAAAATAAGAAATTAAACATATACACACAGAGACACACAAAACCCACTGAAGATAGCAGTTGACTCTTCCTACCTTTTTGCTACCCATAATATCTTCCAGTCACTAGGATATCACTTAAGTAAACTAGAGCAGGCTACTTGATTTACTGTCAGATGCAATATCAAAGCAGTCATCTTTGTAACACAGCAGTAATTTCAGAGCCACCAGTGACAAGTGACATGTGGTAACAATTTAAGAGAAATATTTGTTACTTGATTTTCCAGATTTCCATTCACGGAGAAGTAATACATCTTGGAATGTAAGGGTGCAACTCACACATTTCTTTTCCCAGCAAGTATGAAAAATGCACCTGTAAACAAAATGTAGAAGTAATGCACTATATTTAAAACATGTGTCATTTATATTGCGTTCCTCAAAATGGTGGGCTCCTGCATCATATATATTCCTACAGCATGCTTAACTTTAAGCCCAGAGGTTATGAATCAGAGAGCCTTGAGATGAGGTACAAGACTTTTAAATACATTATGCTTCTACTCTTTGATCAGTCTGTTCTATTCTATCTGACAGCCACACAGATAGTCTATGGATCCAAGACTGATTTCTCTAATCAGATTATTGGGTTTTTAAAAAAAAATTGCCCAGTCTTTGCTGCATAAGCCATTATTCCAAAATATAGACTTTGACTAAGGGCTTCTGTTGGTTCTAAATCAAATGGGCTTGCAATGTTCTTGTTATTGTTGTCTACGTTCAAGTCATTTCAGACAATGTTGCTTTGCCTTAAAGCTCCAGGAAGTTATTTTTTAGAAAAACAACATTGCTTTTGTTACACCGCGTGTGTTAGGCAGAATGGGTGCTTTATACTTACCATCAACCTCTAAACTTGCAGAATATATTAGTAAAGCATTTTCCTGTTTCATTTATTTTCTTACAGGCTTTCCCCCACAAATAAACATTTATTTTAAGATTATTCCTAGGTTTTGCTTTGAGAATTCATAAACTGTCCTAGACAAACTCATTTGTTCACTGCTTAGATAGTCTGGTTTAGCAAAGGAGAGAGTGCTCTTGGCGGGGGGAAAAGCACTCTCTGAACTAAAGAAATGTTTCCATAGATGCCATCCCTGCTTAGCTCCTTTTTGTGTTAACCAGCTGCCTTTACCTACCCGTAAATATATGGCATACTAGAGGCAGCTATTCTTAGTCCCAGTGTGAAGGCTGATTAGTCTACACCTGTCCATGTGTGTTACAGTCAACCGAGGACTAGGTCTGAGCAGGAGAAGCATATTGACTCAACTTGATCTGGCCCTAGGTCTCTGACAGCTGTTTTATTGCTTACTACTTAATGTGGTGGTGCAACTTAATACCTTGCTCTTAAAAACCAGTTACACATGGAAGAAGGATAAATGCAGGACAGCACAAATCTATTCCAATATTGCTCTTGCTTAGGGCTCTTGCCATCTTTATCAACAGATTTAGGCATGTGGCAGGGAGAATCTGATGTAGCCAAGAAGAAAGAACAATAAAGAGAACATAGACAATTTGTACTCACCAGCCAGTACTCGTTTTTCTTGTGTGGTGAACCTCCAAGTGTATGAAAAAGAGTGTATTTCAGAAAACCCAGACATTTAGCTGCCGTGGTAGCTGGCAACTTCCATGTTGGTGAGGTGTGTGTGTATATGATGAATCCACTCTTGGATTTAGTGAGAACATTAATATCCCAAACTTCAGAATTTTAGATAACTCTTTTAAAGTTCAGATTAAACCCAGAAAAGATTCATTGTCCCACTGACATAGAAGCCACCAACAGACACTGTTCAGCTGTTCTGGTTTTCCTGGGGCTCTGCTTTCCTTTGGGTTATTTTCCCTCCCCTTCTCCCTAGGCAGATCTGTTAGCAGCATTGATCTTGGGTTCATTTATGTGCCAAGCTATTTTCTGCCCTTGTCTATATGCTTAGTTGTTTCTTTTGTTGCTTTCTCCTTGTCTTTGCTGGTGCTCACACAGCTTCCCACATCTGCAGTTGTGCATGCCATTACCCTGTCTTCTCAAAGAAATCACTAAATCAATCCCTGATTCCCCCATCAAAGACATCCTTACAGCTACTGCCCTTTCTAACTAAAACTGTGAAGATCTAGTGTTATATAGTGACTAACCACCCACTCTTTTGCACTTTCAGTTAGAAGTAAATTCCACTGTGGTCCATGGGGCATTTTTCCAAATAACAGCGCACAGAACTGCATTGCATGAAAGTCAGTTTGGATGTTTCCCCTCCCATGTAGCATGACCTTAAACAAGCCATTTTCCTTTAGCTGCAGAATCTTCAGTTGTAAAATGGGGACAATAATGCTCTCTATATTTTGTTAGGGGATCAAGATTGTTGTAAGGGTTTCTGAGATAATGGATACAGGCTGCTTTGATCACTAGCAGATAACTGTAGAAATAACAATTCTGCCCATACATTTATGCTTCCTTTTGAAATTCGGCTTCTGAGACAATAATAGGGTACTCCTAAAGTAATGCACATGATAGTCTTAAAGTAATACTGAAATATGCCTTTTATTTAATTTATAATATTTCAAAATTACTTCTTTTTGCTCAACCAAGAAGCACAAAGATCATAAACTTGGATTCACAAATTCACAAGACAGTCCAAATGTAAATGCATTTATCTGCTTTTGTGCAAATATTTTATTTTATTTATAATGTTTCAAAACTATAATTCCATTTTGTTCAGACCAAATGTATAATGATCATGAAATTAACAATTGAAACAACACACATTTTAATTAATTATTTCTAATTTCTAAGCTCTCTGAGGTGTGGGACTGGCAGAGATTTTTCCCCAATGTGCTTTCCTAAAAACTTGCTGCAAATACATTGCAGACTGCCTGCCAATCCACCGACCACCACTTTAAATAGATCTAGAGTGTGGGTATGTGAAGCCAAAGGCTTTCATGGTCGGCATCCATAGTTTTTTGTGAGTTTTTTGGGCTATGTGGCCATGTTCTACAAGAGTTTATTCCTGATATTTTGCCAGCATCTGTGGCTGGCATCTTAGAGAATGGTACTCTGAAGATGCCAACCACAGATACTGATGAAACATCAGGAATAAACTCTTCTAGAACATGGCCACATAGCCCAAAAAACCCACAAAAAATATACTGGATATGTTTAGCCTGGGGAAGAGAGGGTTAAGAGGTGACAGGATAGCCATATTTAAATGTTTGAAGGGTTGTCATATTAAGGATGGAGAAAGCTTATTTTCTGCTGCTCCAGAGAATAGGAGAGCAGTACACAGAGCAATGGATTCAAATTCCAGGAAAAGAGATTCCATCTCAATATTAGGAAGAACTTGACAGTAAGGGCTGTTTCACAGTGGAATATGTTGCCTTGGGGTGTGCGGGAGTCTTCTGTAGAAGTTTTTAAGCAGAGGCTGGATGGCCATCTGTTAGGGAGTGCTTTGATTGTATTTCCCTGCATGGCAGGGGGTTGGATTGGATGGTCCTTCTGGTCTCTTTCAACTATATGATTCTGTGATCTAGAGAGCACTGACTTGGAAGAGTTTGTTTTTAGTAATTTTCTCCCATTCTGCTTCAGTTCTCTGACAAAAGATTGGGGTGGGTGGAAATACCTAATGGAGGAGTGTGAGTCAAATTGAATGATGGTTTCATTCCCCTCCCACTTTTAATGTAAAGAATAGATCCTTCTTCTTTTATATGTGAATATTGTAGGGATGCTGGTAAAATACATATGGTTGTCCATCATGTGTGCATTGGCTAAGAAGCTGCTTTGAACTTGTCAAGTGACAGTACTTGAGAGGCCTTTGTAGTGACACAGAGGCTTCAGTGGCATTCCATTTTATGCAGGGAGAGAAAAGAGCCTTTCTGGCTGGAAAGTGACTTAAGAGGGAGTTTATTCTTAATAGAGGAATAGCTCAATTAACAACACCTCTGATAAGGGAGCTCTTTTTTACAGTTTTTTTATGCTTCCTCGACTGTAGCTGAGTGTGCCTGGTTACCCTACAACTAATAAGGTAAACAGCAGCTGTCTCCAGAATCTTATACTGAGCATGCATGAGCAGCGAAACAGAGAGAAAAGGGGAAAAAAGATAAACCTGTCTCTCCAGCTTCTTCCAGTGTGTTAAAGAATCATAGATCTATATGTCTTACCATCAAAATGAGAATCATAAGAAAAGTGGATTCTAGTGAAAGAAAGAAAGAAAGAAAGAAAGAAAGAAAGAAACCCTGGACCTAATCCTGTTTTTTCTGTATTATTTCCACTTCTGGTACCAAATCCTGTGTTAGAGAAGTAATGCCCAAAAATATATCTACTTTGTTAATTGAGGTATAGAAGGCTTTTGCCTGGAGTGATGCTACGTTCTGAACTCTCAGAAAGGGAGATGAAGGGTGTATCCACACTGCAGAAATAAAGCAGTTTGACACCACTTTAACTGCCATGACTCTGTCCTACAGAATCCTGAGATTTGTAGTTTGGTGTGGCACCAGAGCTCTCTGACAGATCAGGCTGAGTACGTCCAGGGATGTAGCCAAGGGGGGGGGGGTTCTTGGGGTCTGGACCCCCCCTTCTATTAGAAAAATGAATGGTGTGTGCTGCTGCGCCGCCACACCCAAGCCCCATTATAATGGTGGCACTTAGTCTGGACCCCCCCCCTTCCGAAAATCCTAGCTACGTCCCTGGTACGTCACCAAACTACAAATCTCAAGATTCCACAAGATGGAGCCACGGTAGTTAAAGTGGTGTCAAACTGCTTTATTTCTGCAGTGTGGACAAGCTATTAGAAGAGATTCAGGAAACTATAGGCAAGTTAGTTTAATGTCTGATGTAAATTGGTGGAAATTGTTATTAAGGATAAAATCAACAAGCATATAGTCCTGCAGAAGATTCAACATGACTCCTGTATAGGTATGTCCTGCCTCACTAACTTTTTAGAGTTTACTAGAAGTGTCAATACTAAAAGGGTCAATAAATATATGGACAAAAGTGATCTGGTAGAGATTGCTTTCCTGATCTTCCAAAATACTTTTGATAAATCCCACAGTAAAGACCTTTGTTCAAACTTAGTCGTGGGATAAAAGGAGAAGTCCTGTCATGGAACTGAAAATTATTTAAAGGACAGGAAGTAAAAATGAATGCCCAGTTCTTACAATAGAGGGATTTGAGCAGCCTTGGGGATCTGTATTGGCCTGGTGCTTTAACTTGTTATAAAAAAGCTGAAATTAGGGTGAAATAGAAACTGGCCAGGGCTGCTGCCACACTGCAGAGTTAATGCAGTTTGACATGGCAATAACGGTCATGGCTCCATCCTATGGAATCCTGGCATTTGTAGTTTGTTGTGGAACCAGAGCTCTGACAGAGAAGGCTAAATGTCTCACAAAACTACAAATCCCAGAATTTCATATTATGGAGCCATGGATGTTAAAGCAGAGTCAAAGTTCACTAATTCTGCAGTGTAGATGCAGCCCAGGTTTGCTGATGCCACTGAATTATTTAGGGTGGTGGGACTGTAAGTGCATGTATACTATAGAAATAATGGAGTTAAACACTACTTTAAGTGCTGTAGCTCCATCCTATGGAATCCTGGGATTTGTTGTTTTACAAGCTCTTTAGCCTTCTCTGCCAAACAGTGCTGATGCCTCACCAAACTACAAATCCCAGGATTTTGTAGGGAGTTTATCAAACAGGAGGAATTTCTCTTAAATTCGAATGAAAAAAAGTGGGGCCAGAATGCATTCACTTAAAGTCACTAGTTTAGCGCAATTCCGTGAATATGCATTGCATTCGAACTGGCTTCCCATTGCCTGAAAATAGCATGCCGTTGCCCGAATTTGTGTGTGGCAGTCTATCACGCAATAACGTTAAACCCCATGATTGCGTTCAGATTGCCGTTGGATTATACTTCCAATTTCCCTTGTCTGATAAACTCCTAGGATGGAGCCATGACAGTTAAAGTGGTGTCAACCTGCATTATTTCTATATTGCACATGCACCCTGAGAACTTATTATAAGGAGATCAAAAAAGGAATTCAGCAGACTGGGAGAATGGATAGTAAAAAGGCAAATGAGATGAAAGATTATGAATATTTTGGCAAAACCCCCTCAACTTACCCATGTACTGATGGGTCCTTAGGTGGCAGTGACTGACCAAGAAAGCAATTGTGGCAGATATTTCAATGAAAAATGTCAACCCAGTGTGCAGCTGTTGTAAAAGAGGTAAATTCCTTGTCGCATATAATTAGAGGATTCACAGTGAAGATCGCAACATACAAAGTTCACAAGGACTTTCACGACTAGCCTGCAATATTGGCAGCCATAAGGTGGCTGCCCCACTTTGCTGAATGGGAGGGCTGGTTGTCCTTTATCATATTAGGCCGACCATGTTCTGTCAGAAAAAAAGAGTAATGACCCCACATGCAAGAGCTGAATGACTGCCTGCAGCCTATGCCACTTGGCAGCATGTGCATTTGTGATCAACCTATCTGTTCGAAAACAGTGATAGGTTCTCATCTCCTTCCTCTCCCCTTGTTTTTTCACTCAGCATCTCGTTCCCTTCTCATGCTGTTCCCTATTATGATACAGTTCAGCCTTTCCCTTACTCTGCTAATGCCTCTCTGGCACGTGGGTCTCTCATCGCAGCAAAAGCATTCATCCTTGGCGTTTTAAAGATCAACTTAGCAGCAGCCTTAACAAACCTCACCATTACAACCTTCCCAATATCATGTGTGACTAATAGATGTGTGAGAGCCAGAGGCACAGAAAATACATGATTCTGCCTTTGACACCTGCAGCAACATGGAAGAATAAGCTGAACTTGAGTACTTCTGTGTTTCAAAAGCCATTTTGCTCAGTAGGATAGGCTCCACTTTTCAGTAGCTCATGACTTGAATTATTTGAAGCCTAGAGTGATGCACAAGGGATGTGCAAAGCTGTGATGTTACATCCTTTGTTCCCAAATGTTGATGCTAGCAGTTCAGAAGCATTGTTACCTTCCAGGAAACTCTTGTCATCTTAATGTTTGCTAAGCAACCTCTGAACTTCTGCCACAAAGTACCAATTTCCAAGTATTCCTAGAACAAAAGTTGGGCACCTATGGCTCTCCAGATGCTATTGTATTGTAATTCCAAGCATCTCCAACTATTTGTCATGCTGGTTTGGGCAAGAGGGAGCCCAGCAATGTCTGGAGGGCTGCAAGTGCTTCATCCAGACTCTGGAAAAAATATCATTTGAACTGTAACTCAGCTGCAGCAAGTATAGGGGAGGAAATCAGAGAAGTGGCTGGTCAATGGGCATACTGGCAGGGGTTTCTAGGAACAGCTCTGCCCTATTGTAAATAACAATATAAAGCAGGACATGTGACATAAAGCAGATCTGCATAGCTGAAAGAAAATTGGCGTTAATCAGGAATATATTTTTGTGTGAAAAAGGTGTGATCGGTGTTCTGTTCTAGTACTGAAAAAGTAATTCCTGGGCTCATAAGCCTTTAATTCTACCCCCTGTGACTTTTACACCAGGTCCCTCTTGCTGAATCTCGTGGTTCTAATAAAAAAGCAATAACCACAACACAAAACAAAATTTAAAAATAACAACACCCAGTAGATCTTGCAATCCTGATAACTGCCCAGATTCCTGATGTGGTGCAGAGATCCACTCAGAGAGCCATTGATGGCGTTGATGCTTCTTCCTGGCTTTTCATGAACTGGGACTCTGATGTAGAGGATGCTTGGAGGTATGACGCTGATTACCTTCACCCTTCTTGGCTGAACAAGGTATCCAGAAGTGGCCTGCCGGAATGTATGAAAGAGTTACTTAATATTTTGCTGGGAGAGATGTGATACCCTCTAGCTTGGTACTGCATCAAGCCCACTGTTACACCCAAACATCTTTGAATCCCATTGTTTTTGATAAATTTTGTCTGCTTTGAAATATATTCTATTTTGAGGCAAGATGCTGAAGTGCATGGATATGACCCAGCCTCAAGGATTTCTGGATTATGTATGTGTGTTGTGTGCCTTCAGGTTATTTCTGACTTGGTGACCATAAGGTGGGGGTTTCTTGGCAAGATTTGTTTGCCTTCCTTTGAGGTTGAGAGTATGTGACTTGCCAGTGGGTTTCATTGCCGAGCTGGGAATCAAACCCCTGTCACCAGAGTAGTAGTCCAACACCCAAACCATTACGCCCTCTTGGCTCTGGATTATACCAATGATTTACTATATCTCAATTTATGTTCAGATGCACCAATGAGATCAAACCAGTCTGGCTCTTTCTAATGGGCTGTCTGTGCTGGGAAATCAATAGTGTAATTGTATCCCTGTTTGTTCTTCTTAACATCTCTGCACTTTTTAATAGCATTGTCCATGGAAACTTTTTTTGGTCCACCTAGGTATTATGGGGCTTACAGGCAAAAGTTTACAGTGCTTCCAATGCTTCTAGCAGAATAAGACTCAGTAGGTGGTGATAGAAAAACTGTCATTTTAGGGTCTTGTGTAGCCCTCCCCCCTTATGCCCCATAACATGTACTGTTTAACATCTGTGTAAAACAGCAGGCAAATACTGCCCAGAATCCGATTAGTGATTTATGTTGATATAAGAAAACGTCCATTATGCCAGAGTAAAGAACTCTTTGAAATGGTGTGTTAAAGAAGCATAAGGAAAGCAGAAAAAGTGCTAATTCCCAAGCACCTCAAGAGCCAACAAGACAGCTTTCTTTTTCCTGTTAGATTGGGCATCTGTGGCCATTTTACCCTTTCTGCCACACCAATGGCTATGATGGTGTAGTTTTACTCACCAACTGAATATCAAGTATCGCCCAGAGATCTGGAGTACATTATCATCAATACTCAACTCTACATCTCTTTTTCATCATGTTCCAGGGACAAACATTCATCACCTAGAATTTCATGGTCATAATATTTTGCTGCTTTTGTTACCCATGAGCATGTATGTTATAGATACCAACGTTAAAAGAAAAATGTATTTTTGGAAATACAGGCCAAATCCTGTATGGCTTGGCTCAATGTTGCATAGTACTACTCTATATGGAATTATGCTGCAGCTGGTCATTTACTGTCCTCTAACTTGCCATAGATCAGCTTCCTCCTACTATTCCATGTCTGGAATGGGATGTGTCTGGCTATGCAAAATGATTACATTATCTGCTGACATCCAAATGGCTTTGTGCATTTCAGCTTCTGTGCATGGCCAACAATAAGAACATATAGCAAGCATAGTCAAAAACATCTGGCGGGCCTAAGGTTCCTCACTACAATAAAATTTTAGCTCTGTGAGACCTATCTGGTCCTCTTCTTTATGGCATTTTAGAACTAGGTGGAAATCTATCTTTTCCAGCAAGAATTGGGACCTTTAGTTGGGCTTTGAGAGTCACCTCCATGGATTTTTATATTCCTCTACCAATCTTCATCAGTTGTTTATGTCTCTTTTTGTCAATACATTTTAAAGTTTTAATTAAGAATTTTTAAAAAATGTATTGTTAGCAGTTTTAGGCACCTCGGATACAGGCTGTACAGAGAGAGTAATACTAGCAAGCTGTTATTTGGGGAAAGCTATCTACCATTACAATCTCATCACTGAGGATTCCCCAATGAGCTCCAAGATCCTCCAGACCACAATTTAAAAAAGGATAGTTAAGAGTTACCTTGGATTCTGTCATTCTGTGCTTAACATTGATCAGAGATGCCACTTTCCTTCCTACTCACATGTATGTGTCCTTGGAGAAGCATCATCTACAGAAGAATCTCAGCTGCAGTGCAATTAGGTTAGAAAAAGGTCTGCTCACATGAGAATCTGAAAACCTGCAAGTGATATTTAACAAAATGCTTTGCATCCTTAGCTTGGAAAGATTAGTTTAATGAGGATTTCACCTCCCAGAGTTCCCCAACCAATATGGATAGCAGAGATTCTAGATGTTGTAGTCCAAAACTGTAACTTTTCCAAGCTCAAGCTGACAGAGATGGCACACGATGCCATTTGGCACGGCACCCGGCGGAAGGTGGAACAGGTGCATGCTCCTCTTCCTCCTCCTCCCAGACCTTTCCTGGCCTCCTGTTTCCTCTCCAGAGGCTGGGAAAGGGGCAGGGGGAGAAGTCCTGCCCCAGAAGTCCCTCCCCTGGAGGGCAGAAGTCCCACTCTGGAAGTCCTGCCCCCAGCACCAGGTAACATCTGGTGCCAGAAAAACATTAATTGGGGCACTTGGCCTTGAAAAGGTTTGCCATCACTGAGTTAGGATGTTGTGAACTAAGCTTACAACCTTGTAACGTTTTCATATTCACTATGACAGTGGCACCATTGCCACAAAAGTAGTCTCCAAACCGTACTTAAAATCTAGTCAGCTGTACAAAGGGATGGAGAGCTACGGTGGTGGCAGCATGGCACTGAAAGATAGTGCATTCAGCCCCTTTGTACCAGTGAATGGTGCTGCAACGAGGAGTTGCAACAAGTCCCCACAGATGCCCCTGCTTCTGCTAGTCACACTGTCCCTTGCTGAAAGCAGGAGGCTTCAGCGCCATGCTTTCCAGCCCTGCAGAACTCTGTCCATCAGTACAGGTGCCTAGATTTTAAGGTAGGTTTCAGGGGTTGGATCAGAGGATGGATCACATCCATGATATTGTGGCTCCATGTCCAGTGCAAGATCTTGACCTCTGTTTAAACATAAAGATTTCAAAAGACCCTTGCTTAAGAATTAAAACTCTGTTCTCAGCATACTGGGGGCTGTCATCTAATACATATACCATATATACTTGACTATAAGTCAACCTCATGTATAAACTGAGAGCAGGTTTGGGGGTAAAAATTATGAATTTTGATATCACCCATGTGTAAGTCGAGAATAAAACTTCAGGGCATGTAACAAAGGATGTAAAGGATGAAGAAAAAGAAAATGATGCCAAAGCACATTCTATTTCCCCACCGAAACATTTAAAAAGGCCAGAAGCAGCACCACAGGGGGTTCTGTGCTTCTGTTGGGATGGACTAAGCTCTCATCTTTTGTCACTCTACTTAGAGAAGGGAATGGTTCCTTTTTTGATAAGAGTTAAGATACATTGACCCATGTATAAGTCAACCCAGGTTTTTTGAATTTGTGTTTTGACTAAAATTTCTAGACTTATATGTGAATATATACTGTATCTGTATAGAGGTGTTTCATGTGGTTCTGCGTGGCCCTGCCCTGAAGTCTATTTGGAGTACATACCAGCTTCCAGTCTGGCCTTACCTGCTGAGGTCAGGCATATGGCCAACACTGTTTTTCTTCCAGCTTTTGCTAAAGACATTTGTATTCAGCCAAGCCTTCCCTGATTAAATGATCAGCCAAGATTTTATTAATGTAATTGTTTCTGGAGTTTATATGTGTTTATTCCCCCTCTTCCTATCTGGAAATTTTATTTCTTATTGTATGGCTGATGATTTTCCCCCCCTCTTAAATGTTAAGTTTATAAATTAAAACAAAAATCTCTATATATGCCAACCCTAAGAAGTATTAAGTATTTCTTCCAGCAACAGTTAGCATATTTTCTTATTTTAAATAATGGTTTGGACTTAGACTAATACTATCTTCCACAGAAGAATTGGACCAATGGACTGTTTCCATTGGCAGAGGAAGGAAGGCAATTTTCACCCATACCCTTTCCAAACTGCAGCCTCATACACCTTTAGAAAAACTGTTTCCAAAGTTTGGTGGATCTGCAGGAAATGTAAGGGGAAATACAGGAGAGAAAACAGGGGGGAAATCACCTCTTCCATCTCCTGCAGCAAAAGCCTGCAATGGACCAGAGTACCTCTGATAGACAAAAGGAGCTTTTGCATTCATACAGCAGGACTTAGAGCCCACCCCTATGCTTTGTATTGATTAACTCTTTCTCTCTAAGTGCTCCAAATGAAGGCCATATCGAGACTGATTTTAAAGTCCCAAATTTTGTTTCTGTTCTTTCCGATTTTATGCTGGGCTAAAATAAACCACCCTGGGGAACTAGCATAAAAAGTCTCTGATCATACCGGGTGCTGACAGAAAATATTCTGGGATAAACAAAACGTGTACGGATTTCCAAAATAAAATCAGTAAGAATAGGAACAAAATCTGGGGCTTTCTGTTCTTTTAAATCAGCCTGGATACGCATGAAGTAGTATTATCCAAGGCCAAATGTATATATTCTGCTGCTTGAGGCAGAGTAGTAAATAGTATCTCCCCCTTTTCACATTAAATTAACAATATTCCAAACCAGCCTAGATTTTGTTTTTTCTACAAGCACCTCTTGCCTATCTCTGCCATTAAAACAATTAATTCAATAACTGACAATTTTCTGCCCTTTCATGACACCCAGAATCTACTCCTTCCCTCACTTTGCCTATTGATAGAGGCCACCCTGCTATTACCTGCATATCACATATTATTGCTTGGAATGCAAATTTAATGCATTCAGGCTAGCTTGAATTTAAAATCCATGTGTAGTTTTCACTGCTAAGAGTCCTAAATCCATGCTGTTCCCCTGAGATATAAGGACAGCTGAATTTGCATTGTGCAATTGAAGGGTCATTAGAAGTAGAGAGAGGGAGAGCAGACATACCCATCAAAAGATGCAAATCATCCAATGTGTCATGAATGAGTATAGTGCAGGGCTGTGCTTTAACAGAAATCTCAATGTTTCACTGATGAGTATATTTGTCTTCTTTTTTTCAGGATGGTTCCTCCTCCGCCCGTTAACAAACCCCATGTCTGCCTATCTACCACACTCATCATGAGCAGCATGGTGCTGATGGATGCCTACCTGGTGGAACAGAACCAAGGCTCCAGGAAATTGGGCATTTGCATCATGGTCTCAGTTGGAGACATCTGCTTCCTGGTTGTGCTGAGGTATGTGGCAGTTTGGGTTGGGGCTGAGGTAAGAACTGCCAAGCGAGGCTATGCCATGATCCTTTGGTTCCTGTATGTCTTCGTGTTAGAAATCAAAGTCTACTTCATCTATCAGAACTATAAGGCGGACCGTAAAAGCTTGGACCTCATGGCCCGCAAGGCATTGACTCTTCTGCTGTCCATCTGCATCCCAGCCCTCTACGTGCTGCTGGTAGCTACAGAGCAGATGGAGTATGTCAGGACGTTCAAGAAGAAAGAGGACCTTCGTAATCGTCTCTTTTGGGTAATTGTCGACATGCTGGATGTGCTGGACATCCAGGCAAACCTTTGGGAGCCTCAGAAGAAAGGGCTTCCCATTTGGGCTGAAGGCCTGATGTTCTTCTACTGCTATATCTTGCTCTTGGTTCTCCCATGTGTCTCACTGTGCGAAATAAGCATGCAAGGGATCAGTATTGTGCCGCACCGCATGATGCTCTACCCAATGCTGAGCATGCTCACCATCAACATCACCACCATCTTCATTCGGGGGAGTAACATGGTGTTCTTCAGGGACATCCGTGTTTCTGGTATCTTCATGGGGAAGAACGTGCTGGCCATTGTCCTCAAAGTCTGCATGTTTGTGCAGTACAGGAAGCATTTGCACCACACACCAGCAGGATCTGGCTCCACAGACCCTCAACAACATAACACCACTTCCCAGCCGCAGCCTGTCATGCATCTCTTGAAACCACAGAACCAGACTCCCTGTCCTGAAGGACTGGGCCAGGAGAACACATGACATATGGTGTTTCCACATACTGGGCAACAAGTAACACCTGTCTGTGATTGTTAGGATCAAATGCAAAGAAGGACTGAGGAGTCTCTACTGAGCCCCACAGATTCAGTCCTCCAGAAAGTTTGTGAGTGACCCTCTTCTCTTCCTCCTGTTGAACAGACATGCTGCTGGAAATTGGAATTTCCCTGGGCTGAGATAAGATCAGTGGTGGAGTGAGACAGAACAAATCCCATTGTTGGTGCCAAGGTGCAAATGAGCAGATGGTAAAGTCAAGACAGGTGGACCACGAAGAGGAGCAGTTCCAGGGTCAATAATCAGCTCAGTGGTAACAGTGAGGAGTAAAGCAACTAACAAAATTGAAATCCTTTGCCTTTCATGCAGTCAGCTGTTCCTCAAGTGGAAATTGTTTTGGAATGTAGCTGATTCTGTTACTTGCAGTAGATCTTGGATTATGAGGAAAGCATCTTTTCTGCATCAGTTGGATCCATAAGTTTTTATAATTTTGGTGACCTTCCTTTCTGGGATGGTTGGAAGAAGCTGCATCTGCTGCTTGACCCCTTAAAATCCTGGGGAGTGCCTGGGGTGAGGGCATAGGGTTTACATCCGTTCCAGAGCCACTTTGACTTCTGCTGTGGAAACATGCTGGTTCATGATCCCCCTTTCCTCCCCCTCCCACATTTTCTTCTCTTTTCAATAAAATGAAGGCAAAGCCGTGATGTTTGCTAGTGTCTTCTTTATGCAAGCATCTTCCTGCCTCTCAATCCCTCGCCCCACTCCAAAAAAAACAACAAAATAAAAACATGATGTATTGACCTGGAGGATGAAAAGGATGTACATTTCAGCTGCAGGAAAGAAAAAGAATTGAGAGGGTGAAAACAGCTTTCACTTTGTCACTACAGGGATCATGTTACTGCTCAGTCCTGAATACTTTCTTTGAAAAAAATCCACCCAATATAAAATTATTCTTTGGAAATTCTGTCTGGATCCATTCGGGCATTGGGGGCAAAAATTTATTCTGATCAAATTAAGGAGCAGGTGCAGCCTTTCATTTTACACAATACCTTCAGCCTGACAGTGTTCTTGTAATTTGGTAGAGACCACTGCAGAAATACCTGATCTCAAGGAATAGAAAGACAGAAAATTGGCAAGGTGGTTCCCTTTGTCCACTGTGGGAGGCTTTAAATTGCTAACCTTTGTGTGGAGACCAGAAGGAAAGAGGGGACTCCTGCATCTTTCCGCCTTCCTGTTAATTATTTTTATCTGTCTTCTAATTCTTCACTTTGCAGCCAGAACCTATGTATTTCTGCTCAGAAGGCAATCTCAAAGGCAGTTTGTTCCTATGTAAGCATGAATAAAAGATGCAGGCATATAGCTATTGGGAAGGGGGACAAAATGAAGGTATTGCCCTCAAAGATTCTGCCCCCCTCTTAAATTTTTCTTTGGCCCCCAAATGTCTTGCATTGCATTAACTTAAAATTTCTGTAGAAAATTTAGAAGTAGTGTGTAGGCATCCAAGGAAAAGGGACAATGAAAGATACCAAGGGAATGCAAACACAGCAAATAGAAGGGCTCTAGGTGTGAAGGATATTTAATATCTCACTCCCTGCAATGCTAGAAACTTGTGGACTGAAGGAAAATACCATGGGGAACAGAATTCTTATTTCAGGAGGTAATGTCCACATTTTGCCCTTCTTGGAGCTGTACCCCTGGTGCAACTCAAAAGCTATAAAATAAATAAAATCAAGGCTTCATCCCTCATATTGTAATAACCACTATATACCCACCTGTCTCTCTCTAGTTTTGCTGCAAGCATGTTAGACCATTGCAGTTTTAATGGAGGTACAGAAGAAAGAATTTTGACAGATGAATCAGAAAGGCTGCCTCTTCTCAAACTTGGGGTGCATCTGCACTGTAGTACTAATGCAGTTTGATACCACTTTAACAGCTATGACTCCATCTTACAGAATCCTGAGACTGGTTTTGTGAGGCAACAGCACTCTTCGGTAGTTAAGGCTAAAGACCCTGTAAAACTACAAATCCCAGGATTCTATAGGATGGTGCTACAGCACATAAAATGGTGTCAAACTGCATTATTTCTACAGTGTAGATGCACCCTTGCTTGCTCTGAGTCTCTTCTTCCATCCCAGTTGAACTTCTTATCCTAGGTTTGTGCCCACTGGCTATTGATAACATTTGTGTAAATGAAGATGATTATACCAGCACAACAGTTTTGTTTATTGTTTCTTATACAAATAACAACAGCAAGCAGCATTCCACAACAGCAGTTGCCCCAAATGTCAGAGTGACTGTCCCTCTTTACCCTGGCAAGTGATCATTCCCTTTGCTCTGACTAAAGTGGATCAGGCAGTTGAAAAGAGTCTCAGATACACATTGAAAGTTGGGCAAGTAATTTATGAAAGAATGTTAGGTGTGAGGGAATCTCTTTATTTTACATTTACTAATTAGAGCCACCAGGGATTCCAGGCTGAAAACCAAAGGAAAAGATGAGAACACATAGACTAAATGTAACTTATCTGCAGATCACAGGTAAGAATTGAGCAAATTCTTCTGATTCAGACATTTCAATAACAATCACCTATGAGATACAAATACATAAATACAAATAAACAAAGATAGAACTGTATGTTTCTTCTCCATCCCCCTTTTTGATGAAGTTCCTAGTGCTGGCGAGCAGTTTATTTTTGGAGAATGTGGACTGGTCGCTACATTTGGAATTTTGAGTAACATGGGTCCAAAACACACTGCAGAAATAATCCAGTTTGAGACTGCTTTAACTGCCGTGGCTCAATGCTAGGGAATTCTAGGAACTATATTTTTGTGAGACCTTTAGCCTTCTCTGTCAGAGAGCTCTGGTGCCACAATAAACTATAATTCCCAGGATTCCCTAACACTAAGCCAGGGCAGAAAAAGCGGCCTCAAACTGGATTATTTCTGCAGTGTGTTTTGGACCATGATTACACTTACAAAATGGCTGTCATGATATTTCTCAGAAAGCAAAATGATATGGCTAAATGTGCCTAAGAACATGAATGCAAGACAACGATGGGATCTGAGCTGAAAAACATATTATTCTGTTCCGGCAACCATTTCCCAGAAAACCTAAAGACAAGTTTCACAATGAGGTTCAGAGACAAGTTGTTCAGCTACGCAGGAATGAGAGCTGATCTCCAATGCCAATGCATCTATTTGCCCAACGAAGCACAACAAAATACCATTTTCACTGCAGGTTGATGGATAAGGGTTAGAGAAATTACACGGAGACAAAGCACACACACAAAACACCAAAATAAACAAAAATAAGGAAAAATAAACACAACACTGGCAACCCTCCCTTGACATCCTCTCCAGACCTCCAGCTTACCCATCCTAAGTCTTCGGGATGCTCCTGCCCCAAGTTACCTCCTTGCTCCTGGGTATCTGAGTTTGTTCCCAATAAAGCTTTGGTCTACAGCTATTCAGCATTTTTATTTTAACAAATTGTCTCTGGGACTTTTATGAGAGTCAGAGGTCTTCTTGAAAATAAAGACAGAAATGGAGCAGAGCTACGAAGGGCTACCACATGATTCAGCAGCTAAAAAAAGCCAATATGATCCTAGGCTGCATCAATTGGAGTGTAGTGTCAAGAGGGAGGGAGGTAATAGTACCATTTTATTCTGTTTTGGTCAGACTGCACCTGGAATACTGTGTCCAGTTCTGGGCACCACAATTTAAGAGGGATATTGACAAGCTGGAGTACGTCCAGAGGACTACAATGATGAAAGACTTGGAAACAATGTCCTATGAGGAGCAGCTTAAGGAACTGTGCATGTTTAGCCTGGAAAAGAGACTGTTAAGAGGTGATATGATAGCCTTGTTTAAATATTTCAAGGAATGTCATATTGAAGATAGAGCAAACTTGGTGTTTTTTGTTTGTTTGTTTGTTTGTTTTTTGCTGCTCCAGATACTAGGGGCGTTATCACACGGGAGGAATTTCTCTTAATTGCGAATGAAAAGAAAGTGGGACCAGAATGCATTTACGTGAATTTGCTAGTTCAGCGAATTTACGTGAATTCGAATTGCATTCGAACTGGCTTCCCATTGCCCCAAAATAGCTTGCCATTGCCCGAAATTGCATGTGATCATCTCTCACAGAATAATGTGAAACCCCATGATTGCGTTCGGACTGACTTCCCATTGTCTGAAATTGTGTGTGGTAGTCTATCACGCAATAACGTTAAACCCCACGATTACATTCGGATTGCCATTGGATTATACTTCCAATTTCTCTTGTCTGATAAAGTCCTAGGACATGGAGCAATGGATTCAAACTACAGAAAAAAAGAGATTCCACCTAAACCTTAGGAAGAACTTCCTGACGATAAAAGCTGTTTGACAGGAGAAACGCTGCCTTGGAGTGTGATGGAGTTTACTTCTTTGGGAGTTTTTAAGCAGAGGCTGGATGGCTATTTGTCAGGAATGTTTGTTTATGTATTCCTGCATGGCGGGGGATTGTACTGGATGGCCCTTGTGGTCTCTGCCAACTATGATTCTAGGTTAGGGACTCGAGTTTTACAAAAGAAAAAAAGGAAGAATTTTGAAGCTTTTTTTCTGTTGAAATTATTTAGATTGTCAGAAATGCAAAAGTGGCATTATAGATTTCAAGACGTCCTTTGTTAAGCGGACTTTCAGAATGTGTTTTGCAGCCCAATCCTGTGCATTCTTACTCAGAGGGAACTCCTACTGAGTTCAAGGGATCTTACGCCTACATAGGTACATGTCAGATTGCTGTCAAAAGAATATGAAGAATATAGTGCAGAGTCAATGTCTGTAGTCAGGAACCGCTGAAAGTATATAAATAGCTGGAATGCAGCAGATTTCTCCTGTCCTTTTTGAAGAAAAGCTTCTACTCCGCTTTTAGATGGAACTTTCAGTTCATTCTGAAAGCCCCAAATGGAAGAATGTAATCACAGTTCTAAAAATTCTGAATCTTCAATAAAAATAGAAGGTAAAATACATTTTGCCAGATCTCAAGGCCTGACTCTGAATCTCAGGAGCAGGTCCCTCTGCTCCAATCCTTAGGACAAGGGGGATGAATCCCAGAACAAGAGTGCTGACATGTAAATAGTGCGTGCAGACAAGGGACCTTACCACACAGGGCACAGAAGTAGGGTCAGTTCGCATTGGTCGATGCGTATTCACATTATATCGCATCGTTCATTCACACCCGTGCTCTCTGAATACGCTTTGCCGATTCGTATTCGCGTCATATCGCATTGTTGTTTCACACCTGGGCGGCCTTCCGAATCGAGGTTTTGCGAATCGGCCAATGCGTATTCAGGCAAAGTGAGGCAAGCGCAGATTGGATTACCACACCAGCCCAATACAATGTGTATTGGCCGATTTGCATCGGCAGCCTTGCGCATGCTCTGTGGGGCTCTGAACGGGGCGCAACATTTTTAAGGTCACTGTTTAGCACGTAATATTGTGAGAATTGCTGCCTTTAGCCACTTACGAAAGGGGCATGCACCATCTGTGTGTGTGCGTGCGTGTGTGTGTGTGTGTGTGTGTATGTATGCACACACATAAATACATACATACATACTTATATATACAGTGGACCCTTGTTATACACTGGGTTTTGGTTCCAAGATCCCCCGTGTATAACAAAATCCGTGTATGCTCAAGTCCCATTAAATATAATGAAATAGCAAAATGGTTTCCCTAATAAAAAATGGAAAATCAAGATAAATTTATACTTTTTTGGAACATTTTCAAACCGTGTATGCTTGAATCCGTGTATAAAAAATCCATGTATAAGAAAGGCTGACTGTATACACACAGCCAAAAGTGAGATGCCTTTTTTTATGTGTACACACACATTTGTCTGTATGAGTGTTTATACTCACACACACACACACACACACACACAGAGCTATACACACATATACACATAGTGGTACAGCCAAAAGTGTGATGCCTTTTTTATGTGTACACACACATTTGTCTGTATGAGTGTTAATACACACACACACACACACACACATATATATATACACACAAACACACACATATATATACAAAAGCACACTGTGCCACAGCCAAAAGTGTGATGCTGTATTTATATGTGTACACACATCTGTCTGCTTGAGTGTTTGTATATATGTGTGTGTGTGTACACACACACACACATACACACACATAGATATACACACATATACACATAGTGGTACTGCCAAAAGTGTGAAGCCGTATTTATATGTGTACACACACAGCTCTCTCTGTGTGTGTGTGTGTGTGTGTGTGTAGATATAGATATATACATACATATACATATATACACACATATACATATACATCCCCCCCCCCCCCGACACAAAAGGTTTCTGCTTTATCTCATTCAGTGGAAAAATCGCTCCCCAGCCCCGGCGGTTATCCTGAAAGGGGAAAGGGCCAACAGAAGGAGAAGGGGGAAATTCCAGCGCAGCATCATGGGAAATTTGTAGCCTGGTGGTCTTCAGGAGAACCAGCAGATTGGATGTACACACCAGCCAAAGCAGCAGGGGTTTCGCACTGGCCATCAATACGGATCCCGTGAATCCACTAATTTTGAGGACTCGCAAAACGGACGAGCCGGCTGCCTTCAGTTTGGAACCCCGCCGTGAATACGCATTGGCCAAAGCGTATTCACGTTATATCACATTGGTCAATACATATTCTGAGCTCACAGGTGTGAAACACCAATGCGATATAACGCGAATACGCATCGACCAATGCGAACTGACCCTACATCTGTGCCCTGTGTGGTAAGATCCATAGAATCATAAAGTTGGAAAGAACTGCAAGAGCTGTCTCATCCAAGCCTCTACCATTCAGGAATACATAACTAAGGCACTCTGAAAAAATGCCATTCCAATCTCTTTTTAAAGAGTTTCAAAGAAGGAATCCTGAGGCAGTCTATTTCACTGTAGAACAACACATACAATAAAGAAGCTTCTCCTAATGGTTAGGTAGAATCTCTTTTCTTATAATTTGAAACCACTGCATACTACAGTATTATAGTTTCTGTATTAGAGGAAAGCAAGCTCATTTCATCTGCATAACATCCCTTCTGGTATTTAAATATGCCTCTTTTTCTTAACCAATCTAAACATAGTTAGCTGCCAAAGTGGTTCCTCATAAGGCTTAGTTGCCAGGTCTTTTATCATCTATGGATGCTGCCACACTACAGAATTAATACAGTTTGACCCCAGAATTCCTTATCATTGAGCCATAGCAATTCAAGAAGTGTGAAACTGCACTAATTTTGCAGAGTAGATGCAGTCTTCACCCTTCTCTGGGTACATTACAGCTAGTTTACTCTAGCCCAGTGGTCCCCAAACCGTGCCATGTTGGCCAATAGTCTGGGATTCTGGGAGCTGAAGTCCAAAATCCCTTAAAGAGCACTGTTTGGTGACCACTGCTCTAGCCCATAGAAACTCAAGGAATAAACAGAATACCCCTAAGGGGTGGCCTGCAGCTGCCCCTTTCAGCACCAGATTGGAGCCGTGGCAACTACATGCTGCAGCCCTGATCTGGCATTTCTGTGGCCCAAAAAGGAGCCACAAAAAGCAGCTCCTTTTTGAGCTGTGGAAAGGGCACCTTTGTTGCTGCCACCGCACCTTCTCACACTCCTTTTGGTGCGGCATCATCTGGATGCTGCGGTCGGACACACAGCATGACAGCAACATCAGGGCAGTGTTGGAGTGTGCGTCTTGTGAACACCACGCTTCCACTCTACCCTGAGGCCAGCATATCATGCCGGTCTGTAGAGGCTGTCAGTGCCCCCTCCAAAAGGTGTCAGGTTTTAAGGTGTTGCAAGACTACTTTAAAAAAAAATCTTTAAACTTGTCATCCTTCACTGTTGCAATAATATTTCTTGAATATGAAATTAAAACAGGCAACATGCTGGGGAGAAAACCCTTACTTGCCTAAACTATTTAGGGTTTTATGTCATAAAACATAAGTCTGTAATACTGAAGATTTTAATTAAATTAGACGTTTGCATTAGGGTGGGGAAGGGAGATTAGCTTTACAAGTTGGAAAGGAAGAAAAATCAAACAATGTGCAATTTAATATTATTATTTTTTAAAGTCACTTCATATATTCCTTACCCTAGAATAATCTTGAGTTATAATCACTGTAAATGGAAACCAACTTAATGGAACATAACAATAGCAACAATAATGCTGTTATAGTGTTGTGATGGCAGTAAGCTTCACAAGGGCCAGGGAGAATATAAGAAAAGAATGCTTGGCTACCAAGGCCATCCAGAATTTGAAGATTTCTGAGAATAAGCAGTATCCTTTTTAGGGCATACAGGCTATTCTATTTAAGATCCCTCTGTAACACAATATTGAACCTCAGTTCTTATTGCATTACAAAACATTTGCTTTGTCACATGAACTGTGGACCATGGATCTGATAAGTACTTATATCTGTTCCTGCCCTCATCTGCATCACTTTTCTGTTATAAGTAGCAATCTTACTAGGAGCCCTTCAGATGTGCTAGGCTACAAACCCCACTATATTCATCCCCTGTAGCCATATTGGTTGAGGTTGATTGTATTTGGACTCTAACACTCTGGAGGGAGACAGATTGGGAAATCTGGTTTATAAAATGTCATAAATGTAATGCTGAATGGCATTTTCTGAAGCATAACAGTATAGGTCCCTCCCCTGAGCAGTTTACAATATAAACTTCCAAGCAAGGGAAGGTCACCAATAATGAGGAAGAAAAATGAAGCTAAAGAAGTGAACACTGAAAATCTGTAGGGTTTTTGTTTTTTGTTTTTTGCCTTTGACTTCACACTGAAAATCTGCTTCATTTGAATGGATGGGCAGCCCTAATTTGATGAATTACCAACAGTAACTCCTACCACTGAAACAAACACTCATTGTACCCTCTGCCAATTGCTGTTAATAGTGACAGAACAACACCATGTTATTTATGGCCTCTCCAGAAACCCACTAGAACCAGCATGGCGTAGTGGTCTGAGTGTTATACTCTGGACTCTGAGAGACCAGGTGTTGAATCCCCGCATGGAGAGGGAAAACTACTCAAAATAATTAAATGGCAAACCACTCCTGAACACCCCCCCCCCATCAGTTCACCTTAGTATCATTGTAAATCAGAATGAAATGACTTGAAGGCATACAATAACTTCAGGAAGCTCACCGACTAAGCCTTCCAAATGCAATTCAGCTACAACATCCATCATTCCCAGGTAGGGTTGCCAGAGTAAAACTAGAAAGAGCTCCTGTACTTTTAATGGTTGTAAAGAAAAGGGGATTTCAACATGTATTGCTCATTGGTATTGTGTCCCTTCACATCGTTTCCAATTTATGGAGATCCTAAGGGGGACCTATCATGAGGTTTTCTTGGAAAGAGTTGTTCTCTGAAGATGCCAGCCACAGATGCTAGCAAAACGTCAGGAGTAAACTCTTCTAGAACATGGTCACATAGCCCGAAAAACCCACAAAAAACTATGGATGCTGGCCATGAAAGCCTTCGACTTCACATTGTTCAGAGAAAGTTTGCCATTGTCTTCCACTGAGGTTCAGAGCATATGACTTTTCCAAGGTCACCTGGTGGGTTTCATGGAAGACCTAGGGATCAAATCCTAGTCTCCAGAGTCCTGGTCCAATACTCAAACCACGATACCACACCATAGCCTTCCCCATAATGTCAAGATACATTTCTAGTTATCTGTGTGGTATTCAAGTATTTTAGTCCAAGTCTCAAGTCAAATCTCAAGACTCTACAAGTCTCAAGTTGAGTCAGTGTGTCATTTTTGCCCAGTCAAGTCCAAGTCATGTCACTGAAGTCCAAGTCAATTGAGTTGAGTTTATATCACCACTAGTTATACTGTGGTCATTACTTGTAGCATTCCAGCTACACATATAATTTAACACATGACTTTCCCAAGGTCACCTGGGGGGTTTCATGGCTGGGCTAGGAATTGAACCCTAGTCTCCAGAGTTGTAGTCCAACACTCAAACCACTAGGCCTTATTTTACCTGTTACCTGATTGCATAACAAGCAATACATATTGGCCTTACTTTTTGCACAATCATTAAAGGTAATAAAGCCCTCTCCAGTTTTCAGGCTGATTTTCAGTTTCCAGTAGTCCAAAAATATAATTTTTAATGTTCTGGGGGGCACTGCCACTTCATGTGCCCCTGTGAGAGCTGCCTGGTATGAAAGGTGTTAGCATCCTTGCTCCATCCTGTAGGGCTGGACCTTTACATGACCCACCCTAGGGCTCAATGTAATTCAGCCTGAGCTGAACAGTTTGCTGGTCTGGTAAACACAGACACTTGAATCAACATTCACGTAAATTAACTTCCCTCTGCAGTAATATTTGCATTTGCAAGCAAACATTTTCATCACTGAAATTTATTAAGTGTACACTAAAGATCTCAGTTTAACTGTTTTATTTCTATTAAAAACATTCAAAGAATGCATCAGTTGTCACTGAAGACAAGATTTTTTTCATACCTTCTTTCTCGTCTCCTTGCCCCTCATCCTTGGCCAGCTCCCAAGTTTGTCTTATTATGCTAGATTCTTCTTCCTCCCCTTACTGGGCCTAATAATGCATTACCAGTGAAACAAATGTGTGTTTATTGCACACAGTGGCTCCTTTGAAGGAAACCAAGTATTACACTTTCATTGTGTATATTATATAGCACAATGTATAGCACAATATTTATACAGTATAGCACAATACACAGAGAGAGAGAGAGCACAATATATGTACAATATGGCACAATATAAACAATATAGCACGATAACTTATTGTTGTATTCTTCAAGTTGTTCTGACTTATAGCGTTCCTAAGGCGAACCTGTCATTTTTTTTGGGGGGGGGGGAATATTTGTTTAGAGGAGGTTTGCCATTGCCTTCCCCTGAGGCTGAGGGAGTGTGACTTGCCCAGGGTCACCCAGTGGTTTTCCATGGCTGAGCAGGGATTCAAACCCTGGTTGGAGACCAGAGTCATAGTCCAGCGCTCAGGGTCATAGTCCACCACTTCAGACCACTACAACACATGGGCTTCTTAATAGTTGGGAATTCTTCCACACTTTCTGAAATGGAATCGTCATCAGAATATACTGAAGGTGGCATCTCTCTGTCCACTCAACTATCAAGCAAAACAGCAATTTGAAGTCGGTTTACATTTTTAATTCTGGGAAAATCAAGTGGACACAAGTTGCATTTTTTTTGTGAGGGACGGGCGGGTGGTGAACTGGTTAAATTAGTACCTTAAGGTGCAGTAAGAAGGGATATTTTATGAGGAAAAAAAGGGTGTAAGAAATTTTAGCTCATCTTGAGAAGATCCTAATGGGTGCATCTAACAGTGTTTCTATGGGAAGGATGTGAGTGAGACCTAGGCTGCATCTACACTGCAGAAATAATCTAGTTTGACTCCACTTTGACTGCCATGACTCAGTGGCATGAAATTCTGGGAACTGTAGTTTGTTGTGGCACCAGAGCCCTCTGACAGAGAAGGCTAAATGTCTCACAAAACTAGAATTCCCAGAATTCCATAGCACAGAGCCATGGCAGTTAAAGTAGTATCAAATAGGATTATTTCTGCAGTGTGGATGCAGCCTCAGAGAGCATGATTCATGCCAGGTCACCCACAGGGTTTCCATGGCTGAACGGAGATTATGAACCTTTGTCTTGTAGAGTCCTAGTCCAACACTGAAACCACTACATCACACTGGCTCTCTGCAAAAAGGCAGGATTTGTCAATATGTCCACTTTATTAAATTTTAATTGATAAATTAATCAAACACTCAGTTAAATGACAGGTTATTAAAAGTCTGTTAATTGGTTGATAGCCTCATTGACTCTGCTCTACATTGGCACATCTGCACTCTAAACCATGTTGTCCATTTTAATTGAGTTTTGGACTAAGCTCCCAGAATCCCCCAGCCAACATGGCCACTGGCTGATGCCATGATGTTTGGGGGATTCTAAGAACTATATCCCAAAAAGTTAATTTTCCAAGCAAAGACTTTTAAATTGGAAGTAGCTGATTTGCAGTTTTGTGGAAACTCTGAAAATCTTCTGCTGAATTATAGGTCTCAGGATTCCTTAGCATTAGCAGTGGAAAATTCAGTGGTTATACTTCAGTTCTTGAATGCAGGAAGCCAGTCCTATTTAGTTTTCAGTTAGTTTAGAGACAAGGACACTCTGCATCTCATGTGGTGGCAACACCCTACTGCACATTTCAGTGGTGGTACACCCGTCACAGTCCAGGAATGTTATGTATAGCATTGTGCTGGCCACAAGATGAAGACAAAAACAAACAAACAAAAAAACCACCATAGTTCTACACAAAACCAGGTATTTCCTAAAAGGTTTAGTCTGAGAGATCCTCAACACCTGCTGTTAGTGGGTTATTGAGGACACCAGCTGTGCAAAGTAGTTGTGCACACTGTCCCAGGGTGCAGAGAGTAGCATTATTCCTGGCAATCTACAACCTGAAGTCATTTCACCACTCTGCCTAATAGTAGATTCAGGCCTGTCAGGAGCCATCTGCATTTAGGATATAGACCTGTGGCAATCGGACAACTATGGTGGTTTCAGAGACCAATTTTCTGGCTTTGAGATCCTCCAGGGAGGTAATACAATTGCTCAAAATGCCAGAAAGATCAAAAACTAGAGGGAGGTGAAAGTCTACTTTTGAAACCAGAGGCTGGAATTCTACATCGCCTCCTCAGTTACATATGCATAACCAAGTAGCATCTCCTGACCCAGCTCCACCAAGACTGCTTTGTCAAGTGCCATGAATCATGTGAAGGAAGTCAGCTCAGCTAGTGATCAGAGTGCAAGAAGGATGATGTTTTCACCATCACCACTCCTTGTTAGCCAATAAGAATCCAATGAGCACTTGTGATGGGAGTCCTGGTTCTGATAGTGACTACATCCCTGGCTGATGGGAAGGTATGGAAATATAATCCTCCTTGAGTCCTGATTGCCAGCTGAATGGATCTCCTTCATCTGATCCAGCAGCTGCTTGGTAGAGTAGGTTTTGGAGGCCATTCATCAACGTAGCAATACCACCACAATAGTGACTAAGGCTGTATCTGCACTACAGAATTAATGCACTTTGATACCACTTTAATTGCTATGGCACTGTACTATGGAATTCTTGGATTTGTAGTTTTGTGAGATACAGCATTTAGTCTTCTCCATCTGAGAGCTCTGGTGCCACAACAAACAACAAATCACAGGAATCCATAAGACGGAACCATGGTAGTTAAAGCAGTGTCAAATTGCATTAATTCTGCAGTGTGGCAGCAACTTATGTACTGTTCATGAATATAGATCAGTTATGAATCCATAACTTGAAGTTACACATCTGTAATTTCAATACCATAATACTAGCAGAAAGCCTCACAGATTTGGAACGACAAAAGATCAAGGAAGAAAGTGCAAAATCAGGCTTACTGTTGAAGATAAAGAAAATAAAGATAAGAACCACGGGGAATCTACATACATTCAACCCATACAATGAAAAAATAGAGATAGTAAAAGAGTTTTCATTCTTGAGATCCAACATTGATAGGAATGGGAACCACAGCCAAGAAATCAGAAGATTAAGAATGGGTGGGTCAGCTATGAAAGAACTAGAGAAGATCCTAAAATGCAAAGATATACAGTCATCCCTTCCCTTACATGGGGGATCCGTTCTGGACCCCCCCCCCCCCAGCATAAGGGAAAAAACACGGATGCTGAAGCCCCATTCAAGTGAACACCATTGCTTTTTCCAGCACGCAGCACTGCTCCTTCCGGTGCAGCTTCCAGCATATGTTGAAAGTTGCATAAGGTACAACTAAGCATAAAAGTTGGAATCATGCAAACCATTATATTCCCTATTACCAGGTATGGATGTGAGAGCTGGACAGTTAAGAAAGTGGATAGGAAGAAAATCAATTCATTTCAGATGTGGTACTGGAAAAGAGTGCTGAGGATCCTATGGACAGCCAAAAGGACATACAAATGGGTCCTAGAACAGATCAAGCTGGAAATCTCTCTGGAAACAAGGGGCCATTCACACTACCATATAACCTGGTTTTCACCCTGGATTAAAAGTGGGGTGTTCTTACTGGCGCTGGGTTTTGCACACCCGGATCAAGGTTTTTGCACTACCATTCAGGGGCAAATCCACCTCGGTGCGGGTTTTCCAAAACCAGGATATTTCCCATTTCTTTTTGGAATACCCCGGAATCCCTGATGCAAGCGAATGTGAACAATCGCCCTGGTCATGATCAGGGCTAATTTATGGGAGGTAACAGGTCAGGGAGGTGGGGAATGCGGCAGAACTTGTGGGGAATTGTACGGAACTGCTCCCCTCTCCCCTTGCCAACAAACGCCATTGGGGCTTCGGGCTCAGGTCCCCACACTCCAGTGGACATCACAGCACAGTAATTTTTTTAAAAAATAATTTTATTGAAAGAATATGTGCATGGTATTGCTACTAGTATCCTTTCTTTTCTTTTTTTGAACTTTGTGCGTGACAGATTATGTGAATGATACCTTCACCTTCTAAAAATTGGATATTTCTAAACGTTCTCACAACTAAGGGGTTGTGCCCGCCCTTCGCAATTCCACAACCCGCTAGTCGTGGGTGACCATGTATTTCATAAGATAATGTGATAATGTAAAATGGAGAAAAAGCACCCATGCCGTTGGCAAATGGTTGCATGACATATCACCACTGACACCAGCGGAAGTGAATATGCAAATCATTTGGTTGACAACAAGGAGGCTCTATCTTAAATCGCTACTCAGTGAAGTGTGAACATCAGCGGGATAAATTGCACCAGAGCGGTCCGATCAGGGTTAAGGTAGTGGGAACATCATTCTAGACAGATTCGGTATTGGGATTACCAGATCTTCCCAGATCTATCCAGGGCAAACGCGCCAGTGTGAGAGGGGGCCAAGATGACAAAACTGAGGCTGTTGTATTTTGGTAGTGTAACGAGAAGGCATGACTTACTGGAAAAAAACAATAATGCTAGGGAAGCTGGAAGAAAGTAGAAGGCCACGTGCTAGATGGATGGACTCTATTAAGGGGGTCATGGGTATGAATTTGCTGGGACTAAAAAAAGCAGTGGAGGATAGGGGTCTTAGAATCAACTTTAAAATAGAATTAAATTAATTAAAAACCACTTAAAGCATACATTGAAGGAGGATATAGATCAGTTAAAATACAGATAGCCCTGGAACATATTTAAAAAGTAGATTAGGAAATTCACCGGGGGGGGGGGGGAAGGGTGCTCTGGTTTGTCTGGAAGGCCTTGGGGGCCATTTGTGTACTTTGCACCCCCTGCAATAGATGTGAATTGTGTGGTTGTTTTGATTTATGTTTAGCTCCTACTCAAAGGTTAGTAGTACAAAAGTGAGTAGCAACACACAGCTCACTCCAAATTGTTTTTCACTTTTCTTGTTCAACTGTTTCATGCAGTTGGGACTGGGTTTCTGTTCACTTTCAGGTTGTGGGCTGGGCTGGCATTTCCAGGTGATGGGGAAATTGGCAGCATGTTGTAGGGCAGGGAAACTGGCATGTGATTCCTGCAAACCTTCTCACCCCTAAGAATTAACATATTGAATTGTGGGAACAGAGTGGATGAATCTTGCCCATAGGACACATCCATGTAAATACAGCCAAACAAATGTTAAAGCCCCATGATGGCCATTTCTGATTGCAGCTGCTGAGAAATTGTTTAACATGTTGAGTATCTGTCCTAGACAATTACGGTTTTTTTCTTCCTTTCAGTGTATCTGCAGCTGAAAGAACAAACACCCACCAGGCTTTTAAATCAGCAGAAGCCAGGTGACTGTATACTGAGTGAATATACAAGGAAAAGTAGCTTTCAGCAATGTGCAGCTGTACAAATGGGTGGGTAGGTGGGGAAGAGTCCATGGTTTGAGAATTGGAGGGTTAGGAAGCATGCAATTCCAGACTTCCCTAAGACTTCATTTGGTACTGAAAACTGGCACACATGTCTGTTGTAAGATAAGCTTTATAGTGGCAAATGATGCTGGATGTAGTCTATAGCCAATAAAGCATTCCAGTCCTTTAGTTGATGGGGGTTCCAGTTTAATTGAACTCCTTACAGCAACTGGTGGAATGCCCGCTATGCAACTAAATCTACCTTGACTATCCCATGGCTGACTAAAGGAGGTCCCTGAGTTGGGGTACACCCCCAGTTTGGACGAGACCCATGGAAGAGGGATTCTTAAGTATTATATAATGCAAAAGTGAACAAAGGAAATTGAGGTGCATAGGACTTGATGCATCTCGCATCTTAACAGCTATGAAAACTCTCAAAGCAGGTTGAAGTTTGTTCCATTCTTAGCTGAATATCTTTTCCTAGTCTTAAACTGATAAACTAAAGTGCAACTATTAAATACAAATTGACACTTTTTGTGCCACTGGACAATTGTCAGTGTTTAGTCATGATGCTAACGAGGAGTGCATCTCCACTGTAGAAATAATGCAGTTTGACACCACTTTGACTTCCATGGCTCCATCCTACAGAATCCTGGGCAACGTGGTGTAATGGTTGAGTGTTTGACTGCGACTTTGGAGACCAAGGTTCAATTCCCACCATAGCCATGAAACCCACTGGTTGACCTTGGGTAAGTCACATGCTCTCAGCCTCAGGGGAAGGCAATGGCAAACCACCTCTGAAGAACTCTTGCTGAGAAAACCCCATAAGCAGAAATTACTTAAAGGCACACAACAAGAGGTGCCAGCACTCAGGCAGGGAAGGCTAAAGGCCTAGTAAAATTACAAATCCAAGGATTCTATAGGATGGACCTACAGCACTTAAAACCACAGTACTTCTAGTGGTCTCAAACTGCATTATTTCTATAGTGCAATACACCCACAGACTCTAAAACTCATCTGCCTAGTGACAGAGGCCATCCAGCAGAATTGGAGGAGAGAGCTTCCATTGGTAAACCATATTGAAATTCTTGCCCCTTCTCTGTCTCCCCTAAACATTGGAAGTGGATTGGCATTTCCAAAGTTACAGCATGCCCACTCACTAGCTCTAAAATTGCTATGCAAATGCTGTTGAACTTTCACATGGGAAATCATAATGCAACAGAGGCAGAAAATGAGGCCATTAATCGATTTTTTGTGGTAATAAAAAGGAACTCATTTTATTTTTATTTTATTTAGAGTATTTATATCCTGCTCTTCAGCCACAAAGGCTCTAAGAGCATCTTTTGTTGTTGTTGTTATCTACCTTCGATTCGATTTCGACTCATGGAGACCTTTTGGATGAGACACCTCCAAGCACCCCTGTCTTCTACTTTTCTACTTAGTTCCTGCAAGCCCATGCCTGTCGCCCCTTCCCCCCCATTGAGTCCATCCATCTGGCATGCAGTCTTCATCTCCTTCTTCTACCCTCTACTTTTCCTAGCATTATTATCTTTTCCAGTGATCTGTGCCTTCTCATTATATGGCCAAAGTACATTGGTTTCAATTTTATCATCTTGGCTTCTAAGGAGATCTCTGGCTTGATCTCTTCCAAGACCCATCTTTTTCTCCTTTCAGCTGTCCATGGCATCCTAAGCGTTTATCTCCAGCATCACATCGCAAATGAGTTGATTTTCCTTCTGTCTGCTTCCTTTACTGTCCAGCTCTCACATCCGGACATGGTGATGGGGAATATGAAAGCTTGGACGATTCTAACTTTTGTGCTTAATTGTATATCTTTACTCTTCAGGAGCGTTTCTAGTTCTTTCACAGCTGCCCTTCCCATTCCTAATCTTCATCTTATTTCTTGACTGCATTCACCATTCCAGTCAATATTTGACCCTAAGTATGGGAATTCTTTAACTATTTTGATTTCTTCTACCCCGCTAATGCAGACCACGATGCCACTGCCACTGCCACTGGGGTGGGATCAAGGAGTGGGTGGCGAGGCGGGATGATGGAGGGTGATGATCTCCCCACTACCAATGCAGACTACGAAGGTGCCTCCGCCAGGGTGACATCAGGTGAGTGGGAGGCATGGAGAGAGGATAGGGGGGTGACCATCTCCCCCTTCCAACCCAGATTGTTAATTTGACAGTTCAGTTCCCTGCCCTCAAGTTTACAATCTAAAAAGATAAGACCTAAAAGGATAAAGGAATGGCAGTGGGGAAGGGGATCAAGTCAAGCTGATACTGCCAGTTCTTCTCTCCACCCAAGGCAAGGGTTGTAGCAGTGAACATGGAGGGAGGGCTTTTAATCTGCCTCTGGAGCTAGGAATGATGGAGCTAGGCCTGTTTCTCCTTCTCTACCTCCAAAGCTAAGATGGTAGTAGCCAAGATGGAGGAAGGGCTTTAGAGAGAATGGGGGAAGAACAGAACAGCAATGATGTAATGGGAGAACCTCCTTCCAGCGATGCTATTATCCTATTGTAATTTTGCTTTACTTGCACATGTGATAAGGCTCTTAGTCTCTCTTCAGAATACAGGGGTACCCCGGGTTACGAAATTAATTCGTTCCGCCGCCGCTTTCGTAACCCGGAATACTTCGTAAGCCGAAAAAGCCATAGGCGCTAATGGGGAAAAGCCGCGATTCCGTGTGAAATAGCGCCGAAAAGCACCAAAAAAATTTTCGTAACCCGAAATAACCTTCGTAACCCGGAACAGTTTTTTTGAATGGATTTTTTTCGTAACCCGGAAATTTCGTAAGGCGGCGCATTCGTATCCCGGGGTACCAGTGTACTGTGGTCTCTCCCTCTCTCACTGCCCCAGTAGCCTTTTCCCAGATACACTCGTATTGTAATAGAAACAGTCCCAGGGAACTCTCTTGTGACGCTACTGTGGCTGCTGTTACTCTTGGCTCTTTTCCAGGGAACCAGGCAAGGAGCTGCCTGCCTACAGGAGCCTGCCAACAAGGGGACAGGATTTATGGAGTGCTCTCCCCTCTGCATGGCCAGGGTGAATGGAGGGTGCTAAATTACTGCAGATGCTCAGTGTTCCCTGTTCCCCTTAATGACTGGCTGCACACAGGCGTGCCGGCAATTATACCACAGAACACAGGGCCCTCCATCACAGGACTGCATCTGGCTTCCTTTCCAAATCTTCAGAGTCCTGGCCTACTCCTAGGTGCATGATTAGCCCGACCTGTTAGTTTGAGGATAAGAATGAGAATCAGGCATTCAGGTTTTCTGAAGAGAAGCTTTTGCCCTTTCTCGTAGTGCTCTGTTCAGAACAAAGGCTCTCCTCAGCTGCGTCTGCACTGCAGAAATAATCTGGTTTGACACCACTTTAACTGCCATGGCTCCATGCTATGGAATTCTGGGAATGGTTGTTTACTGTGGCACTACAACAAACAGCCATCTACAGAATTCCATAGCATGGAGATATGGCAGTTAAAGTGGTGTCAAACCAGATTATTTCTGCAGTGCAAATGCAGCCCTTGTTCCACTCGCAGCACTGAGGTGGGAAGCAATTTCATTCGCAAGAAAACCAGTTAACAATCTTATCATTCTGTTGTAATGTATTGCACTGTATTGTTTGTTTGTTTGTTTGTTTGTCTGATAATTTTAAGAATTATAACAGTAAAAATAATGGAAGGAAATTGTTATTCTAATTCTGAAGTGAAGGGGGGCTCAGATGAGAGACCCAGATGTGTGAGTCTAACCTCTTTGAAAGAAGGTCAGGATAAGAGTTCAGGGTTGTCTCAAGATGTTTTGCAGCCTGAAGCAAAGGACAAGATGGCACCCATTACCAGTCCATGTTCAACAGCCTACAGAAAGTGCAGTTAAATCATACAGTATTTCAATACTGGAAATGGGATAGTTTGACTCATCACCCCTTAGAGGCTGCAGGATAGGACTTGCGGCACATGCAGCTCTGTATTCCAAGTGAGGGTAGTGATGCTAACTTACCAAACAGCAATAAGTAGGCTGACCATATGTACTGTGTTAAATGTGACAGTACTGTTCCCCTCCCCCCATATTTCCAGACCATCCCGTTGTTTTAATACAAATTTCAATTTTGTCCCTCTTTCAAGAAAAATGCCCTATTATGTTGCAAAAATGGCTTGAAGATCCCTGTTTGAAATTGTGATTGTCAAAAAAAAAAAAATTGCATCATGCAGTGTGAGAAGTTTTATGACAAGGTGCTGAAAGCCCAACATTTGCTGTATAAGATTACTTCATTGGAGAAATATTGATGGTACAATTGGGGTGAAATACAGTTCTTCTCTATGCCTGTCTAAGTTTTTGTATGAGTTCTGTCACTGAAGAATAATGGTTGGCGCAATATGTTCATGTAATAAAACTTGTTATCCTCTTACTTTTTATGACTATGGAATATTACAGAACCCCGTCCCGTGTTTGCCATCCCAATGTCCCATTTTTGTCTCAAGGAAATATGGCCAGCCTAATAATAAAGGACACTTGATATTCATGACATTCAGTGCTGACCGCCAGGAAGCAGCTATTAACTAGTATGGGATCTACCTAAATACTAAATTAAAATATTGGCTTTTATTAACTTGGCCATGTGTTTTTGTAAAATCAACATATTGTCAATGTTCATAAATTACATGATGCATATATTTCTGTCATTATGAAGAGCCAACACATATGGGATTATTTTATTTTTATGGTGTCTTGTTCAGTCTCTATCTATCTATCTGGAAAAGCTTTCCAACCCTTCAAGAGGTGACATCCTTTATAATAAGGGACACTTGGCAACCCTAAGTGAGGTGTGTGGCCAAGGACAGCCACTACAAACTGCTGCCCAAGCAAAGTTGACTTGTTTTGCTTAATGGTCAAACTAGTCCTGTAGGGGTGAAACAAAGTTGGTCAGGTTGTTTTGTTTGGTTAGTACAATGGACAGTGGGGTAGAGTCTTGTTCCAAGTTTCAGCTCTCAGAAATGTTTTGTACTACCAGCCTCAGCTGTATCCTTGCTTGCTGGTATGACCAAAAGTCACTGAAATAAGGATATGAGCCAGGTTTCTCACTACTTTGCTTTAGTAGGTTTTGTGGAACAGTACTTCTCTGGCTATCTGATATCAGACAGCAACATTATTTCTCAAATGTGCCACCGACCAGTGGCCCATTGGTTACAATTGTTTCTGGAAGCTGTCTGCAGACTAGCAGATGACACCCAATCAACATCCGGAAGACTTCATATTTAAATAAATAAATAAATAAATGTTCCTGATCCCTGGGGAAACTTGAGCCCTCCAAAGGTTTGAGACCTTTAACACCAGTCATGTTGGGTAGGGCTGATGGTTATAGGCCAAAATATCTGGAGGGGAGAAAAATGGTTCTTTACCCTAACCCAGTTGGCTAAATACATTAGGCATAAATTAATGTTATACTTGTATAATGTATTCCCCCTGTTTGTTTGGTTTTTTTAGTCAATGTGGAGGTTGAATTCCCTTCTTGCAGATCAAATGCAGCCTTCTCTGGGCCATTTTGTGCCTGATGCAGAACAGGGAGGGAGGGTCAGAAAAACATCTGGCAATGTCCTCATAATCAGACATGGAATGATTACATCATTGAGACTTTTGGAAGTCCTCAGTTGACCACTATAGTTAATTCTCTGATGTAATCATTTCATGTCTGGTCATAGGGACATAGTCAGATGCTTTTCCAATCTCCCATGCTCTCCATCAGGGATGGCCCCAGGAATCTGCAAGTCCTCCATCTCTGCTAGCACGATGACAGAAAATGCTGAGACACTGTACTGGCAGATGTTGGGGCCAGCCTATTTCATCAAAGGCAGAGCTGCTTATTCTATGTATGTCCAGGCAAAGAAGTCCAAAGTACAATGTTTGCCTTGTGGCCAACACAAAGCACTTGGCTCGCAAGCAGAAAACCCTTTTTGGAGCAGCTTCAGCCGCCGCCACAGATGGTCCACCCTCAAGCACTGTCTTAGCTTCTTGTACTTAAAAAGTATGAGTCTTGAAACATCACATTCAATTACACCACAGTTGCTTGAGCACAGTCAGTTGAACTTTACTTTCCCTTTGGTCCACTGACCTGCCAGGAGGGCAGAGGAGTCTTGGGGCATCACACAGGTGCATTAGGTGAGATCTTGGAACAGTAGCAGGTGCTTCAAACCTTTCTCTTTTTGCAGAAAAGGAAGGAAGGGAGGAAAGAATGATGAAGCAGGGCAGGCAGGCTCTTTATATTTGCGAGGGCATGGCTGGAAAACTTTCTTCTTGGACTGCAATTCCCAGAATCCCTCATCTAGCATGACTAATAGCAAAAATAACTTTTCCAAACTCTAGATTGTCTTCTGGAGAACTGCAACCTCATTGCTGCTTAAGAGCTTGGTATTTTGAGCTGTGTGCTTTTGCAGCTCCCAGAATTTCCAAACCAATATGTGTCTGGTGGCCATGTTGGTTAGGGGATTTTGGAAGCTGTAGTCCAAAAATTTCCAGGTTCTTGTTCAAGGTCCCTTGTTTCAATCATGCCACCCTCAACACCTAATTAATGCTGTTGGTAGAATGCGCATCTTTGTGTACATTAAACCTGCTAAATTGGTACTGCTAATTTGCATGATTTCTTGCAAGAGAAGCTATAAAAGGAAAAGCCAAGAGCAGCTGAGAGGGACAGGCACCTGAAATGACTACAGGACAGTTGAGCAGCTTAATGATTACAACATGGCCAAGCAATCCAAACTAGAGATAGGAGGAACAATGGGGATTGTGAAAGATTAACCAGAACTGTGGAAACTTGCCAGGAAGGCAGGAATGAGCCAATAAACTGGTTCTGGGGAATTATTAAGAAATGTTAAAAGGTAACTTGAAGAAGATGTTGCTTAAAGCTATGCTTGCATTTTTAGAATGTATAAAAGGTTTGAAGAAAGACAATTGGGTGTGACAGTCTTGGAATCGCCATTTAGGCGGCTGTCACCCTGTACGGAAAATAAAGGTGTGCTTATTTCGGACCACACTTCGGACTCTTGACTCTCTTTGTTGCTGGATACTCCAAGGACCTTTCCGGCATAGGTTGGGAGGGCTTGCTACCCTCCCCCTTCACAGCCAATGCAGAGGATTTTTATATATATTAGAACGCCCATAAATTGTTGTACTGATTCTGGAGGGGCAGGTTCATAAAATGCACATCCAGAAATCAAAGTCTGCACATGGGGTGGGGCAGTGGCAGCCAGTCCACATAAATCCCACTTGATACATAGTGGATAACATTGGCTTGAGATGTAGTCACCAAGGGAATTGTGACCCCACAAGTCCCCAGTTAGTTCTCACCTAAACCATCATTCAGGCAGGTAGTATCAAGCAAGCATTAGGCAACCTTCTCTGCCTCTCAGCATAATCTCTTCTCTGCTAAACAGGAATGAGAATAATATAGACCAGTCTTCCTGGACAATTAAAGGAATTACTAAAGTAATGTATAAGAGCATTTCTAAATGTGTTAAAGCACTACATAAATCATGGTGTGGTCAGTCTATCTCCAGATGTTGCTGATGTACAATTCCTGCTATGTCTCACTCTTAAGCAAGCTGATCGGGGCGAATGGGAATTGGTGTCACAAAATTCCAGTCTGTGAACTGGATTGCAGCTCTAATGATGAATCATTGTGGTAACTGACCAACACACATTGAAGCAAAGTACAGTATCACCCAAAATCCACAAAACAGTGATATCTTTATTGGATCAACCAAAATGAACATTATACATGTTGCAAGCTTTCGAAGCTCCACTGGCTTCTTCATCAGGCAAAAGTGTTAAAAATCGTATAGGAGAAAGAAAGGAAGGAAGGAAGGAAGATTGACAGTGTTAGTCATAGCCCTGTATTTGGTCAAGATGTTGTGGTTGCTGTCCTCAGTTCGGATGGTGTGGACAACAACCACAACATTTTGACCAAATGTTATTTCTAACATGATCTTCTTTCTTTCTTTCTTTCTTTCTTTCCTTCTCCTATATGATTTTTAACACCTTGTCCTGAGGAAGAAGCCAGTGAAGCTTTGAAAGCTTGCAACATGCATAATATGCATTTTGGTTGGCCCAATAAAGATATAATTTGAGGGTGGAATGGATTTTGGATGATACTATACTATGCTATATGGCCTACACAGCTACCCCTGGATACATGTTAAAGCAATTGCTATGTTGGCCAAATAGCATAGTATCATCCAAAATCCACCCCCCCAAATGATGCCCTTGTTGGACCAACCAAAATGCACATTACATATGTTGCAAGCTTTCGAAGCTCCACTGGCTTCCTCTCCACTGCTTTAACATGTTTAGAAAAGTACTCTCTGTACAATAAGATTCTGGGAGTTGTAGACCAAGGATGCAACATTTCCATACTCTGCCTTTCATCTCCACCTACATATGTTTCTCTTATTTGTTATACTTATATCCCAACTTTCCTCTAATGAGCTTAAAGCAGCATACATCATCATGCTTTCCCTCTCCACTGTAGCCTCACACCACTACTATGCCCATGCTGATTGGAGAATACTGGGATTTGTAGTCCAAAAAGGAAAAAAACCCAATTCTGGTGAAAAGATACAATATGGTCCCATGTCGGGAGAAACCTGCATTCTAAATTGAATGAATAAATTAAAAAATAAATACGATGGTCCTTTAACTATTGCAACACAAACGTTGGTTTGCTCAGGAGTGCTGAAGTAGACCTCCGGGAGCCTTACAGAAACATATAAGAAGCAACCCAATGTCTCCTGTAGGCTGTACATAGGCTTATCAAAGATGAAGAGAACAATAGCCCACAGTTCCCTTGAGCAAAACTTTGATTAAACAGGAATGAGGATTCAACTACATTCACTTCTTCTATAGCGTATGTAGGTGCAAGCTTCCAGGATAGATTCTAGGCACAGGGAAGTAGCTCCCTGAAAATCATAAGACGCTGGCTGCATCTGCACTGCAGAAATTATTCTGTTTGACCCCACTTTAATTGCCATGGCTCAATGGTATGAAATTCTGGGAATGCCAGAATTCCATAGCATTGAGCCATGACAGTTAAAGTGGAGTCAAACCGGATTATTTCTGCAGTGCAGTCACTGTTTGTGTGTTATCTGTGTATCCACATATTACTCAAACAGTGAGGGTGTGTATATACACATGCACACACACACACACATCTGCATTATTTCCCACCCACCCTTTACAGAAAATCTAGAATAGTAAAAGTTCTCTCTGGAAACCTCCAACATGCCTACTATCGGACCATATCTTGTTTCCCAAGTAACATGCCAACAGTTGGAATAAGATGCTACAACACAAACCTAACTATAGTTCAAAGCTCCTTTATCGCAGCCCCAAGGCTTATTCGCATGACCCAAAAACATGCGTCAGCTGCACAGTGAGTTCCTAACACACTGCCGCTTAGCTGGCTGTGCAGTGAAGCGGTTGGTTGACTTCTCTGTTGCACAGTCAGATTGATTTTTCAGCCTACATTATTTTGTTGTGTTCAGAATATCAGTCAGCTCCTGTCTACAGATCAGGAATTTCACCACATTCGAAAGCAGTTTTATTATTATTTTTTAAAAAGCAAAACAAATGTTATTACTAATATTGATATTGAGGAAGTAGACTTTCGTCTACAAAAGCTCATGTTGCCGATTTCTTTCTTTCAGTTAGTCTCAAAGGTGTTACAAGATCTCTCTTCAACTATTCTAGAGACTAACGTGGCTATATCTTCGAATTCTATTAATATTGATATTGTAAACAGAAAGACAAACTTTAACCAAGATTTCCAATCTATTATGTTTGTTGTTTTTGACTTACAGAGACCTTATCAGAGGGTTTTCCTGGCAAGCTTCTTCAGAGGGGGTTTGCCATTGCCAACTTCTGAGGGTGTGACTTCCATAGCTGAGCTGTGATTTGAACCCTGCTCTCCCAATGTCCTAGTCTAATGCTCAAACCACCATGCCAGTTCCCTCCAATATATTATACTCAGTTGGTTTTATTTATTTATTTGATTTATAGCTTACCTTTCTCCCAAAATGGGACTCAAAACGGCATCTAATGTTGTATAAGTAAAGGCTACCTCGATGAAACAGTTGTATTGTTACCTATCTTCTTGGATTAACACTATGCAAAAGGATCGTTTAGCACTTTTGAGCATCTGAGGAAGTAGACCAAGGCTGCATCTATACTGCAGGTTTAATAGAGTTTGGCACCACTTCAACTGCCACAGTTCAATGTTAAGGAATTCTGGGATGTTTGCTTTGTGAGATATCTAGCCTTCTCAGTCAGAGATCTCTGGTGCCACAACAAACTACATATCCCAGGGTTTCACAGAATGGAGCCATGGCCGTTAAAGTGGTGCCAAACTGCATTAATTCCGCAGTGTAGCAGTAGCCTAAGTTTATAAAAAGCTTATGCTACCATGTCTCTTGCTCAGTTAGTCTCAAAGATGCTACAATACCATTTTGCATATTGACATTCCATACTAATACAGCTATGGGTACACCTACATAGTAGAAATAATTCAGTTGGATACCACTTTAAGTACTGTAACACCATCTTATCAAATCCTGGGATTTGTAGTTTTGCAGGTTCTTTAGCCTTCCCCGCCAGAGTTCTGCTGCCTCCGAAAATTACAAATCCCAGAATTATATAGGATGGGGTCATGGCAGTTAAAGTGGTGTTAAACCTCATTATTTCTACAGTGTAGATACACCCCAAGTCTCTGAATTCTACTTTCTTGGATTAAATTTGTCAATTTTCCCTTATAACCCATATATTCCACATCCTGTATATCCTTTCCCCCTTTTGTCAGAAAGATCCTGCTCCAGGTTACTAGACATGCACATTTGTGCAGTTGTTAATAAGTGTGCAATTCATACTATATCTTCCAATTCCATTATCGCTTTTACGCAGCAGAGTGATATTATTAGACTGGCAGCCTCCCTGCTTATCTCTCCTCAAACAGATTAAGACTTTTTTTTAAAAAAAAATTTGGCAGGCCTTTGAATGCTGACTGCTCAAGAGGACTAGGTCTTGCAGAACTGTTCTTATTTTGTTTAAATATCATTTTCAAGTTAAGTTTTTTTTTAAAAAATGGTTTAAACTGGGTTAGTTACAGTTTGTAGTTGTGAAATTTGAATTATATTTTCAATTTAATTATAGACCCATCATATTTTTAACATTTGTATTTGGTATTTTTAATGTTTGTATCTTAACGGTTATAAGCTGCCTTGAATCCCATACCAGGAAAAAGGCAGGATAAAATAAATATTATTATAATATAAATTGAGTCTCTCTTATCCGAAATGCTTGCAGCCAAAAATGTTTTGGGTTTCAGAGTTTTTTGGATTTTGGAATGTTTGCACATACATAATGAAATATTATTGGGATTGGCCCTAAGTCTAAACATGAAATTCATATATATATATTGTATGCACCTTGTACACACAGCTAGAAGGTAATTTTATGTGTAACATTTTGAATAAATGTGTGCATGAAACAAAGTTTGTGTACACTGAACCATCAGAAAGCAAAAGTGTCACTCTCTCAGCCACCCATGAGGATAATTTTGGATTTTAGAAATCTGAGTAAGGGAGACTCAACCTGTA
>NC_056522.1:24589655-24671577 GCF_019175285.1 Sceloporus undulatus | reverse complement strand
GATGATGATGATGATGATGATGATGATGATGATGATGATGATGATGATGACCAGTAGCAGTGACATAGAGAGTCATAGTTTCAACTTCTTCCAACACAGAAAGCCAAAATTTTATTTTTTAATAAGATTACAAAAATATATGATAGATATTTACATCTTTCCCCCCACTTCTCCAGCAAATATCTGTAATTTTTGGGTAAACTTTCTTCAAAGCCTGATTTCTCTTATGTGACTGACCATAAACTTTTCCTTATAACTGAGACACATATCCCCTTTTATAAGGCAAAGCTCCATCCACAAACCTTAGAAGCATAGAGTTGGAAGAGACCAGAAGGGCCATCCAGTCCATCTCCTGCCATGCAGGAACTCTCAACCTTAATGTGAGCATTCTTTAAAGTTTTCCCTGTTCTATTCTGCAGGTCCAACATGGATGCTTGGATGCTCCCTGAGGATGCGCCTTGTAAAACTATTTTATCAGAATGGCTTATTCATGCAGAACCTGCACAGATAATCCCATAAACAGTAACTGGGTTCTTCACAATGGCTGGTGAATTAAAATAGTGTAAGCTCAATTTATGCTATTGCTTCCCACTTTTCTGGTCATTTCAGAGGTTGGAATTCTTTACCAGCTGCACAATGACTAAAATTCCATGCAACCTTTAAAATACCCAGCCCTCCACAACATGGCCATTTCCATGCATGTCACTGGAGAATGGAGGAATCAGTAAAGATGAGTCCAACCATTTTCCTGTAGCTGGACACACTCCAAGGAGTGTGTCCAGGACAACATCTCCAGGGACTTCCTGAGGACCTCTGGAGGTATGGTTGCAAGACTGAAAATGGGAGCATCAGAATCATAGAGCTGGAAGAAGCCACAAGAGCCATCCAACCTGCTGCCATGCTGGGAGACACAATTAAAGCACTCCTGACAGATGGCCATCCAGCCTCTGTTAAAAAAAAAAAACCCAAAGAAGGAGACTCCACTACTCCCCAAAGCAGCGTATTCCACTGTTGAACAGCTCTTACTGTCAGGAACAGCTCTTAATGTCAGGAAGAACTTCCTAATGAGGTGGAATTTCTTTTCCTTTAGTTTGAATCCACTGGTCTATGTTCTAGTCTCTGGAGCAACAAAAATCAAGCTTGCTTCACATCACCTCTTAATCTTCTCTTCCCCAGGCTAAAGATACCCTTAAGCCATTTCTCATAGGCTTTTGGTTGTCTTCCTTTGGACACACTCCAGCTTGTCAATATCCTTCTTGAATTGTGGTGCCCAGAACTGGACACAGTATTCTAGGTGAGGTCTGACCAAAGCAGAATAGAATTACTCTTTTACTTCTCTTGATTGAGACACTACACTTCTATTGATGCAGCCTGTAGAAGAGAGAATTTCAGTAAGTGTCTGAAAACCAGATAGCAAGGCACACCTGTTTGAGTTCTCTCTTTGGCAGAATCATTAAAATCACAGGATCTGTCTCCAATTTTCACTCTGGAAAGAAAGCAGATAAGAGGAAAATCAACTCTTTTGAGATGTGGTGCTGAAGAAGAGTGCTGAGGATAGCATGGACAACCAAAAACACAAGCAACTGGTATCTTGAGTAGATAAAGTGAGAAATTTCCTTAAAAGCCAAGATGATCAGATTAAGGCTGCCATACTTTGGCCACATCATGAGAAGGCATGACTCCTTAGAAAAGTCAACAATGATAGGAAAGGTGGAGGGCACCAGGAAGAAAGGAAGATCGCATGCCAGATGGATAGGATCAGTTAGGCAGATCATGAATTTCAAGCAGAGCAATGGAGGATAGTGGAGCTTGGAGATGTCTCATCCACAGGGTTGCCATGAGTCAGAACTGACTTGAGAACAGTTAACAACAAACAACAACAACAACAACTGTACCTGAAGATTCCTGCAGATGTCTGTTGCAGCACTCCCAGCTACAGAGAAATAGCTTGATAGAGGTTCACTGATTCCCCCTCTCTCCTTCTGTGGCTGCTCAAGCAGGTGTTTAAAATCTCAGTCCAGGTTTTGCTTGTCATTCTTCTGTTCCAGAGGCCCAGTTTGTATATCATGTGGGTCAAAGCTAAGGTGAATGGGTGCGCAAGCATTTGTGTTCAAATGCGCTTACTTACATGCCTTTGATGTACACACACACACACACAGAGCGACAGAGAGCTAACACAGCAGGGCTTTCTCAGCCTGCAAGGTGATGGAACCAGGATCTTGCCAGCCCATCTAATGCTTCTGACAGAGGTGAAGGTGGCAGCAGTGTAATAGAAAGAAAGAAAAGCCCTTGGGCACCACAGCAGTGAGGAAAGAGTCACTGTTGACAGCAAGAGGGGGGTGTTGGCAACTTTGAGCTTATTTCCAGTGCTTGGTTTCTGAGGGTGAAGAGGAAATCTTTGGAGCCAAGGCACTCTGGGAAGTATGGCTGGAGCAATTGAGCATGTCATGGAATAAGTAACTGCTAAAGCCAGCCCTCATAGAGCCTGTTCCCACTTGCGATTTACAATGCTTTAAAATACACCGGTATCAGTTAAATCGATTCAAAATAACCCTGGTCTTATCCCGCGTTCCGAATCGCTTTTTTTTCTTCGTTCTCATTTACCAATTGATTCGCTTTAAGTGATATAGTGTGCTTTATACAGAGGACATCACACAGAGAGACAGACAGGCATTCAGAAATAGGTAAGTCAGAATTACCAGTAGCCCCCGCCTCTTCCCTTTACCAGGAGAAAGTGCAACCTATAGCATTTGTCTTGTGACCACTGTAATGCACCATTCCATCTAATGGTGGAGGTCAATGGAGACAGTGCATGTCGGAAGCGCATTTACACTTGATAAAGTCCATACAGACCATTCAAGGAGATAAGCCCTTTATTTGTGGTCTGTGTAACATAGAAATATGAGAGCTAGAGTGGTGTAGTGGTTTGAATGCTACAACTTTGGAGACCAGGGTTTGAGTCCCAGCTCGGCTATGAAACCCTTGAATGAGTCACGCTCTCTCAGCCTCAGGGGAAGGCAAAAGCAAGCCCCTTCTGAATAAATCTTGCCAAGAACACCCCATGATAGTGTTGCCTTAGGATCTCCATAAGTCAGAAACAAGTTGAGGGCATTCAACAGCAACAACATAGAAACCATGATAGGGACAACCCTGTCATGGGTTTTTCTTGTCAAGATTTGTTCAGAGGAAGTTTGCCATTGCCTTCCCCTGAGGCTGAGAGCATATGACTCACAAGGTCATCTGTGGGTTTCATGGATGAGCTGGGAATATAACTATGAAAGTTCAAAACTCGATTGACTTCCCAGGCCCTCCTCCTGGGACTCAAATATAAAATTATTCTGTATACTCTTTGTTAATTCACATCTGGAGCTTCTAATAAGAGACAGAAGCCAGACTCTGCTTGTTAGATTCAGCCAGAGCCAAAATGCATCAGAAGGTACAAATGGCTGCACAGCACCAGGAAGAGAGCAATCATCCATGCTTCTTCTGTATCATTTACTTCAGTACTTTGGCTCATTCAAAATATTTTGTTGATGTTGATTCAGAAGCTGCCAGGCAAAGTCATCCCTTCTTCTCTAATCTTGTTATGGAGGCAATCATCTGCTGTTTGGGGTGGATCATGACTCCCTGCTGCCATCCATTGCCAATAAATTTCTCATCTGGACTGGCAGCTGTTGCTCTCCCCTTGTCAACAGATTGCCAGGAATATTATATTTTGACTCCCACCCCAACTGCAATTTCTACAAAGACAGATCCATACTGACTCCCTGTGAGGAAAGAAATGTGGGTGGGTGGGTCACATCTTAGCCCTTCCGTTGGTTCCAGCTAAATTGAAGGGGGTCATAAAGAGGTCTGGGGTGTGTAATCCAACATATATAGATAGTATCAGGAAAAGATGGATAGACTCGATCAGTCCACTTGGCTCTGAGACTGCAATAACCAAGCAAGACAGTTGCTAAGAGAGTGACTTGGCAGTCTCTCATTCATAGGGTCGCTATAAGTCAAAGTTGACTTGATGGCAGTTTACAACTACTGGTTCATGCCACCCCTTCTCTACTGTTCTTGCTTTGCTCCCTAACTGGAGATAATGCTTTCCACTGTAGCCTTCCCCTTCCTCTCAAGGGACATTATCACATGGGAAGAATGTCTCTCATTTTCGAAAGAAAAGAAAGTAGGGCCAGTTCGGAAATGAACACAAGTACGTGGATGGCTATCACACCACAGAAGAACACAGCTCCCATCCCAAAGCCAAAGTAGTGTGAATGCAAAAGAGCATGTGACTTTCCCAAAGTCACCTGGTGGGTTTCATGGCCGAGCCAGGAATCATACCCTGGTCTCTAGAGTCCTAGTCCAATACTCAAACCACTATACCACACCATAGTCTTCCACATAATGTCAAGATACATTTCTAGTTATCAGTGATGTATTCAAGGTCTTTTAGTCCAAGTCTCAAGTCAAGTCTCAAGTTTCTATCTTCAAGTTCAGATGGTGTGTCATTTTGCGCAGTTAACTCAGTCTGTCCATTGAAGCAACTTGAATCTGACTTACGTCCAAGTCAATTGACTTGAGTCTACATCACTGCTAGTTATACTGTAGTCATTACTTGTAGCATTCCATATGTAGAGAGATCTTGTGGCGCCTTTGAAACTAACTGAAAGAAAGAAGTTGACAGCATGAGCTTTTGTAGACTTAATTCTGTTCATCCAAATGCATCTGAGGAAGTAGACTTAAATCTGTGAAAGCTCATGGTACCAACTTCTTTCTTTCATTTAGTCTCAAAGGTGCTACAAGATCTCTCTACATATAGATTCTACTGACTAATACAGCTATATATTTGAATTGTAGCATTCCAGCTACACGTATAAATTAACTCATTCAAATGTTATGCAAATCAGCACCCTCTTTTGTGGTGATTCAGTTCATTATTGTTTTGGGAGGGGGAGGAACAATGGCTCATATAACATTTATTTACATTTTTCCAAGTCATGCCCACTTCATATCTTTTCCATTTTAATCATGAAAGACCTGGACTCCACTGATGTGAATTGTGCAACCTTCCAGGCGCTTTTGAACTGCAGATCCCTAGAAAAGCAGGAGGCTCCACGTGACTGGCGAAGGCCAACACAAGCTGTACTGTGCACACAGCCAGCTTCCTGTGCTCACTGCTTGACATTTAATTAGCTTTAAATGAGAAGAGGCTGCCACGGGGCTAACTGGCTTTTTCGTTAACTCAAGCTCATTTATTGGGAAATGTGCAGTTTTTAAAAATTCCATCTCTCTACTTTTTTTACTGGCCTGGCTGGGTCCACAGATGGCAAATTCTGGAGGACCCTCCTGCTGCTCTGAAGAGACCATAAATCAACATATGCTGCTAAGCAGTAGCTGTCCTCCGTGTACCCTGTGTACTTGGCCTACTGCAACCAGCTCCTCAGAAAGTGCCCTGTAATCTCTTTTCAGCAACTGTCCCCCAACTAGCTGGCCTTAAGCCAGGCTGTTTGGATTTAGCCCCTTCTGTAGAGATGAAAATATACTCCCCACTACCCAAGACAGCCGTAAGTCATCACGCTGGCACCTTTGCTACCATGCCCATTAATTCCGTTTTCAACAAGATTACTTTTTTAAAAAACAAACCCAAAAAGGGAACTGGGCCAAAAGCTGAAAATGGAAATCTAAAATGCATTTCCCTGTATGGCTTTTGAAAGTCAGAGGCTAATTTTTCCAGGTGATGAATGACAGAAAGCTTGGCAAAACTACTGTTTGGATTACAACTCCCAGAATCCTCTCCAGCCAGCAGGGGCAAACAAGACAAGGGAGAGGAGGAGGCCACTTATATTTGTGCAATAAATCATGCCTATCCACTTTTGAGATCATTTACTCACTCACTGAGATTTGAAGCCAAGCTATGATGAAGATTGCACATTTGATCATTTCAATGTATGCAAATTTAAAATTGCCTTCTGGAATACAGAATGCTTCCATATATTGAGTCAGGCTTTTGATCTGGTTAGTTCACTACAGACCACATCAGCCTTCCCCTGACAGACATCCTCCAGATATTTTGGACTATACATATCACAGTCCAGACAGCATGGACATGCTGACCATGTTTTTGCAAAAGCACGGCCAAGTTCAATTGGTTCAACTTTGCCACATCCCTCACAAGGTCTGGTGCTAAAGGAAAACAGAAGAAGAAAATAACTTCTCACCCAGTTGACACCTGAATCTCCCAATGTTTCTATTATTAATATTTTGTTATGTTACTTGAGTAATTGAGTAAAAATGCAGAGGATGAGGCTGTTACTGTTAACAAAGGGGCTCGACAGATGGTCCCAAAGGGGTGGTCATCAGCCGCCCCTTCCCTAGCCGGATCAGGGCCACGGCAATGTTACACTGCAGCCCTGATCTCGCCTCTCAAGGGTGTAAAAAGGGGCTGCAGCAGCGTGGCTATATGGCACTCCTTTGGCACTGCAAGATGCAGTGCCAGAGGTGTACCATGATGCTGTGCGCCACCTGGAGCAGTGCACAGTGTCAGGTCACCCTGGGGGGGGGAGTTGGGCATGAGGACTCTATGCCTCAACTCTGCCGCCAGGCCAGCCTTTCAGGCTGGTCTGTAAAGGGCCAAAGTTACAAGGTGAAAAATTGATTCACATACAGTTATGTTGGTATCTGTTGAACTTTTAAAATTTCTGTACCACCACTCCACTCCTAGACGATCACAAACATGCGCACAAATGGAGGTATATTTTAGGAACAGTTCTCGGGTACCAACTAACTTAACCCAGCCTTTTCTAGGCATCATTACCAGCCCTACCTGTAGAAGCCAAGGGGTGAACCTAGTACTGTCTGCAACCAAAGTTTCAGCATTCAACCCCTGAGCTATGGTTCTTCCTCAACTGCCTACTATTTGAGGACAAATAAGGACAAAATCCCCCCTTCTGTAAAAATGGGGTGGCTGAGCATGTCCCATCTCAGATCAGCAAGATTACTGGCCCAAGTTGAAACAGATAAATTGATTCACGTTCTTCATCTTGGAAGATAGGAAGCTATCTTATATTGAGTCAGATCCTTGGTCCATTTAGCCCAGTATGTTAGAATCATAGAATCATAGAATCATAGAGTTGGAAGAGACCGCAAGGGCCATCCAGTCCAACCCCCTGCCATGCAGTCAGTATATAGAGAGATCTTATAGCACCTTTGATAGCTTTCGTAGATGTCAGTCTACTTCCTCAGATACTTTTACTGAAGTCTACGAAGGTTCATACTGCCCACTTCTTTAAATTAGTCTCAAAGGTGCTACAAGAGTTCTCTTCATACTGACTCTAGAGACTGACACGGCTATATCTTTGAATTCTACCAGTATTCTGTTTTCCTTCTTAGGGCTAGCTCATACACACATCGTCTTTTCTGCAGTATCTGGACTCAGCTGCTGTGGATGAAAGAACTACTCCAAACACCACAGATGGAATTTGGCTGTTGTTTCCAACATTTCAATAGAAAGCGTCTGCACATTAATCTCTGTGCCATCGTGTGCTGCACAGTTGAGTGATACCCATGCATTTTCTATTGATCACCTTCAACCTCTGAGGTGGATTCTAACATTTTCATTGAGACAGATTTTTAGCTGTGCATTAATAATGTCTGTTACCTCTTGGCCAATGGATGATTAAGAAACACAAGAGAAATTAACTGAAAAATTGGGAAATGATGCATTGATTTACTTTTCTGCTGATATCCCAAGACTTCCTGGCATCCCATAATCCCTGGACCATAATTGCTCTAGTTTATTGGTTTCCACACAGGTGTGGAATCTGCCAGTTGGAGAGCCCATTCCCCCCAGTCAACTATTTGGAGATCATAGAATCATAGAGTTGGAAGAGACCCCAAGGGCCATCAAGTCCAACCCCCTGCCATGCAGGAAATCACAGTCAAAGCATCCCTGACAGATGGCCATCCAACCTCTGTTTAAAGGCTTTCAAAAGAGACTCCACCACACCCCGAGGGAGTGGGTTCCACTGTTGAATAGCTCTTACTGTCAGGAAGTTCCCATTAACATTTAGGTGTAATCTTTTTTCCTGTAGCTTGAATCCATTGCTCCGTGTCGTATTCTCTGAAGAAGCAGAAAACAAACTTGCTCAATCCTCAGTGTGACACCCCTTCAATATTTAAACAGCACTATCATATCACTTCTTAACTGTCTCTTCTTCAGACTAAACATACCCAGCTCCCTAAGTCTTTCCTCATAAGGCATGATTTCCAGACCCTTTACCATTTTGGTCATGCTCCTCTGAACATGCTCCAACTTTTCAACATTTTTGAATTGTGGTGCCCAGAACTGGACACAGTATTCCTGACCAAAGCAGAATAGAGTAGCACTATTACTTCCCTTGATCTAAACACTATATTTCTAGCGATGCAGCCTAGAATTGCTTTGGCTTTTAGCATGTTCAACTTGAGGTCTACTAGGACTCCTAGATCCCTTTCACACGTAGTTTCGTTAAGACAGATGTCCCCCATCCTATATCTGTGCATTTCATTTTTCTGCCCTAAGTGCCGTACCTTACATTTCTCCGTGTTGAAATTCATTTTGTTAGCTTTGGCCCAGCATTCTAATCTATTCAGGTCATTTTAAATTTTGATCCTGTCCTCTGGGGTATTAGCTACTCCTCCTAATTTGGTGTCATCTGCAAATTTGATAAGCATGCCACACTACAGGAATAAATCCATTTAATACCCTTTCAACTGCCACAGATCAGTGGTATGAGGTTTGAGGGTTTGTAGTTTGGAGGGGCACCAGAGCTTTCCAACAGGGAAGGCTAAATATCTCACAAAATGACAAATCCCAGACGTCCACAGCATTGAGTCATGGCAGTTAAAATGGTGTCAAACTGTTTTATTTCTGCAGTGTGGCATCAGCCAGGGATGTCAACCTTCTCCTTACTGGATCTAACCTGCATCAAAAAGAGTGCTGAGATAGTCTAAGGGGTTGTTCAGATGCTGAAAATAATCCAGGATGAATCTGGGTTGAATCTCTGATGTTCACATGTGTCCCAAATGCACCTGATTAAGTTTTGCTGGGGGGGAGGGGCTGCCAAAAAACCCCACTTAAAACAAAAACCCACCCCAAAAATGGTTCACATCATTGGCAGTGTGAATAACTGGTGCAAATAGACCTGGGATTAAATTCTGCATGCCTTGAATGCGTTTCGAATATATTCACATCATTGACTCTGTGTTTATTTTAGTGCTTGCATGTGTGAGCAACCAAACTTTCAGAGATGTGGTTTCATAACCTGGAATAACAAACCCAGAATATATGAGTGAGATTATTTGCATCATTCTGCTAAAAAAAAAAAAAGATGTCTGAATGACCCCTAAATGACATGAGATCCTTGGGAAATTCTCTCCATGAATTGCCAATGCAGGGTAGACACTTACCATCACTGGTGTCTGGTGAAAGAAGAACAAGAAGGAACAGTGGGGACAAAGGGGCCCAGAGCCACAGGACTCATTTATCTTACCAGTTGGCACTCCCTACACACACACTGAACAAATCTGCCAAGAAAATCCCATGATAGGGTCACCATCATTTGGAGGCACACAACACCATCATCCACATAAGGTATATTATTCTGAAGGCACCAGAGCCTGTCTATTCTTGGAAGTTAAACAGGGTCAGGCCTGGTTGGTACTTGGATGGGGGACTATCAAGAAGCACCAGGTGCTGTAAGCAGTGATGTGACTGGGGTGTGTGCGCAAAACATGTGGATCTCACCTGGTGATGCCCTAAGAGGGGTGACACAACTGTTCCTCAAATATCTGCCTTTGGACAGCAAAAGGCTGTGACATTTACCTGTGTCCTATTAAAATGCTGAAGAGATGGGGCAAGTGGGGTTAAGCTCAGTGGGAGGAAAAAGGAAAGACCTCAGGTTTTTTATTTTAAATTAAATTTTCAAATTAAAAAATTTTTTTTAAAAAAAACAATTATTTAAAAACATCTCATTTTACCAAATTTTCACTTTAATCCCATGAAACTATGCATTTGTAATTCTGGAATTATGATTTGTTAATAACATGAGTACAGAAAACATGATTAAGGATTCTGCATGGCGTCGTAATGGGAGGAGGTCAATGTGTGTGTGTGTGTGTGACACCATGAGTTACAGCGCAGAGTGATGCCGCCCCTAGTGATGCCACTGGCTGTAGGCTATGTTTTAGAGAAGGCAATGGCAAACTACTCCTGAGTATTCCTTGCCTAAGCAAACCTGATGAAATTAATGGGATCATCATGGTCAACAACTGACTTGAAGGCAAGCACACACACCCGACACTACTCCCAGCTCCTGAGCAGAATGCAAAAGCGCCATGCCCGCCTTCCCAGGGCAGCTACTCATTAAACACTGACAAAGCAGTGGGAAAGCTGATTAGTTAATGAGGGATCCCATCCCTGCTAATCACAGCCCTGTCAATCAGGGGCCAGCCAGGCTCAGACTTGGCAATGCCACCTGCCAAGATTGCTTTGGGGGGACGAAGGGGGCTAGGTGGCCTTAAGGGAGTGGGAGACGAGAGAGAAAGCATCAGCAAACCGTGCCCTGCATTTTGCCACAGGGAAGGCTGCCCTCCCTCCCAGCCATGTGGGCTGTGTGTGTACACAATGACTGTGTTTGGCTAATTAGTTAATGAAATGACTGTTTATTAATCACTCCAGCTGGTGGGTTTGCAACTGAAGGAGGAGGGCAAGCCTTCTGGGGGCAGAGGGGAAGTGCCTTCCAGCAGACACACAATTGCACACAAGTCACACTCACTTCTGGGGTGTGGGGAAGGAAGCATATAACCTCACACAGGAGTGGGCAACTGTTTTCTGAGTGCAGCTTCCCCAGTTCCTCACCTTTTAATGATGCCAGTTAAGACCAGAGCTTAGAAAAGTGACCTAGTCTAACTACTGTTCCCAGAACCCCCAAAGCAAGCTGGCCAACTGGCAGGAATGTGGGCAATGACGTCACTATGGTGACACCACTGCTCCTCAAACACCTACTTTTTGGCAGAAATGGGCTGTGGCATTCATCTGCTTCTCTTTAAAATGCTTTAAAAGATGGTGGGAGTGGGGTGAAACTCAGTGGGAGGGGAAAGGAGAGACCCCAGAATTTTTTTAAATTAAAATTTCAAATTTTAATTAAAAAAACATTGAATTTTTTAATATATATATTATTTTTATTTCTTTAAAGACATCACATTTTAACCAAATCTTCACTATACATAAGTAAATAACATTTAGGTTGTGGTTATGCTATTGTAATTTGAAGGTATCATTTTAATTTTGCTACTTGTTTATGTCACAACTATTAGCAGTACACTCAGTGGTATATGGGAATGACAATTGATTAATATCATTAGTGCAAAAAAGCATTGCTACAGATTCTGTATAGCGTGAAACAGGAAGAGGTCAATGGGGGGGGTGACACCTACCCTAGAGATGCCACTGAATTTGGGCACTATAGAAACATTATCATGCTCCAGCTAAGGCTGTTGGGAACTATCCAAACTATCTGCAGCTGCTTGTTGTGTGTTTTTTGCCTTCAAGCCATTTCCGACTCATGGCAATTCTTGTCACAGGTTTTTCACTTAGGTCCTCTGGGAAGAATCTGTTGCAGCCTATAAAGACCAGACAGGCTGCGGTGACCCAGAGGACCTTGTCATCTGCCGCACCTAGGCTATGGAACAACCTGCCGGATGAGATCCGTCATATTACTTTAGAAGCCTTTAAAAGGGCCGTTAATACGGAACTCTTCTGGCAGGCCTTTCCAGATTAGCCCTTCCAGATTAGTCTCCCCCTCACTGTCACCAACATCATTGGCCCCATTTCCCCCCCCCCTAGAAGAAGATACTTATCTTGCCTGAAATCAACCCGTAATTTTAGAAATTTTTAATTTATCTTGTTGTTTAATTTCTATTTTATTGCTCTTCGGTTAATGTTTTCATGATTGAGGGGAGGGTTGGGATATGGGCTTGTTTATACTTGTTAATTTTTATTCTTATGATATTTTATTGTTATATTTGTGTCGTAATCCACCTTGATTCCCTCGGGAAAAGGCGAAATATAAATAAATAAATAAATAAATTATTATTATTATTATTTTCTTGGTAAGATTTGTTCAGAGGAGGTTTGAGGCTGAGAGTGTGTGGCTTGGCCAAGGTCACCCAGTGGATTTACATGGCCGAACAGGGATTCGAACCCTGATCTCAAGAATCGTAGTCCAGTGCTCAAACCACTACACCATACTGGCTCCAGCAGGTGCCTAGCCTAGCCTAGATAATAGGCTTGATCCATATTGTGGTCATGTGTCTTCCACATGAACAAGATAAACCAAAAAGAGGGCATGGGATGTTCATTCAAAGTCATGGGAAAGGATAAAACCATCACTGTTTAGAACTTGATTAAAAAAAAGGGGGGGGCACAAATAGAGGGGCCTGGATTCAGCGGAGACCCAATGTAGTGCACTGGGTAGTGTGTCAGATTGGGAGATCTAGGTCCAAAACACACTGCAGAAATAATCCAGTTTGAGACCACGTTAACTGCCCTGGCTCAATGCTAGGAAATTCTAGGAACTGAAGTTATGTGAGCCATTTAGCCTTCTCCATCAGAGAGCTTTGCTGGCACAATTAACTACAATTCCCAGAATTCCCTAGCATTCAGCCAGTGCAGTTAAAGCAGTCTCAAATTGGATTATTTCTGCAGTGTCTTTTGAACCCTAGATTCTAATCTTCACTAAGTCATAAACTTCCCTGAGTGACTTTGGACCAGCTTCTCTCTGTCCATCTGGAGCAACCCTTAGGGTTGTAGAGATAAAGATGGAGAGGGCACAGTTACCTACTCACCTTGATCTCAGGGAAAGATAACCAGGATATAAATGTAACAACCAAACACAGCCTATGCAGCTCTCTGCTAACAGTTCTGGTGCTTCCCTGCCGTGACTATACACCTCCATTCTCTGGTCATAAGGCTTAGTGCTGACCTGATTCTAGGCTACAAATAATTACACATTCAGTGCTTACAATGCACTAGATCTCCCTTTTTTCAAACCAGGCAGATGTTGCCACTGGGCAGGGGCTTTTTTTGCACCATAAATAAATCAAAACTTGCAGTGAGCCCTTGGAACAGGTTGACACGGCCAGGCACTGATGAAAGTTGATGAGAGCTTGGCGGGATTTCAAACAGAGTTGGTAATGAAGCCAAAGCAGGCCTCCACAGCCCCACATAGGAAATCGCAGGCTCAGCATGGCTACATTAAATGTCAAAGAACTGGCTGGGAGCATGATTATTTCTAGGCAGTAAGATGTACCACCTCAGTTCTTCAGGCACATACTTGGTCCTTTCTATCACTCTGGTGCAGGAATAGGTGGGCAGCGTCTCAGTCCCTTCCGGGAGTTAAAGCCTCACCGACTCTACCAGCTGGGATCTTAACAAACTGGCAGAGCAAAACAGAAGCAAAGTGTTGCAGCCGTTCTTGTGGCATTATCACAAATCTTACAGCAAGAGCAGCTGTTCAAAAAGCATTGCTTCCAAAGCCAGGGTTATATAAGTGTTTCATTTTTTTAAATGAAAAGCATCTAAGGCCTTCGTCTGAGCAAGAGACCCTTTCAAACTTAATGCATGAGTGCGAGGCAAGGCTCAGATTACAAGTTTATTATTAGGGTTTTTTAAAGTTGAAACTGGAATTGGGCTAATAGAGAAGAGAATAAACTAAATAAACCTGGCCGCTGTGAAACTAATCCAAGTAATAGGTAAGCATTCTTTTTGCACTAGGCAAAAGGTAAGGGTGGTGGTGGAATAATGCATTTTGAGTGAAAATACAAGAGCAAAAAGGGCCACTACATATTTTCTGGAATTATGGAGGGAGTCACCAGGAAACAGGCCACCAGCCACCCTGAACACCCCAAATCTTGCCTCATTTTGGCAGCTGAACACAGATCTGGTTAGTACTTGGATGAGAATCAGGGAATACCAGTGAGGACACTGAGAGTTGCCATGATAGTCATCTTTAAATATCTGAAGAGATGCCATGTGGAAAATGGAGCAAACTTGTTCTCTCCTGCTCCAGAGACTAAATAGCTTCCATAACAACCAAAGGAGCTGCTGATATCTGGAGGAGCTGGGGGGGTTGGGGTGGGAGGTGACCAAATGAAAATGGAGGAATGCCTGTCCCACGATAACGGAGCCACTGAGCATGACTGCCACCCACCCAAGGTACGTAGCATCTAGTCAACTAGCTGGGCCAATGATTTGACTCAGTATAAGTCAATTTCCTATGTTCCTCCTTCAGTGTTTGAGAATCAGAGGAGGGGAGAGAAATACATAGCCTTCCAGATATTCTTGGATTGCAACTTCCAGCAACCCTAGTCAGTTTAGTTGAACGTAGGAATTCCAATCCAACAACATCTGGAGGGCTGTGCGATGCAGTAAACAATTTCTGCTAATTCTTGTTGTTAACTGCCTTGAAGTAGACCTCAACTCACGGCGACCCTGTGAACGAAACATCTCCAAGCCCCCCTATCCTCAACAGCTCTGCTGAGGTCCTGCAGGCTCAGGGCTGTGACCTTGACTGAGTCTATCCATCTGGCATGCAGTCTTCCTATCTTCTTACTGCCTTCCAAGCATTATTGTCATTTCTAGTGATTCATGCCTTCGCATGATGTGGCCTCAGTTTGGTCATCTTGGCTTTCAGAGAAAGTTCAGGCTTCATTTGTTCTTGGGACCCATTTGTTTGTCTTTTTAGTCCATGGTATCCAGAGAACTCTTGTGTAGCACCACCTCTCAAAAGAGTTGATTTCCTTCGTCAGCTTTCTTTGCCAGCCAACTCTCATACCCATACACAGTGATGGGAAATATGATGACACAATCTTCACTTTAGTGTTAATTGTGTATATTTGCACCTCAGGGTCTTGTCTAGTTCTTTCATAGCTGCCCTTCCCAGACCTATTCTTCTGATTTCTTGACTGCAATCTCCATTCTGATCAATGATTGATCTAAGGTATGGGAAATCTTTAACTATTTCAATTTCCTCATCTTCTACATTGAATTATTTAAATCATCAATAGATATTATTTTTGTTTTCTTAATGTTAATCAGTAAACCTACCTTAGCACTTTCTTCTTTGACTTTCTTTAGTAATTGTTCCAAGTCTTGCCAATTTTCTGCTACTAGTATGGTGTCACCTGCAGGCTGATATTCCTTCCTCTAGTTTTCACTCCTAAGATATTTTCTGCATATAAGTTGAAAAAAGAGGGTGAAAGAATCCTGCCTTGCCTGACACCCTGTCTGATTGGGAACCATTCTATTTCTACACATTCAATTCTAACAGTAGCCTCTTGTCCCAAATACAGGCTACACATTAGAACAGGGGTTGGCAACCTACGGCTAGCGGGCCGCAAGTGGCCCGCCGAGCTGTTGGGACCAGCCCCTGCTCGGTCCTGCTGCCGATTGCTGCCACCAAAGGCCCCACGGGGCCTTTGGCCTCTCATTGAAGTGCACGGGGCCTTTGGCGATGGGCAAGGGGGGCAAAGGCCCCACGCGCAGGCATGCAGGGCCTTGGGCCTCTTGCGCAGGTGCGCGGGGGCTTGGGCCTCTCACGCAGGCATGCGGGGGGGAGGAGGAGGAGGAGGGAGGAAGGAAGTAAGAGGAGGAGGAGGGAGGAAGGAGCAGGAGAAGGAGGGAGGAAGGCAGAGGAAGAGGAGGAGGAGGAAGAAGAAGAAGAGGAGCAGCAGGAGGAGGAGGATGGTGATGGTGATATTGATATGAGCCAGCTTCAGAGGCACAGTCAATGTAAGCTGCTGTGATTTTTACAAACTCATGTGCAGTGAAGAAAAACCACAGTCCCTTGACCAAGTACACACTTCTGAGAAGTACAGTTGAACCCGAGGGCAAATCACTTCTTGTGAGACCACCTTGACATGTTCAATAAATAATAATAAATAAAATATTTATTTATAGCCCGCCTTTCGTAGATCAAGGCGTGTTACAACAATAACAGTTACAGAGTAAAATGCACAATACAGTGGTACCCCGGGATACGAAAGCACCGCCTTACGAAATTCCCGGGATACGAAAAAAATCAATAGGAAAAAACTGTTCCGGGTTACGAAGGTTTTTTCGGGTTACGAAAAATTTTTTGGTGCTTTTCGGCGCTATTTCGCACGAAATCGCGGCTTTTCCCCATTAGCGCCTATGGCTTTTTCGGCTTACGAAGGATTTCGGGTTACGAACACGGCGGCGGAACGAATTATTTTCGTAACCCGGGGTACCACTGTACACAATAACAACAATTATACATTAAAATCAATATGCATAGCCATGTGAACCCATGTTCAGTGTGAAACCCAAAGAGTTTGGTTATGCAATAAGCCTCTGAAATATGCAAGAGGCCATCTTAAGTAAAGGCATGTTCAATGCCCAAATGTGCTGTTTGGAATGGGGGGAGGGGGGGTTGGCCAGAAAGGGAAGTACATTTCTGCCATCTGTCTAGGAATAATGCCCAAATGTCCTCCATTTTGATCATGCCTAAGAAACATGCATTTATATTAACATTTTTTAAAAGCCATCAAATTTTTTCGCATGTCCTCCATTTTAAAAAAATGTGTCCTACATTTGAAAATGTTGTCCTATATTATTTAATTATTTATTTTTTTTACTTCACCCCCCCCCCCCCCCGGTTGTCTGGGGGACACCAACCCGGCCCCCGGCTCAAAAAGGTTGCCTACCCCTGCATTAGAACAATAAAATGTAGAGACACTACCATCGCTTTAAGAGCAATCCATAGCTTTTTGTGATTGATGCAGTCAAAGACTTTGGCTGGTTTTCTTCTGGAATTCTTTGGTGTGCTATGTTCTCCAGTGTATGTTTGTGATGTGATCCCTAGTGCCTTTTACTTTCCTGAACCCAGCTTACATCTCTAGAATTCCTTGCTCCATTAATTTTGAGCATTACTTTGCTTGCATGGGAAATTAATGTGATGGTCCTGTAGTTATTGCAATCTTTTGTGTCTCTTTTGGGGGGGATAGGAATGTGTATTGATAGTCTCCAACCTGTGAGCCATTGTTTTGTTTTCCATAGTTGTTGGGAGATTTTAGTTAGAACACGAATTCAGTTTTGTCTCTAGACTGCTATCAAGAGTTCAAACAATATCATGATCTGTTAGTAATCAGCTCATTGCTGGTTTCATTTCTCCTGATCACAGGAAGAGCAAAAAAGCAGTGAAATTCTTCAGTATGGACAAAATATAGGATGAGAAGAGCTGCCCTGACATGTTGCAGATGAAAGTCTCTCCTTCCTGTGCTACTTGCTCTGGATTTCTGGTCAGAGAGTGTCCATATATTGCAGAGCAAGACCTTCCCTCTCTTGTAAAGTTTGAGTGTCCAAAGTAGGCTGAGATCTCAATGCACACAGAACCACTTCCTTCTGAATAAAGATTGCTAGGATCTGGTTACAGTGCTTCAGTCCTCAAACTGATATTCAGTGGATTGACACAGACCTCTGAAAATTCACTGTACTGGAGTAGCAAAGGTTTGAAAGTATACAAGAACTGGAGAAAGGGAGGCAAAACTATCACTGCTGCCTTCCATTTTCTCTTTAAGGAAACCAGCATTTGGAGATGATGAAACATGATCAGAGAAAAGGAATGGAGAGGTTTGAGGATGTGGGACAATTTTCTAGTTTTTTAGACTAGCTAGGAAGCTGAGCAGGAAAAAAAAAGAAAGAAAGAAAACAAGGGGAAGGGGCTTGAAGCTGACTACAAAACTCTAGCTAAATTGGAAAAACAACCAGAAAAAAAGGTCAGGATTTAGTCCTTTGATAATGATGTTTACTCACAAGTCACCATGTGGTGCAGGCACATTGAAGAGTTTTAAAAACACATCTGGGTGTTAAGATAGTGCTGGGAAGCAACCACTTCAAAGTTCTGAGCCAAGATGTATGTGGTGACCATGACATATCCTGAAAGGAGAGGTCACAGCTTTCAGAAAATGGATGATTGTCCTTTCAGCTATGGATAGAATTTAGTGATAAGGACAAATGAAAAACATGGCAAAACACTAGAGCTCCTGAACTTTGAACTGTCAATGGGAATTCTGCTTTTAGCCCACAGTGGAATAATGATTGGCAGCACTAGGTGTGTCTGTCTGGAAGCACCTCAAGAATATCCAAAATCCCTATCGGGGCAATAACTTTATTAGGTCAACAACAAAAAAGACTTGATCTTATGTCCCCATCATATCTTGTGGTGGAGGGAAAGAATCTGTAGATTTCATATGTGGCTTTACCTGTGACTAATTGATGCTTGAATGCAACCAGGATGCCACTATATATGCTTTCAACAGAGAAGCAAGTTGAATTTTGGACCTGCTTTGCTGTGAGCATTAAATCCACCTCTTAATTCAGCTATGGTCCAGTCTTGTTTGAAGCTCATTGACAGGTGAAAACTGGAAGTAAATATTTAGTTTCAGATATTCCAACAGGTTAAAAAAATTAATAAAAGATGCCATGGCTAGTTTTACCTAAGAGTTATAGCCTCAGTCTTCAGCCAAATGAACTTTCACTCCTCTGCTGAATAGCTAAATGCTCCCAAGAAATATGTCACTTCTTCATTCTATTCATTCTCCCAAGAATCTAAAGGGAGAGAATGAAGCAATCATGGTTGGGATGCTGAAAGAAGTGGCTGTCTTCCTGACCTTGCTGATGCTGCCATCTGAGAGAAATTGGAAATTTATCTCATTGGAGCAATGACAGACCAAATCTTGCTCCACCTGTAAAGCTGTTCAAATCCCAGGAAAATTAAAAATCAGGTTATTGTTGGATTACCACAGGAGAACCAGAAGCAGCAAAGGAGGAAACCAGTGTTTGACTAGAAGTAGATTCCTGTTAGCCCTTTTTCTGGGAAAGATGAAGACCAGTTCAATTAAGACTCTGTCTCTTTTAGCAGAGTTCACAAGTGGAAGTGTTGAAGCTCTTGGGTGTCTCACAGAGCTAGTTTTAGCTAAGTAAGGCAAGCAGGAAGTATGCAAGCTTCTTAACTAAACACTTTATTACATTTAAAGATATATTCAAACATATATACATACAGCTTCTAAGCCCCAGCTAGCTACAGGAAAGTTTCAAAAAGAGGAGCAACCCAGTAGAGACTGCACTCTCCATCTTGAGGGTGAAGGAGGGAGTTTTATGTGCTTTCAAATATACCTGGAGGGTCCTCTGGTCATGTGATGTTGCTACTTGGACACATACCCACAAATGCTTACATACGTCCCTACTAAGCAAATGAGGAAAGTTTTAGGGACAGAATGTATAGGGTAGAGGCATGTAGGAAACCCTTACTTCCTAAAGCCCCATTGTTCTATTAGAAAATGGGTGAAGGGGGTTAAAGAGAATGCTTGGTTGGGAAGCTTTTTCCAACAGCCAGAAGTGATGAGAAGTGGTTTGAAAGAACTGAAGAATTGAATGTCATTTGCAAAGAGATGTGCTTGTAGAATTACTTTTGCAAAGAACTGGGGGGGAAGAGACTCATTTTTTCTTTGGGACTGCTAACAGTCCGAGATCCAATTTAAGCTGGGAGTTCAGCCCTGAGATATTGAATTGGCACAAGTTCAAGAGACACTGCCAACTTCAAAAATAAGGCAGACTAGGAAGGGTGCCATCAGAGCCTGATCAGAATGGAGTCAAGCATGAATCTCTGCATTTAATTCCCCCTTACTGCCCTTGTCCGTGTAAGGTAGCTATATAGCGCATCCTTCGCTTCTCACTCACTTTCCGCCCCCAGGCGCAGGGATGGTTACTTCTCATTGCTTTTTACGATTCCCAATCGCTGTTTTAATCTTTTATGATTTCCACTAATTTGAGAAAGTAGCTTTCTTCCCTGTATTTGGGTCATTCATTTCCATGAGTATGTTCCAAGGCAGCCAGTGTTACTTCAGTACACTCAGCCCACTAAATAAAATTCCTCATTAACTCTGTAAATATATTCAGGAGGGAAATTTTATGGTGGGGAAAAACAGACACATACTGACCTTGTATCTCTGCTTTCCTTGTAAGGGCATGTTCAGACCATTATCTTTGGAAACCAAGAATACTGTTTTAGTACTCTCATCTCTATTGGCCAAAAATAAGTGGTGCTTTAGCTTGTGGTCATCCACATGTAATTGTCAAGGAGCATGCTAGCCTAGGTCAGTCTTTTTCAACTTGGTGCCCTTCAAATCTGGAAAGAGGGCAGAGTTTTGATGCCAAGTATAATTTATTTCTCACACACCCAGATTAGCAGAATAAATTATGTAAAATAAATTTGTCTGATTTCTTATAAGGCAGCTTCATGTGGATAGAAATTTGTAAGTAGCAGACCTCTATGCAAAAGGCCAAAACCAGAACTCTTCTCTTTATGTCCTAGCTTGGTATCTTCAAATTTTCCAATCTATTGAGAAAAAGAAGCAATATTTTTCCACATGACAAAGATATATAGCAATAAAAATGAGTTTGATCAGAGAAGGGGGAAAAAAGCAAGTAACAAAGGAGCTAGATGATTTGGAACACAAGATAAATACCTGAAAGTCATCTGCTTATCTGGAATTAAGCCATGCTGACAATTACTAACTAAGGAAATGAACCCATGCTGAAAGAGAGAGAGGAACAAACACTGTGAGGAAACAGTGGGAAATGTCTGTGAATTAATTAGAATAGCAGTCTTGTGAATGTGATCATGAGGTTTCATTTGCTCTTGTTTTGTATCAACAGATGAAAGAAGAAATTTGCTTTTCTTAACATTTTAAATTTGCTTTTCTTTATTCTAGCAAAATGATGTTACAAAACATATTATCAATTAATGATCCAAGGAGCTCTTTCAAAAGGAAAAGCACCAATTAATGAGACTCTGCAATTAGAATTCTTGTACACAGTTTCTAGAAAACTGTCGGCAGTCCTGTTCAGCATGATGGCAGAAAAACCTAGACCACTCAATGCAGTCTTGCTAGGAGCTTGTTAAGTCAAAGTTGGTTGTGAGCAGCAGTGTTGCCTGCACAATCGGCATAGCCAGGATTTTCTCCTGCAGCCAAATATTACAAATTCTTCTTAAAAGGGAGTTTCCTTTTGTCCTTAGCAGCGTTCCTTTTTCTTTTCTTGCTCAAAAAGCTCTCCAGTTTTCCACTCCTCTTCAGCTCTTTGTATTTCTCAGCCAGTTCCCACTTCTGCTTATCAGCTGCAGAACACAAGAGAAGAAGGTGGTCTTAACTCAAGCCAGCATTGCTCATAATGTCATAAGCTATTCCCATCCCTAATTCAAATCCTCTTTCCCAACCCCAGCTCTCTACAGTCAGTGCAACCTTTTAATGCAGTCAAATAATAAACAGTTTGCAAAAATACTGGGAAGCTGGACTGCACCTCCCACAACCCTAACATATTGTAAAAGGATGTCACCATCCAATCCTTTTGCCTTCTACTGTTCTCCTGTAATGAGTAATTAGTAACTGCAGTGTAGTGCCATACACAGAACACATGAGGGCTCCCTTCAAAATGGTGGCAGCAGTATGCCAAATAGCAAGCAAGCAAAACACAGAAGAGCCACACACATGGTTTCACTTCTTTACAGAAAACAGACTGCCAGAGCAAGCCTGTCAGTGTTGAGGGCAGATCCAGGATCAAACCAGACCACAGTTACTACTCTATGCATCTGTTTCACTGACTCACCAAGCCCTATTCGAATTCTGAAATACAGTACAAAACTAGACTGGCTGTGACTACCAAGGAGTTATTCCTTGTGTTCAGATTCTGTTATCTGACGGCTCTGGATCAGGAATGTGTAATAAGTAAGATTATCAGTAACATGTTATTTTTGGTGGTAGAAAAATAACAATGTAGTAGAAAAAGAACAACTTTTTAAACAAAACAGTGATGGTTTGTAATGTCATCCATATCTTTTTTATTTTTTTATTTTTTGTAGTTTAACAAGGAATATTTGTTTGCTGGTGAGTTTTTTGGGGGGATTAATATTCCAGGCTTTGCTCTCAACCAATATATGGACATAAAGAATAGGTCCTCTATTCAATATCATGAATGAATACTGCACGAGTAATGTACCCAAGCAGGATATGGCCACAACTTACATTTCTTTAGATAGAAGGGCTTCTTCCCTTGCTTGGCCAACTCCCGCTGCTCCTTCTTGAAGGCAAGGTCCCTTTCCCTTTCCTCTTGGATTTTCCTATGTGCAACTTCCTGTTGTGTCTAAGAAGCAAAGATGGGTAAGTGACAAACATCTCAGGATAAACCAGTGTCGAGATAAACCCTCTCCACATCTTCATTTGCTTCACTGGGGCTTTTTCCTCCATGACCATTCCAGCTTTTGGCCAGCCTCACTGCCATCTCTTACAAGGAGAAACAATCTGGTACTATTCACTGCAACATAAACTCACCATTCGCTTAAGAAGCTGTTGCAACTTGGTTTGCTGGTCCACATTTTTACTTTTCTTGAGTTGCTTCTGAACTATCTGTAGGGAGAAGATATGTAAAAATACTAACTATGCTTTCAAAACTCTAAGACAATGGTTTTCTGAGGAGCTAAGGTCAAGGAAACACTTAGAGGAATGATTACAGTGATGGTGGGGAAAGGATGAATCTGATGAAGCATGGGTTAGGGCCCATTTTAGCATGTACTCCACAGCAATTTGTTGCTGCCTCTATTGCATAAATGTGATCTCATTCAGCATAGGCATATCAGATAGTTAAAGGGTAATTAATCCTAGATTTCAGACTACTGAGGAGGAGCCCTCAGAAAACCTTGGGAGCTCTTATATAAACACCTTAAACAGACAGACAAACAGCCAGAGAATACTCAGAAATAGGTATTTGTAGCATTGCCTCCTTCTCCTTTTTCCTGATGTCATTCAAGAATCCGTAGGTCTTTTCAAACACTTCTGGTTTATATTCCCCAGAGAGATCATCAAAACGTGGGTCTCGAGGTACCTGTGGAGGATGAAAGGGTAGAAAATACTAACACCTCAGCAATTCCAAAAGGGAACCTCTCTTCTTCTTGGATACTCAACTTTTATGATCAGACTAACTGAATCCATACAATTTTATAACACTGCCAGAAATTCCTCTCACCTCACACACCAAAGTACTATGCAGTGCCTACCAGTCAAAAAACTTCTCAAAAGTTACACAAAATCAGTCACACAAAAGAGTTTCACTATGCCTTATTCCTTTAATATTCTCCTCCTTGTGTCTACCCATGTATTTCTATTCACAGGGAGAACAGTACTCACCTTCTTTTTAACAAGCACCACTTTTCGCAGAAAGGAGACTGGCTTCTTGGCTGAAATTTCTAAAGGTCTGTGGAAGAGGAAAAAGCACACTTTTGGGAAAGCAAAGATTGGAAGAAATTTGCTGTTGCTAGTTGGCTTGACCAACACTCAAAATGCAAGAACCACAGGTATTTTGTAGTATCTAGACTTACAGAGTTTAAACAGCAAGAAAGTGTGGTCCCAAGTCTTGCCTATGGAAAGTGTGGACCCCTCATCAAATTAAAGGAACTTATTTTCAAGCATCAAAACAACAGGCTTTTGTCAGTTCTTCTTGCCAACAGAGTTTGCTTTGGACTGCTCATGTGCATATGTTTCTTGCAAAGAAAGCTGAGGGTAGGGAGGTTAGGTGCCAAGTCAACTACAGAGGCTCATTTATTATTATTATTAGGGACCATGCAAGTACTGTTTGCACAGTGTCCAGTCAGCTTGGTACATTCCCTCCCTCTCTCAGTGACTGTGCACCATCATTGATTGTTAGGTCTTTGACTGTTCACTCAGATTGTGGGCAGTGCTCCTTCAGTTTGGGTTCAGTTATTTGTGGTACTTCTGAGATTGTGGGTAGTGCTCTTTCAATCTGCGTTTAGTCATTCATGGCACACCTTAGATTGTGGACAGTATGTCTCTTACAATATTACTGTACAGTACTTATGCTTGCAATATAGTATTATACACATACGCGCACACACACATAATGCTGTGCTGTATACCATATTGCCAGCACAAACACTGTACAGTAATATTTTAAGAGCAACACACACATATATATACATATATACAGTGGGCCCTTGTTAGCCGCTGGAGTTTGTTCCAGGACCCATCATGGATAAAATCCGTGGATGCTCAAGTCCCATTAAATACAATAGCATAGTAAAATGGTTTCGCTTATATAAAATGGCAAAGTAAAAGTTTGCTTGTTGGAATTTATATTTTTTGGAATATTTTCAATCTGTGGATAAAAAATCTGTGGATATGGATGGCTGAATGTGTATGTGTGTACACACACACAGACACCATGGTAAAAAATATAATATTTTTGTCCGATTTGTCATTTTTGACTTATGGAGACCCTAAGGTGACCCCATCATGGGGTTTTCTTAGTAAGATATGTTGGGGGTGCCTTTGCTTTCCTCTGAGGCTGAGCAAGTATGACTTGCCCATGGTCACCCAGTGAGTTTCCACAGCTGAGTGGGGATTCAAACCCTGTTCTCCAGAATCACTCAAACCAGCACACCACACTCGTTCAATATATAATTATATATTATTGTATATATAATATTATTAATATTATACAATACAATAATACTATATTTTGTGTGTGTGTGCATGTGCATGTAGTGTGTTACTTAGCTTTTGCATGCATTCAAAAGTGATATATAATGCATTATAATTAATAATAATAATAATAGGATTTATTTATATGCCACCCAATCACTGGGAATCCGAGCGATTTACAACAGAGGGGATAATAGACGGTTCCCTGCCCTCAGGCTAGACACGACACAAAAGGAGAAGGGAATGGTGAGGAGGGGAGGGGATCAGGTCCAGCATTCTTCTCTCCCTCTGAGGCCTGGACCAAGGCAAAAATTATTTACATTCTTCATGGCTAAAACATATTTGCAAGCTATAAAAACCCTGGGGTCTGCTTTTGAACTGATTCCACTTTCTGTCAGCGTTAAGGCCCCTAACCCCGTCCAAATAAGTGGGGGAAGCCTGTAGGATAGAAAGAGACACCACATTTCAAAGTTAAAGAGGGGGAAATGGTATGACAAGTTGTTCTGAGGTGAATTCCCCCTTTCCTTGCAGTGCCTTCAAAAATACTGTGTGTGTGTGTGTGGGGGGGGGGGTGTTGAAGGCTTTCACGGCCGGCATCCATAGTTTTTTGTGGGTTTTTTGGCCTATGAGGCCATGTTCTAGAAAATCTTATCTGAAGATGCCTGCCACAGCTGCTGACAAAACATCAGGAATGAACTCTTCTAGAACACGGCCTCATAGCCCCAAAAACCCCACAAAAAACTGGGGGGGGGGGGGGGTGCATAGATTCCCACCAAGTCAGATTTCATTCCCTTCGAAGTCTGCAGCTGGAGGAAGACAAGCAGAAGCCATTTGCTCATATAAATGTAATGTCCTGGCTGTCTGGCAAATGTTCACATCCACAGCTTTCTGCTGCCAACATTCCTGTGGTGTGCACATGGAGCCCTTTCCAACTTCTGTTTGGAAAGAGATGTGATTTCAGGGGATTACTTCAAACCCCATTATTTTTCTGCAAGGGCAGTGGATCTCTACTTTCAATGACACTCAGATCTAGGGAGGGAACAGATTATCACTAGAGTCAAAATTCTTCACTAAAGTATTCATTCACTTTTTCCAACACCATGCAGACATCTTTAAAATGCAAAGAGCTAAAAATGCATACAATTGAAAAATAAGCACAAACATAAATTGATCAACAGAGAAAATGTTTTCAAAGTGAATGCATTAGGAAAAATGTGTAGAAAGTTCAATTGATTGACTGACTGACTTTCTCTTCTCCATCTTCATAGAATCATAGAATTGTAGAGCTGGAAGAGACCCCAAGGGCCATCAAATCCAACCCCCTGCCATGCAAGAACTCACAATCCTGTTATGGGACCCAAGGCAGCTTACAGTACCGTATATACTCATGTATAAGTCGACCTCATGTATAAGTCAAAGGCAGTTTTTGAGGCCAAAATCATGGATTTTGATATGACCCGTGGATAAGTCAAGGGCATATTACAAAAAAATCAAAAGGGGGAAACAAAGCACCACTTCCCGCTCTACATCTCTCTCTCTCTGAACCTCTCTCAAGGGTCACAGTATCAGCATGGGAAAACAAGTCTGGGTGCATACACACACACACCTCTTTGCATCAGCATTTCCAGACTCAAGGCTTGCAGGAAAAAAAAAGAAGACACCAGCCTTGCCTTTAACCCCAGCATTTCCAGACCCATAGCTTCCATGGGGGAAAAAAGGAGGACCCCAGCTTTGCCATTAACCCCAGCATTTCCTGACCCATGGCTTGGAGGGGAAAAGGAGGACCCCAGGCTTGCCTTTAACCCCAGCATTTCCAGACCCATGGCTTGGAGGGAAAAAGGAGGATCCCAGGCTTGCCTTTAACCCCAGCATTTCCAGACCCATGGCTTGGAGGGAAAAAGGAGGACCCCAGGCTTGCCTTTAACCCCAGCATTTCCAGACCCATGGCTTGCAGGGAAAAAAAGGAAGACCCCAGGCTTGCCTTTAACCCCAGCATTTCCAGACCCATGGTTTGCAAAACGGGGTCCAAGCCTGGGCATGCTCCCTCTCTCTGCATCCTTCTCCCTTCCCTCAGTAGCTGCTTGTTAGCTCCAGCTGCGAGGGAGGGCTGAAGCATCTCACACACACACACTGTCTCTCGTGGAGAGAGGAGAGGCTGCCAGCACCGGGACTCAAATGGGGACTGTTTACTTGGCTACAGAGGAAGGTGGGCACTTTTATCAGCTGTAGTAACCTATTGACCCTTCCATAAGTCGATTCTTGATTTTGGAGTCCATTTTGGGGCATAAATTTCTCGACTTATAGTTGAGTATATACGGTAATTTAAAACAAAAATCAGCTAAAGTCTTGTATTGCAAAAGTTTAAAAAGAGTTAAACTGCACATGTTTTCATGCAAGAAGGAAAAACAAATCTTTACAATCTGGTATTGAGATGAGAATGCAAGTGAGATTCAGAGAAATGCAATCACATTAAGTTTTTCATTTTTCAATTGCCTACTATCCTGAAGACACTAAATCCCATCTGATCTTGGAAGCCCGGCAGACTCGGTGGTGGTTAGTCCTTGGAAGGGAGAACAGATCACCAGAGAATAAAAGATGCTATATTAAAAGGACAGCAATAGCAAACCATCTTTTTTTAGTATTCCTTGTTCAAAACTTCATGTGGTTTTTATAAGTCAACAGACAACTTGAAGGCACCTACTTTGCTTTGCTTTCACCTTGGCCTTAGCCCTTCACACACACTCATTACCCATTACGCTAATATATGGAGTAACAGAATATAAATATGGAAACTCATGGAAAAAAATTAATTCTGTTGGTGTATGTGGATCCTGACAGACTGATTGTACTGAGATGATTGCAATCTGTATGGCAAACTAATTTATATAATCAGTGTGCATAACAGAAAAAAAAGTTATTAAAAACCTTCCAGGCTGTGTACATCTAATTAAGTGTTCTTATCATTCTGTCCCCTTTTCACCTGCATTCATTACCTTTTAAAAGGGCTTTAGTTCTCTCAGAACTGGCGAGCACAGACTGCCGCTCATTACAGCTACAATACTCTGAAGAAAGATAAGGGACCAAAATTTCAAATGAAAATCTCTTCTCTGATTAAATTTCAGCAAAAATATTTTTCTGTGTGAGGCTAGTCCCAAATCTTTATTTGAATATCACAGTTTATTGCTCTTTAGGAGTTATTCTTCTTTGTGTACACTACTCTGAACCCCAAAAGGTTATGAGACTGAGGTATCTAAATGCTCCCATGGAATAAATTGTAATTTTTCCTCCCAGGATCTAAAGACAGGTAAATCTCGCTTCAACATGTTTAGGTGGACTCTGCTGCTGGGGGATTCTAGCAGTCTAGAAAAGTAATTTTTTTCAAGCTTTGTCTGAAGTGTTCAGGTTTATTTGAATCTATGGAGGAAAATGTAAAAACTCTCTTCTATGATATCAAGCTTAATCTGCAATTTTATGTCAGATAGGTTATAGAGTTGTTTGTGTTTTTAAAAATTGTGTTCATGGGCTCTGGTGATGCCTTTCCTTTTATAAGGAAAGTGATATGCAAATAAATAATGGGGAAGCAGGAAAGTAACCACATACCACTCTTTCCTTGTATAAGTTATCATTGTATTTGTTCCAAATACTCCATGCAGTTCTAATTGGGTTAGATCCCTTTAGTAGAAAAGAGGGAAATACAATAAGGATGAGCAACTGCAGGGATTCAAGGGCTAATGTTTTGCCCTTGGAGTCTTTCAAGGACAGCATGGACAGTAAAAACAAAACAAATAAACAAATAAACAAAAACAAAAAAACCAGAAGTAACCAGAAGTGACCAGAAGTTCCTTTCTGGTATTGAAAAACTGGTACTTTTAAATTTTAAATAATCAAGGGACAATTTATAACCTATTTAAGTTAATCTTCCAGGAATAGTGATTGAGGGAATCTGGAGGAGAGGAAGAATCAAAAACAGGCTTGAGGAGTCACAAACAGCCAGGTAGCTGCAATTTGATCATCCCTGATATAAAAGATACAAACCAACTCACTAAACATTATAGTAAACAGATGGAAAGCAAATATTTGGACAAGGACTACCATCTGCTTTAGCAAATATAGCTACTGTATTATTATGTGCTGCTTTTTGCAAATATGGTATCTGACCCTACAGAACAATCATTTGCCATTTTTAGGCCTTCTATACAGGAAGGAGAACATTTCAAAGGGAGAGCATCCATTATCTGGGAGTCTCTCCATGAAATGTAAACTTGGGGTTTGTGGATAAAGGAAGTTTTGCCCTCAGAAAGTCATCTTCCACAGGCAGGGGGCAAAACAAACACTCAAGGGGGCTAGCACAGTTCTTGCATCTTTATTTCACTCACGTATCTCATTAGATATTTAACAACTCATTTCAGAGTTTTTATCATATATCAGCCAATTACTTGTCTTCACAAGCTGAAACACTTACCCCAGGATCTATCAGCTTGGCCTTTGGGATCTCTGGAGAGGTTTGTGCTTGTAACTGATCCACTGGCAATGCCTAGGGAGAAGCAACCTGAACACATTTATGTAGAATGTATTACAGAACTGTCTACCTCTGCAGGTGTGTTCAACAGATCTGTTTCATGGGTTATCTAAGTTGTACCTCTTCACCCATGTCTTGGGTCCCTTTAATGTTGTTATAGCTTATGACATTTATGATCTGGTTGCACTTGATGAATTTTTGTTCTTGCCTTTGCTATTTTTATTCTCATTTGTAAACTACTTGTGACTTGTTTATGACGAACAGTATATAAACTTCATCATCTTCTTCTTTATTTCAAAAGATAGAGTAGGCAGAACTCTTGGGAGGTTTTATAATGCTTCACTTTTCCTTCAATGAGTTGGCCCAGTGAAGTATCACTCATTTTCATTCTCTTGGTAGCACCACCATGATTTTCATTTTAAATCATTTAGCAGCCTGAAAATATGACACCTCTACCATTTGGCAGTGACAGCAACAAAACTCATTCTTCTTTTATGTGAGCCATGGCTTTATACGGTTGCCTCCAGACACAGAAAAAAAGGCAAAGCATACAACTGGTCCTAGGAGAGATGGCTCTCTAAAAAACAGCCTTTCTGGGAGAGCCCTGTACAGAGATATGGACACAGACAAAATTATAAGGAATGGAGAAAGTAAGCAACAGCCAGTGAAATGCTAGATGAGACTTCCATCTTGAACAGGGGTGGCACCTGCTGTCAGTCTGAGGTCCAATTTTCTATCCCTGGAAACTTCTACAGGCCACATGGACTATCATGGCGCAGTGGTTAAATGCCTGTACTGCAGCCATTCACTCAAGACCACAAGGTTGTGAGTTCAAGACCAGCAAAAGGGCCCAAGCTCGACTCAGGCTTGCATCCTTCTGAGGTCGCTAAAATGAGTACCCAGACTGTTGGGGGCAAATTAGCTTACTTGCTAATTAGCTTACTTGCTGTTCACCGCTATGATCTTTGGAATAGCGGTATATAAATAAAACAAATTATTATTATTATTATTATTATTATTATTATTATTATTATTATTAAAAGGGGAAACCCTACAAGTAGCCACAGTTGTTGCTGAACAGTACAATAGGACTCTGAAACCTATTTAAAGCATGAATTAATGCTCCTTGTGGGTTTCAGGAGAGACAATTCACCTCTTTTGCCCAGAAAAGAACAGTCCAATGAAGTTTAGTGGGCTAAAGGACCACAAAACTCGAGGGCTACATGTGGTCATGGGGCTGCAATTTGCCCATCCTTGATCTAGCACCTCACATGCTATCTATCACCTAAAAAGATAGCACCCTTCACTAATCATCCAATAAGACAGCACCCCTCACTGAGGTCATGACAGTAATATGGAGTCTCACAATATGGAGCTCCTAGTCCGGAACAAGACCAGATATCTTCGGGGCAGTAAAATATTGTTTTAGAACAATATGTCCTGTGCTACTGTTGCAATAGCCCATTTCCCTACCCTCTCAGCCTATAATGTTTTTGGACCAAAATGGGATGCTGCTTTCTAAGGGATGTGATGGAGCAACACAGACAATGAACCTCAGGTGGTTGGTCAAGAATTGTTATTCCACATCCATTGTGGGAAATTTCAAATCAGTCATGTCACTGGGCACTACAATGGACCCTTGTTATACGCTGGGGTTTGGTTCCAAGATCCCCCGTGAATAACAAAATACGTGTATGCTCAAGTCCCACTAAATATAATGACATAGCAAAATGGTGTCCCTTATAAAAAATGGAAAATCAAGGTTTGATATTTGAAATTTATACTTTTTTTGAACATTTTCAAACTGTGGATGCTTGAATCAGTGTATAAAAAATCAGTGTATAAGAAGGGCTGACTGTACTTCATTTTGATTTTGATAACATAGTGGACTTTGATCAGCTTGCAGAATGATTTTAAAATTCCATTCAGTTAATTTGAACGCTCCTTCTGAATTCAGTTTCATTCTAAAATGCATTACTGCACAGAGCAAAGCTTGGGGAAGCTTTTCCTTCTAGTCAAGAAGGTTTCTTTAAAACATACATATATCTACCTGGTTTGATTCCAGCCGCACAGAACTGTTGCACAAAAGCATCCCTCCAAAGGATTCAGAGAGTTAAAAATAGAAATAAGTAACCAATAATAGAAGATACATTTTCAGAGGCTTGTGGTATTGTCTGGAAAACCCAGCAAGAGCCTCAGGTAGAAGGTGAAATAACCAGGAGGGTGGGGTGGGAAAAAGGATGTTTCCAGTTAAAAGTTAGAAACAGATGAGGGAGAACTGATGAAGTAAAAAACAGATGTCTGCTCATATTACCTTAAATGTGGCACTTAATCTGTACTGAAATCTGGCTTCAGGACTATGAACAAAGGCAAATGACACATATTAAATGTGCAGAACTGCATGGAAGTGTCCAAGGGCAGACCATAGTGATCTGCTTATATTCTTGTCTGAATAACTTATCACATCCATGGCATTTACAGAATACACCAAAATGTGAGGAGCTGTGAAGGCAAATAGGGGTTGAGTAGCCACATAAAAAGATTCCAGAAGACCTCAAGAAAAAAAGAGGGAAGGGGGAAATCAGTCAGATCATTTTGAAAAAAGCAGCTCCACTAATGTATGCTACAAGGAAGACATTTAGGCAGTCAGATTATTAAAAAACAAACAAACCATCCTCCTCACAAAGTCACCCAAAGTCACTTCTAGTTAAAAATTGTTCCTCTTTTCCAGGCAGGATCAGAAAGGGATCTCCCAGTACAATCCTAAGCATGTTTACTGAGAAGTAAGTCTTACCAAGTTCAACTGTAATAATTTATTCTCAAGTAAGTATGTACAAAATGAAAATTTCACTGGAACACAGGGGAGTGTAAATATACTCTTCACTTGGAGATATAACCCGGAGAAGCATTTTTACCTGTCTTTGCTTGGCCACTGTCTCTTCTCTGGCTTCTTTGAACTTGGTGCTCTTTTCTCAGAAGTCATTCGCTGATAAGCCTTCATCCCAACTTGATTTCTCAATTGCAGTATCTCCTCAAAAGACATTGAAGACAACTCTGGTAGGGAAATACAAGAAGACACCCATCCCAAAGCATAAATGTCAGTCTCTGATTTATCAAAAGCCTCCTCTGTCTCTCCATCTGCAGGCCACACTGAACACTGTAGTTTCTCCTGCACTCAAACTGCAAGGCTACCTGAATAACTTCCTTCTTCTGAAGACATACAAACGCTGTGATCCACTCAAGTGGTCAAGACAGCCATCATAAAATCCTGCTTTTTAAGTTCTTCAACAGCTTTTCCTGCCCACTTGCCTAATCTATCCAGACTGTACACGTGTTGTACCATTGAGCCCACAGCCTCTTCAAACATGTGCTTGGTTGACTATGTGTACACCAATGCAACTGTGTACACAACACTTACTATGTGGATTTCCCTCCCCCAGTAGCATCCTACTAGGAGATGTGTTACATCTTTCCAACAAAACTGAAGCATTGCTAATATAGTTAATACTTGCTCTCAGAAAATGTATAAAGGAGTATCAAATGTACTGGAGCTGTGTCGTCTGAATGCAGGTTTCTCTGTGGCAGGTAGCATCCTGCTCCCCAACTGCAAATGCATTTGCCTGGAGCCAATATGACTAGCTTTTAAAGCCTAACTAAAAGTGCATAACTAAGAGGAATAAGAGCATTTCCAGACCAATGAAGTGTAAATCAGTTCTGGCCTCAGTTCTGGCCTGTATCATCTGTCAATGATATAAACATTAAAACAACACTGTTCATAGTATGAGTTTGAAAACAGTTCTACCATCACTTCATGCAATCACATATGGTACAAATAATGGGAGAGGGGCTCAGAGGCACTGTTTAGGGAACGTACAGTATTGCCAATACCTAACATTCTCCTTGGCTTTAGAGCAGAGTTTGAAATGAGACACTCTAATAACACAATTTTTCCTCAGGCTTCTCCACCCAAGGGATCTCTCAATTCTTGTTTCTCACATGACTCCAGAGCCTTTTGCATTACAGATTCTGCCCTAAGGATTAAAGAAAAGCCCCCAGGCTCCAGTCTACTTCATGACCTGCAACTAGAAATAAAACAATTTCCATACAACACCTTTGTTAGCAATTTCAGCAGGCACTCATAGTTTGTTGTTGTTTGTGCCTTCAAGTCATTTCCAACTTATGGCGGCCCTAAGGCGAACCTATCATGAAGCAAGATTTGCTCAGAGGAGGTTTGTCATTGCCTTCCCCTGAGGCTGAGAGCATGTGACTTGCTCAAGATCACCCAGTGGGTTTCATGGCTGAGTTGGGAATTGAACCCTGGGCTCTAAGGTTGTAGTCCAACACTCAAACCACTTTGCAGTGCTGGCTCTCAGAATTTACAAAACTCCTAAAAGTCACATCATCATCCCTTTACGTATTAAACATAAACAAGTAAAACAATCCCTGAAGCCAAGTGCTTATGATCTCAGTTCTGACAGCGGAGGACAAGGAAGGAATAAAGGAAGAGGCATAGCAGGGAATTGTCACAAAAACACAGGCAACTGCCCTGCACCATTTTGTCCTTTCAGCTCAGTAAAATCTGTTCAGACAGGAAGCAGCTCTCTTGAGTTAAGTTTTCTTATACAGCCTGTTATTTAATTATGTTAGAAGAATTAAATATTAATTAAATTAAAGACGATACTAGGGGCTGAACCTGAGATCTCTTGGCTTAACTTGGACTGCATGTGGTGTGCCGCTCAGTTACAATTCATCCTGAAAGGATGTCAGGACTGAAGAGAGAAAAATGCAGTGCCTCAAGCCACTTGGGCATCCAGTGAAGAGGCAAGGTTTACAGAAGTGTAATTCAAACCCATGCCTTCAGACCGACTGTGACCTTCATGCAGAGCCATGGACCGATCAGCTATTTTAATAATGACATTACAGTGGTACCCCGGGATACGAATGCGCCGCCTTACGAAATTTCCGGGTTACGAAAAAAATCCAAAGAAAAAAACTGTTCCGGGTTACGAAGGTTATTTCGGGTTACGAAAAAAAATTTGGTGCTTTTCGGCGCTTTTTCGCACGAAATCGCGGCTTTTCCCCATTAGCGCCTATGGCTTTTTCGGCTTACGAAGCATTTCGGGTTACGAACGCGGCGGCGGAACGAATTATTTTCGTAACCTGGGGTACCACTGTATATTCAAGTGTACTTATGTATACGTTGCTTCATTTCCTTTCCAGTAAAGGACTGAGCCAAAGGCTTTGAAGAGGCAAATTTGGATGAATTTTTTAATGGGAAGAGGTTTGCCTGATAGTTGCATTTTAAGTTAAAATTGGCCCTTTTATCTCTTTTTTTTTCTTGGCTTGATCTATTTAACTATTTGCCTCACTGATATCCATCCTTTCTCCCCAAACCTGAGAATCAAGACAAAAACATTACAAATAGGCATAGAAATAAACACAAGAATGTATTGTTAAAACACAAATTACTATATTAATGTATTACTGAATTAAAATGCTCTTTTAAAATATATTGATAAAAAGTTACAATACTCCTTTGCTCAAAAAGAGGGGGGGGGGACCCAAACCTTTTTGTAGCAGCTAGCCAACTGCCAAAAGCCCACCTGAATAAAAATCTCTTTCCCAGAGGAACAACTGGACTAGTCTACCTCCTAGAGCCTGGGAGCAGCCACTAAGAAGGCCTTCTACAGACAGGATTGTGAAGCATTGGAACAGAGTTGCCTCCCTCAAAGGATCTCAGATCTGCATTTGAATAGTCAGACAATATCCTTAGTCCTTTTTACTTTAAACATTAACAATGCTCTGCTGACATCTGTCCTCTCTCTTTCAATATGCCAAATATATCATCACACATCTAAATCTTTCCTGATGGTAAAAGTCTAGATATATATCATCATTTTCTCTAGACGCGCTCTGGATAGGTCAGCAAAAGGTTGGAGGACAACCTCCCGATGCAAAGCTTCTGCAAATATAGGCAAAACATAGCATTCCTACTTAGATATAAATACAGGATTTGTCATATATGATCAAACCACTGGGCCATCAAGTCAGCTATCCTGCCGTTGGCAAGGACCAGTACCTTCTGCTCCAAATTATTAGGGCTAGGGAGGGGTGAAGAGACAAAAAGAAAATCATTTGACAGCATGGAGCAACTGTATACATTGGGCACTTTTAACTTGCTTGCAATCTACAAAAAAAAAAACCTCCCGCAAGACTTAACAAATACAATCTAAGTGCCATTTCTGAGCAAAAGCAATTAAATCCATTCTTTTACATGGCTAGCTACAGTGAATTCTACAGGTCAACTACATGCTTGATTAAACAGCATTCCCCTGCTTTTATATTAAATAATCAACCAGCCTCACTGGGATACTCCCTTGGTTTTTACTCCCCTCTTCCATTCAAATCATTCATTTGGCGTGCCTGCAAATGTCCAATTACAGAGAATACAGCAGAAACCAATAACAAAATAAAAGAGCATGCTGTTTAAAGGCAATTGCTTTATCAAGGTTGTTGCATAAAGGCCTACAAATTGGTTTGAATCCTTTCAGATCTAGACAGCCCAAGGCAAAAATTGGGTTCTGTAACTACAAAAAGGAACAAGAATTACAAACTGTACTAACTTCATGGTTCTGAGGCAGAAAAGGGATAATTAAAGAAAAAGGAAAAGAGGTATTCAGGATGCTCCACATGTTATTTTAGTGCAAAACTCTGTTTCTATGAGGAGAGAATCACTATCCGTGGCATGCAAGAAAATAATAGGGAATTCAATGTAAACAAGCTATAGGATATTTTTTAATGGCCCTTCTTGGAGTCTTTGTGGAGCTTGAATATAGAACCTTTATCATCTGCATGTACTTATGTTTATTTATAGCATGTATATAGAGTACTGACTACAACAAATTTCTCATAGCAACAGACTACAATAGAGTTTTCAGGGCAACTCACAATGAGAAATAAGATGAGTCCATTATGTATGGTATATGACTGATAACCCATCTGTTCTCCAAGGAGATCATGGCACAATAAAGGATCTCACCTACATCTTTTTATTTTCACAACAAACCTGTGAGGTTGATTAAGCTGACAGACAATCCTGACATCAATTAGCTTTGGGATTCAGTGAAGACTTGAACTCAGGTCTCAGTCTAACACTAGCCTAGTGGCTAAATTACAGGTTGGCTGAAGCAGCAAAGCATCATTTCAAAGCCCCTCTTAGTCCTGATGCAACCTTGGACTCTGGGCCTGTCAGCACCTTCAACTTGAGCTAATTTTTTAGAAGATAAAGGGGGCTAATCTCTGACACTGCTCCCAGTTCTTTGCAAAGAGGATGGGAGAGAAATGAATATAGAAGGAAGAGTTTGCTTTTGAGGAGGGCTACCTGTATTTTGCTGAACTATGCTCTAATAAAGGAGGTGTAGGGGGGTTGTTTTGGGTTTTCTGCTGTTGTTGTTTGGCTATACTACTACAGAAATCTGGTCACTGTGTAGAGGTTTCAACACTGTAGAAAAAGAAACATTATCATTCCAGGTTATAATAATGTCCTCAAATGTTTGGATAAACTGGGCAGTCTTAATCAAATGTTGAAGAAGGTGCCCTGTTGTGCCCATTTTCTCCAGCATTTTTCATCTTCTGATTTAAAAATGTTTCAAATGGTGAACAGGGTATACAGCCTACGTGCATAGTTTCGAAGTCACTTGCTTTAATGTTTGGTGGAGGCCTTGATGTAGTAGCCACTCCTGAGCTCTTCTTTAAAAAACAGGGGGAAGGGACTGACTTGAATCATCATGACACATTCCTGAAAGAATTGCATGTGTTATTGTTGTTTTTTGCAGTGTTACCTTACAGGGCAGCTCACTGGAAATATCTAACGTGTGACTGACACCAGAGAGTTAACTGCACTCATATGAACCACAGCCTTTAAATTACAGTAAATGTAATCTTGAATTAGCAATGCAACATCTTGCTAGCCTTTTTCAACCTCAGTTTCCCATCCTCCCCACAAGCTGGCTGGGGAAGATAAAGGGTTGTCACCAAAAGAAACCAAAGAGCAAAGACTGGAACTGATTGCTCTAGACTGAGACAGATTCTTCAAGTGTAGTGCTCCAACAAGATACTGGTCAACATGACTGTCCAAGTTCACTTGAAGGGGGCAGCTTTGTGGCTAAGCGTGGACTTATACCTGGGTATTACTGACAAGTCTAAACTTTTAGCTTTATTGACAAGGTAAATCAACATTCCCATCAACTCCAACCTCCTATTTCACAGACAGATCTCTGGAAAGAAACTACAGCTGGACAAGATGGACTCAATGGTTCTTTCTGAGAACCAATTTCTTGATTCTGCTGAAGAATAACTGTTTATCAGATATACACCCTTGGCCCATGTTATCAAGTGTTGTTGTTATTTTTCTGTATTCCTTTTTGTCATTATTATACAGACTCTGTACGTTTTGTTGCAAAAACTCAATAATTTTTTTAAAATTTTCTAAACTTTTAGCACCTTCACTCTTCTTCTACACTACCAAAAAATGTACAAATGGGCCATTCCCAGGCAACTGATTGTTTGAGTACTGGCACTATCATGATGAGGATGTTTGGATATCTGGACTGTATCATCATTCTATCTGTACTCATACTATTAACTTTCTAAGGAAAACCGTTTGTCAATACTATCCTGATAACCATTAGTGTAGAAAGATTGTATACCATCATCTCCTACAAAGATAAACTACATACTGGTAGGAATGTTACAGCTGGTGACACCATATAACCTCCTATCACCATGTTTTATCACATGATCCTCATCCGAAATTATTTCAGATAGTTGTGGAGGCAGTTTGTATTCTCAGATCAATTATACTGACATGGATGTGCCAATATATTCCTTAATATATATTTAAAACTGCCAGTACACTCATGACTGTCTTACAGTGGCGCTTCCTTAATCCAAAAGTCACTGGCAATATCTTCCTTATCTTGATTCCACTGGAGAAGGTGCCTGAGAAATTCCACAAGTTCCTCAGCAACAGCCTTCATGAATCTGAGCCTGGTCAAATCCATTTAGCATGTTCAGTATCTAGGCACCACAGTGTAACTGTACAATAATATTATAAGGACCATTCACACTAGAAACTAGCCAACATGCCTCCAGTTACTACCCAGAATGCACCATGCAAATACACCATGCAAACTACTGTTCATTGCAACAGATGCAATTCCTGTGTTTTCGTACCTTGGACAGAGATTTATAATTTAAGAAAAAATTATATAACCATTTTTAGTATTACAATAATCTGCACAGTGAAGTGTAAAAAACAGTCTAAAAACATCAAACTGGTACCTTAAAGCTGAGTACTCCTGGACTGGCTCAAAAGCTAGAGAACATTACCTGAGTTCATGTACTATTCAAGTAATCCACAATGACTCCTGGACTGCCTTGCTGAAAAATGGGAGACTTAGCTCTGGAAAAATGGGGGCGAGAAAAATCCCTATACAATGGAATGGAAAAAAAAATCACACTCATTTTATGAGGAATCACAGAATTGGAAGAGACCACAAGGGCCATCCAGTCCAACCCCCTGCCATGCAGGAAATCACAATCAAAGCACCCCTGACAGATGGCCATCCAGCCTCTGTAAAGACCTCCAAGTAAGGAGACTCCACCACTCTCCGAGGGAGTGTGTTCCACTGTCAAACAGCTCTTAGAAATGATCAACTCTTATCAACTATGTAACCACTGCTTTACATCTGCCCAGAGTAGCTTCAGGATCTGCTGATTTATGGAGAGACACTTTCTGCTTTACCCCTAACTCCATTGTGAAAGACTTCCTCAGCTATCTTTTGCATTCATTCTAACTGGAAACATAAAACACCACCTAGTTATCTACTATAATGGAATTGCCTGTTAAGCATCTCTTATATGTGTTTTTTCTGCTCATTCATATCCTAAGCCTGTTTGAACATTTTGTTGTTGTTGTTGGTTTATTGCCATTTGTGAAATCAAAATAAATAATTTTTTTAATAAATCAATAATTCCTGGACAATAATATTTCTCTCTCACAAGTTGTGTCCATTGTCTTACTTCCAGACAGTGTCAGTTTAAACCAACAACATAACAACAGACCATCTAACAGACATACAAATCCAGAGGCTTTCCCAGTAACTATTCCAGATGCCATACTCTCCAAATAGTAATACTCTTACAAGATTTCATGACATCAGGCATACTTCCAGGATTTTATTCACCTATTCATTCCCCAATAGGATATGTACCATCACCTGTCAGGTACATAGGCCCAGACAGTCATTTGCTATGTATGACAATAAATAGATACAAATTTGATATTAAAAATAACCCATTTATAAACAACTGGGAAAACATTTTAATCCATTTTACATTTTATATTTACAAAACATTTTAAGGCAGATTGATGCTAGCCATCAAAGCCTCTAAGTATCATGCACTGGCAAACCTTAGTTCAGAAGCATGTTCAGAAAACTTTATTCAAAAAACTGAAGATTTTCACACCATATGCAATATTGTCAGGACTCAAGCAGTTTTGATTAGCAAATATATTAAAAGTACATAGCAATACAGACATTTTCATGCACTCCCCCCCCCACCTGTCTTCCAACCAAAAAATTCCTGTTCTCAGGACTATCCTTACATCCTGTTCTGTACCAAGCATTCCCATTGAATTGACTTGGATAGCTCAAAGCACATTCTTTGTTCCCTCACATCTGCTCATTAGACAGCTTCATAAAAGATAAACTGTCCTTCTTCGCAGCATCACCACTTATGGAGCACAGAATCCCAACAACCATCCAACAACCATCAGAGAGAAGATGTGTGCTGTCTTGCCTTACTTGCCTGGACATTACCTGACTTGTTCCTGCAGACTGGAAGCAGGAATGCCTTGTTGGAAATCAGGTTCTCCAACAAGGCATTGTTCTTCAAAGATCCAGGACCAATGTAGACACCATCAGGTGTACACTGAGGGAATCTGCTGCACTGTGTTGAGGCTAAAAAGATCTACTTATGACAGCTCATTCCTGCTGCCTTCTGGGAACGTGAAACACTGTACTGAAACATATTTGTAAACCATCTTTTAACTCTGCATATCATCTTGAGAATTATTCTCATTGAAAGGAAATACAGTGGTACCCCGGGATACGAATTGATCGCGTTACGAAATTTCCGGGATACGAAAAAAATAGATAGGAAAAAACTGTTCCGGGATACGAAGGTTTTTTCGGGTTACGAATGTTTTTTTCGGCGCGAAATTCAAACCGCAAAGCGCGGCTAGCGGCTTTCCAGCGCTAGCCGCTAGCCTTTTCGGGTTGCGAAATTACTCGGGTTACGAACGGAGCCGCGGAACGAATTAATTTCGTAACCCGAGGGACTACTGTATATAAATAGTTCAAAAGAAAGAGAAATTAACTCAGAGGATAAGTTTTAGATATTGCCATAACTAATGCTTCTTTGATATCCCAGGACCTTCCTGGTTTGTGATGGTATTGTGTTAAAGGTAGTCCCTTGACATGAATGTCTAGTCATAACCAACTGTAAGGGCCGGTGCTCATCTCTGTTACTAAGCTGAAGATCCAGCACTGTCCAAAGATGACTCCAGTGGTCATGTAGCCAGCATGACTGCATTAAACCCTATTACCTTCCCACTGAGGTGGTTTTTATCTACCTATTTATCTACTTGTATGTGCATGCTTTCGAACTGCTAGGTTGGCAGAAGCTAGGACTAGTGACAGGAGCTCATCCCGTCATGCAGCACTCGGGCCTCGAACTGCCAACCTTCTGATCTTCCAATCTTCTGAACTGGCATCTTTTTAGCCAACAGCAAATTTCTTTCCTCTCCAACCTTGTTTCCTTTGAGTCTCCTACTGCTTCTTCAGTGCCCTCCTTTCATGGCAGTTCCTATGGCTGAACAGTATTCTTCAACTGATATTAACTTTTCCCAACCTTGTGCCCTCCAGATGTGTTAGACTGGAACACCCATCACTTCTAGTCAACTTTGGGAAATGGGAACTGTAATCCAATACAGTCAGCCCGTCGTATCCACAGGGGTTCCGTTCCAGATCTCCCACCTATGCCAAAAACTGTGGAACCTCAAGTCCCATTGGTTTTAACAGTGGTGTGCCGTGTGCGCAACTGTGGCGGGGCAGGCACATGCACACACCGCCACTTGGGTGAATGGGATAGGGCCATGCTCAAATTCACGGATGACAAGCCCGCAGTTGGGTGGGTGAACTATATAGCTGAAGACTGCCATGTTGGTCAGGATCGCCCTATGCTTTTCAAACCACTGCCCACTCCTTCTTTCCGGTCCCTCCTGCTGATGCAGTTTTTATTCAGTGACTTCCCTTAACATTTAGACCAAGCTGAAAGAATATGAGTACTAGCCACAACAGCTGAAACATCTGGGGCTCAGTGTCATACACCTTTCAACCCCAGAGGGTGAGGGGGAGGCAAAAAGAAGAGGAGGCCCATAGTTTCTTGGTATCTGGACATTTGCACCCTCAGCTATGAAACTTTCAGATAGAACTCAGTAACATAAATAAATTTTGTAATTAACTCTTCAGATACCATGGGAAACAGATATAATTTTGCCATATCTTTTAAAGTACATTTTCCAGACAAGAGGTTGGGAAATTTACTTTGTTGGACTAGACTTCCCACAATCCTGTCATCATGGTCACCTAGGGGTTCTGGGAGCTGTAGTCTGACAAAACAAATTTTCCCTTCTCTCTTGCAGATCAAGGAATCTGTGAAGAATGCTCACAGGACTGAAACTTATGAGGGGAGAAGACAACAATACAATAAATGAGAAATAATGTTGACAGATTCCAAACTGGATACAATGGGAAGAAGCAGTTAAAGTACTCTGAAGTTAATAGATACTAAATTATCTAGGCCATTTCTGGGAAAAGATTAGAGATCTACTGCAGTCCAGTCAATAAAAATTGACTCTGCTATGTTCAACAGCAATCACAAAAAGACAAAGAAGCATATGGATATATGAGAAAGAGGATGAAAAATAAAATTGAAAACCTATGCCATTAAATAAATAAATGGTACATTCCCTGTTAAAACTAATTAAAGAGAAAGAAGACAAACAGTGACAGATGAGTAGGAAGAGATTAGAGTTGTTCAGCTTAGAGGAAACAAAGGTTTCACAAAGTAAACGGGAAGAAAAGGAGGGCAAGTCAAGCACTGTGACTTACCATCACAATATTAATGTTCACGAAATGAACACAATGTTCACGAAAACAGCAAGCAAAAACATTGAAATACTGCAGTACAAAATTTTAGGTTATACACGTGGGCATGAAATAATCTCCAAAACAGCCATCCCCAGATTCACTGGTAAAAGGCACATACTGTAGCACCCATAGGAAAAATTGGCATTGTTCCACTGTGCCCATAATATTTATGGGCTGGATTCAGAGGAATACTGGTGGAAGCTACATGGTAGGAGAAAGGTGGGAGAAAGGAAGGAGATAAATATAATAAACAAATAAAATAAACTGGCATTTTCCTGTCCCCTACTTCCTGAGCCCCCACCTCAAAGGCACTCTCAAGGTTGACCTGTTGAATGGATACCAGTGAAAGGAAAGTGAGAGGAACTCTGGGATATCAAACAGAACCACCACCTAATTTATATATTTCTTAATATATCTCGGGAATCTTATCATTAACCATGGATGCAACATGCTCTGATTTTAATTTGAAGGCACTCATTTCACTGATAAGGTCAGAAAAGATCTTGGAAAAGCAACACAGCTATGTGATGTTTTCCCCAGAATGTTTCTAACTGAATTACAATCTGAAAGGCACTATTTTCAGTGCAAGTATTTTATTTTTACCAGACATCTGTGAATCAGGAAGGCTGTTTGCATACCTTTCATTGCAAAGAACTCAGGTATAGAAAGGCCCCAAGGCTTGAAAAGAAAGGGCACTGGTCTAAAAGAAGTTTTAATCGAACTTGGTCCAGTAATTTCAGATGCAGAGTTTTATGCATGCTGTTAGGATTCATTGAGCTGTAACATATTTGCCATTTCACGTATTTTGTATCAAACACATGTAAATACCACATCCTCTTCATCCTTTTGTTCTCCTTTCCTTCATTTTCACCCAGCAGAGGCTTTCCCACAAACTTTCTTTCTGGCATCCCCTCTGCTTAATCTCTTCTTTTTCTTTTCTCCTCCTACAGTTGGCTCTTTACCCAGCTCTTCAGCTTCATTCATTTCATCTACTTATTCACCCTAAATCATCTATACAAGTTCTCATAGCTATTACACCTCTGCTAATCAGTCTTTCAAGATTGCTATTATAGAAATTATTCTCATACATCTGCTACCTTACAGGTAGGTTTCTTTATATTTATACTTTTATGCAGTTGGCCCTCCATAGCCATGGATTCTGCATCCACCGTTTAAAATGATTTCTCCCGTACCACTATTTCAAGAAAACAAACCTTGATTTTGGACTTTATATAAGGGACACCATTTTACTATGCCACTGCATACAATGGAATTTGAGCAACCACTGATTTTGTATCGATGTGAACCTAAACGCCAGCAGATACCAAGGGCCCACTCTATAATTAAACATAGTGACTAACCTCTGAGACACCATCCGACATATTAAGGTGAGATTCTAAACACATTTTATTAAGGGAAAAGACCTTATTGAATTCAACAAGATTTATGGGAGAACATGTTCACAATGTAAGACAGCAATTCGTAAGAACCCACAGAAGGTACTTCATTGATTTAATTGCATGAACTTACATTATTAAATAACGGGAAGATGGACTAATTTTTGTAATTCATAAACATTTTCCAATGGGAGCCTACTTTTCTCCAGAGAATAAGTGTAATACAAATGGAAAAGGTGATTACAGATTGATATTGAAATTAGGACTTTCAGCTTGTTAGCTACACGGGTTTTAATTTAAAGCCTATTCACTTTAATTCTTGCTCCCAAAATTTGGCAAGGGTCTGAGCAGCGGACACCAGATGCTGTCTGCAGAGTTCAGAAGCAAGCCCTGTGTCAATTCTGTTTCATTCACGTTTGCAGAGTTTTCTCCATGGAAGCCGGGGTGGGGGCAGGAACTGCACTCTATTCAGATTCAGTTCAAACTATATGGTTGAGTAGCTTTCCAGAGCTTGTCTCCATTGGCAGCTTGTTTGTTTCTACTCAACTGAAGTCTCTTTGCAAATTACTGAGCTGAATTCATTCACTATAACTCATTTTTATTTGGATTATTAAACCTCATCCCACGCCTTCTCTTCTCCTCTTCTCATCATCAGTATTTGCCTAATATAGACTAAAATCTCTCTGTAGCACCAGGCATGTATTAAAACACTACATAACCATAATAAAATAAAATTGCTTTTAAAACCACCAAACTCTCTTTATTGCCCACATGATAACCAAGGCCTTTCCTCAGGCTTTTTGTTCTTAGATCTTTTATTAAAGCTGCAAGCCACTGAAGTTCAAAACACCACTGCATGTGTCTTGTATTCGACATATTTATTACGCTTCATATGACTACCCAAACCAAGAAACTCAAACTATAACAAAGGAGATTTCAACTAAAAGTTAGGAAGAATTTCTTGATGGTAAGAACTATTCAACACTGGAAGGGAGTGCTTTAGAGAGTGGTAAGCTCTCCTTCATTGTTTTTTTTTTAAACAGAGGTTGAATAGCCATCTGTTAGAGAAATGGATTTCTGCACTGAGGGTGGAACAGATGACCACGAGTGCCCCCTTTAACTCCACGATTCTGATTCTGATCCAATTAACAATCAATTGTAATGCAACCTGCCATCAGGCCATTAGGATGATGCAGAAGCAAGCTTGTTTTCGGCTGCTCCAGAGACTAGAACACAAACCAATAGATTCAAATCACAAGAAAGGAGACTCCACCTAAACATTAGAAAGAGCTTCTTGACTGAAAGATCTGGTTGACAGTGGAATAAACTGCTTTGGAGGGTAGTGGTCTCGCCTTCTCTGGAGGTCTTTAAACAAAGGCTGGATGAGCATCTCTCATGAGTACTTTAGTTGTGTATTCCTACATGGCAGGTAGTTGGATGAGACAGCCTTTGTAGTCTGTTCCATTCAATATATATGAACAGTGAACAATACTGCAAACCTAGGCAGCCGATCCAAGCTTTAAGGACCGCCAGACTCATCACAATGTACAGGAAGGTGCTCATACAAACAGCACAGCAGCAAAAGGTGTGTGTGATAGGGCCTCCTCAGTGGCTGGCCCTCCTTGTGATTTTTCCATTAACAGGCAAACCCTTCTATGCTGACTGGTTTTGAGAACTGAAAGTTTTTAAAGGGCTTTAAAGAGAATGCTTTACTATTTAAATTGCAGTGTTTGTTTGACTACTTTATAACATTTTAAACTATATGTTTTAAAGTGTCTTTAGTTTCAATGTTGCTTTTTTGTAAGTTTTAACTATACTGTCCTTGTTTTAGTTGGTAAGCTGTCTTGAGTGACAGTTTTGGTGGAGGGGGAGAAAGGATATAAACAGTGATGATGATTGATGATGATGATGACCACTCTTATCTCTACTGCAATGACTTTTTGGAACTTTATGACATTTCACTATTTTGCTCTTCCATTGACCTCAGCTGTCCAAAGGTCTCCTGGAACTGTCTTTTATTACTTTTCCTTCCTTCAAATTTCTCCACAAAAACCGCCTTGACTATGAATTCTTCACCATAAACTCTTAATTCTTCACTGAAGCTAAGGAGAAAATCAAATGGAGAAAACTCCAGATGTTACCTTGGTTATGTTTTCTAGTTTCTACTAAAACTACTCTTAAGGACATGAAATGGATACTCTTCCTATTTGACCATTCTTTTATCTTCCCACTGTTCCCCAGCCCATTCATCACCTGACATGGAAAATTTTTCAATGTAAACTTCTTAGGACAAGAGCCCATCTTCTTTTTGTTACCACGCATGCTGGTGGTAATATATTATTTCTCACTTCACACTAACTACTGCATTAGAATGACTACACAGGAATTTCGGTAATACACTCCCCATGAAGGCTGCATGCATCTAGCAGGCTAAAAGGCCATGAAAGAGACAATAATATCAGCAGTTTTGCACTGGTTCCTTCACACAAACTTCCCCCTGTACATCTTTCTTCCTGACCTACATTTAAAATTAATTTGTTCTTAATGATTTATTTCCTGCAAAAGAATAATTGTATGTGACTATGTTTTGTGCCACCATATAGCTGTCTATTATTATTTGTATGCCAACTGATTATGTCTTCACCACCATCTATTCACATATTTGAATGTCATTAGTGCTCTTTGCTCCCTCTTCCAGATTAATTTATTATGCTAAATGAGACCTAATCCACCTCCCTACTGAACTCATTAGACACCTTCCCAATTAGCCACATTGCTATTTATAATTGTGCTTTGTTTGTGGTACATCAGCCATTTTTAATTCGTGTAAAAGCATTACTCTCAGCTCTGCCAACTCTCAACATTTTTTAAATTAAGATTTCTCAGATAACTGGATTTTTATCTCAGATATGTAGCTCTTCAATGCATATCAGCATAAAACAAATCTTTGAAATTATTTGAATAAATGTCTGGCCTTCACAAAGCTGATAAAATCATTGCTGTGTGACCCCACAAAAGTGAAAAGGAATGATAATAACAACAACCACCACAACTAAATATAATCTGAATATATCCAAGTCGCTTGGCTCTTCAGCTTGTCCCATGCATTTGGAAGGAAAGCAGGCAAGATTCTGACAGCTTGGATTTCATAATCCCTGTGTAGTTTTGAGAGATTTCATCACAGTCTAATTCTTATGAGCAAATCTTGTTTTTGTGCATTGAAACAAGACTTCCAATGGCAACTTAAAAGGCTGCCTTAGGAAGTCTCACTCAAATACATTTACAAATATCATATCACATTGCTTACTACATTTAGGAAGCATATTTTCGAGATAGAAAAACATGTTTTGAGTGGCATCATTTGTTCTTTATTAATGCTCTAGGCGGCTTCTTGCTGACAACTCCACAATATCCTAATAAGCTCATTCTGTAGGAGAGACCAAACTGTAGTTTTGGCTGAAGGCTGAAGCATATATTTAGGATGCTAGTCAATTTTCAACAAATCTGAGAAAGAGAGGGAAGCTGCACAATTACCAAGGGGCAAACTTGGCTTTTAAGTAGTAACTAAGCTGATTTATTATAAGGTTCATTTGCTTATTGCAACAGTCAGCATGACTGTCTTTCTCTCATACACACAGACACACACACACTTTTCACAACCAACATTTGTATGCTACTATTCATTTCCCCTGGTCCTTCAACATGTTGCATTAACTTCTGAGGAGGCATATCCATATACACTACAGATTTTATGATTGAAAAAGTGACAAATTATTTCAGATGGTTATTTTAGTACCATTGCAGAAAATAAAACATCTCAGCATTGGCATAATACTTTGGACTTAAAAATCAAGCTAAATTAGCTTCTTTAATCCACTGTTGGACCAAAATAAAGACTTTGGCCTGTTACAGACAGCCCAAATAAAGCTGCTTCGAGTCACAGTGGAGGTATGGTGTTTCAATGATGCATGCGTCTTAAGAGTCCAGAAGTCGCACCAAAGCCACGCTCCAGTCCTATCTTTTTTCTAAAAATGTACTTCCTTTCAGTACTGTGGTCTTTCAACAACACACAAACAATTGCAATTTCTAGTAACTTCGAACAATCCAACAGATGAGGGCAACTGTTTTTAACTACCAGTACTTCTCTACAATTAGAAAATGTACAACAGGATTCCTCCAAAAGATTAGTCCATGTTACAGATTGTTACCAAGGATTCACTGAGGCCACCACAACACTAACTTGGCCTGAAATATGAATTGGCGTAGGACAGGCAAATCTGTCAATTGGATAATTTCCAGCTCAAATCTCTCCTCAGCAATTAGCTTATTCTGTGGCTTAAGGAAAGCTACTATTTTCACAGACTCCATTGCCTTGCTCACAATCTGCAATGGGGGAGACTTATCTGCCCCATCCTTTTTTGTAAGGATGGCCAAGATCACATTAATAAGGTGGATCAAGTGTTTAATTTATATTACCTTTAAATATCCAAACTTTAAACCGCTTACTCTATTTTACCACAGAAAGGGCCATAAATATTTGCATTCTAATAAGATGTCTCATTTATATTGGATGCAATATGTTGTCCAGCTGACTGACCCAAGGTCTTTAGTATCTGTGCATAGAACATACAGAAACAAAGCATATTAGAAAGAAAGACACCCTCCATGCTGGCAGAGGCAGTCTGAAACATCATGTAACTGATGATATAAGGCAGTTATGTCAGACAGTTAAGCAATAAAACAGAGCTGTGTCAGAAGCACAACTGAATAGTGGTCATAATGAATCTTAACAGCTACTGGCACAATCACAGCCAAGATTAATTAGAAGCAGAAGCCACCAGAGGGAAAAAAAGCTCAGAACTGCTGATAGGTGTCACAAAGATGCACAATTTATTGAATGTTTCCAGGCATCAGTGGTTACCTTTTGTTAAATCAGTCTTTGAAGAGGTCTGGTCTCTTTTTTCTTTGGAGTCTTCGTCGCCTTCAGAGGCATCACTACAAATGTCATCATCGTCATCATCCTCAGAGCTTGTCTCATCACTGACATCATTGTCACTCTCTCCTTGCTCATAATCACTGTCATCCGACTCCTCATTTCCAGATTCATGGCCAGAGGAACTCATTTTAGGCAACAGCTTTTGCCTTTTGGCACCATCAGTGTTTTCCATACTGCTGTCTCCCATACTGCTTGAAACTTGGAGTGGTCGCTTCTGAGTCAACAGTTTTGGATTTAAGATATTGGTCTCCTCACTATCATCTGAAGCTTGTGCTATTGGGGTGCTTCCGTCCCGACCAGAGGATGAACTTTTCTTCTGGGCATGGTCCCCAGGTTTATTGCCACGCTGCTTCATATGTTTTAGTATTTTTGGTGCTTCAATGCACTAGTCTTAAGCTGAAAAAGAAATTTATTATGAGCCCTCCATCTCATTGTAGTTCAAGAACTCATAGAAAATGTGACTGGCTGTACACTTCTATTTCTTGGTTTGAATACCTAGCTGCACACAGTTCAGGACCTGAATCAGCTGCCCCCAAAGTAACTTTGAAAAACTTAGTACTTATACTCTGTGAGGGAATTATGACATCAACCATTAAATATGTGATAGGTCTAAGGCAATGTCTACTTTCCCTTAAGGCAATAAAACAATACTAGGGCTGTCCTATGAATCACAGTACTAGAAGACTCATTCCATTACAGAAGAGTGGCATGAAATGGTGCATCCCTTTTATTCTATGATGTTCAAAGTTGGAAATGAGGAGGTGTCTAACTACTAATTAGGCAGCTGCAGATTACATGTTAAACATAGCTGCTGTCTGCTGCTTGGTACTTTACAGAGTTGGGTGGGTGTATATATGGGATCCATTGTGCTCTAAGCAATGACTCATTAAAGGGGTACCTTCCTTTGAATAGGACCCAATGAAACAGAAATTATTTATAAGGGAACTGAGCTCATGCTTAATTCTTCCAGAGTCCCCAATGAGTCCCTTAAAATTAGGCAAAAAGCATGTAAAATATTAGTATGCATAGAAGTGACTCCTAACCAGTCCCCTTACACAATGTACAGGTGAAGCCTATGCATGTTTAGTTGTAAGTAAAGCCTACTATACTCAAAAGGTAAGCTTGTTCAGGATTACACTGTCAAATTACAAGATATAGTGGGAGCTTTGGATCCATGGGGTTCAGGTCTGGACTCCCCATAAATGCCAAAAAGCATAAATGATCGCATCCCGTATTATTCAACAGAAGCAATGTGAACATGCAATGCTTCAGCATGTTCTCACAGAAGACTTGTGATTGCTATAGAGACCCTGGGAAGCTGAAAAGACATCTGTTCTATGAACAAAAACTTAGCTCTATGGGATGGAGGGATATCATCCATAAAATTCAACAGCCTTTTTCTACCACTTATATGGCTTTGGAAGTGTGTATAACACTGGGCAGTTTCACAATAATTCTAGTCTAGGAAACAGATTTGTGGATAATACTGTAATTGTGGCTATTCTTATAACTATAAGTGTAACTTATGAAAGAAGACAATGGAAGATAGGTTGAAGCTTCTTTGATGGATCTGTCCAGTCACACAGAAGTTTGACTAACTCAGAAAGACAATTCCTACTTCTCTGCTGTTCACTTATTGTTTCTGGAAGAGGTTACTTCTGTTCTAGAGATCTCCGTGGTTCAGTGTTAGGTTGATTCTGACTCACAAAACAAAGGTATGGGGTATTTTATAGAGAAGGGACATGGAGGACAGCAGCAAGGCATCCTCTTTTATCTGAGTGTGAGGTGCAACAGAGGTATGGGGAGGGACATCTTACATCCCAGTTCAGAGCAAAGTAGTGTTACTCAAAGCTGTGGCCCATAGATCAGCATTGCTCTGTGAGCCATCACAGCACAGTCTATACTAGACTGTAGACATAAAAATACATGGTTAGAAAATACACTTGCCCCTACACATTTGTGACTTTGACATTTGTGGATTTGATTATTCATGAGTTTTATCAATATGTTCTCTCTAGGGAAATCTAGGTCCTCCAGGGCAACTCTATGGTCAACTTTAACTAAAAGTCGCACTGAAGTACCTAGAGATTCCTAGAGAGAATACTCCACTAGGCATTTGTAGCTCCTCCAGTGCAATTCTATGGTCAATGTCTGGAAGTTGTTGACCAAAGAGTTGCATTGGAGGACCTAGAGATTTCTAGAGAGATGTTCTCCCAGGTAAAAAAGATAGGGGTTTTGTTATTTGCGATTTTTCCACATCCACAGGGGTCCTGTGCCCCCTAAGCCCAGCGAATGTGGAGGGACGAGTGTATCCTTTTTTTTGCTGCAGTATGATAATTTGCTATAAAAGTATTTGTTGTTCTAATATAAGGATACCTAATTGCTAGCTGTATTGCAGTAATTAAGTTCAGGGTATTCCTATACTTGTTTATGGCCAACTTTGATCTTTAAAAGGGGCTGTGGCCTCACAAAGGATGGAGACATCTGGGATTTCAGAAGTAGTAATCTTTCTATACATTTTGAAATTTATAATTTTAAATTTTATTTAAAAATTCTACTGTATGATTAACACCTTTGCCTGATGAAGAAGCCAGTGGAGCTTTGAAGGCTTGCATCATATATTGTGTGTATTTTGGTTGGCCAATGAAAGGCATCACTGTTTTGTGGATTTTGGATGTTACCGTACTTTGCTGTATGGCTAACAGAGAATCAGTGTGGTGTTGTGATTTGAGTGTTGGACTATGACTCTGGAGATCTAGGGTTGATTACCTGCATGAACATAAAAACCCATGGGCGATCTTCGGCAAGTCACACTCTCTCAGCCTCAGAGGGTGGCAATGGCAATGAAGAAACTTGCCAAGAAAACCGTATGATAGGGTCGCCTTAGGGTCTCCACAAGTGGCTTGGAGGAACACAGCAATAAATATGGCTGGCACAGCCCCTGAACATGTTCTCTCTCAGTTAGTCTCAAAGATGCTGCAAGATCCCCTTGCAGACTGATTTTCCATTCTAACACAGCCGTGTTTTGGGCTGCTTCCGCACTGCAGAAATAACCCAGTTTGACACCTTTTGACTGCCCTGGCTCAATGTTATGGAATTCTGGGAACTGTAGTTTGTTGTGGCAGCAGAGCTCTCTGACCAGGATGACCAGATGTCCTAAACACAGGGGAGGACAAGGCACCGCAAAGTGTAGGGCATTCAAGAAAAAATGTGGAACTTGCCCAAATAAAAGCTAACAACCTCCCATAAGCGTAAATTCATGCTTCGTAGCCATCCTCAGAACAGAGGACCCTTTGGACTTCCTCCTGGGCAGAAGGTTGAAATGTAGGACGCATCCTGGAAAAGGAGGACGTCTGGTCACCCTGCTCTCGGGCAGAGAAGCCTCTCTGGTCCAAAATACACTGGAGAAATCATTCAGTTTTGGCACCACTTTAGCTGCCCTGGCTCAGTCCTAAGGGACTCTGGGAATGTAGCACTGTAATACATTTAGCCTTCTCTGTCAGAAAGCTGTGGAGTCTCAATAAAACTACAGTTCCCAGGATTCCCTAGCACTGAGCCAGGGCAGTTAAAGCGGTCTCAAAGTGGGTTATTTTCTCCATGGTGTTCTGGACCAATGTCTCCACATAACTACAATTCCCAGAGTTCCACAGCATCCAGCCAGGGCAGCTAAAGGGGTCTCCAAGTGGACTATTTCTGCTGGGTGCTTTGGACCCATGTCTCTGGATCTTTACTGACCAGTGGGCCCCAAACGGTGTGCCCTTTGAGGGACTTTGGACTTCAGCTCCCAGAAACCCAGGCTTTGGGCAACATGGCTGAGGCTTCTGGGAGCTGAAGTCCAAAACCTCTTAAAGGGAGCACGGTTGGTCTCCAACCGGAAGAGGCGGAGCTTAGGGAAGGCAGTGAGAGGCATGGAAGGGAGGCCTCTTTCTCTATAGACACGAGTTCTACCTGTCTCTGGTGCCGGGCGGCCGACGTTCATCGCTCGCAGCCAGCGCCCCGTCCTTCCCTTTAGGAGGCCTCTGCGATCTGACTGGCCTCGCGGGCCGCGCTGCTGCCACTTCTTCCCGTTTCCTGGCAACGGGGCTGAGCGCGAGGCAGTCACAAAGGGGCGGAGGGAGATGTAACTCACTCACCCGCGCATGCGCAAACAGAGAGCAGGCTTTTTAAAAAACATGGGCGGGGCTACATGGAGCTAAGGTGGCGGTTGGGCGGCACCAACGGCTCTGCTCTCCCCGCCTCCCTGCTTACGTCACAAGTGTGTCATTAGCATAAAACAAACCAAGGGCTATTTAGTCCATGTCCCTCCATGCAGGAACTCACAGTCAAAGCACTGCTATACATAGCCATCCAGCCTCTGTTTAAATACCTCCAGAGAAGAAGGAGGCTCCTCCACTCTCTGAGGGAATGTGTTCCACTGTCAAACAGCTCTTTCTGTCAGGAGGTTCCTCCTAATGTTTAAGTGGAATATCTTTTCCTATAGTCTTGAACCTATTTCTCTGTTTCCTGTTCTCTGGAGCAGCAGAAAACAAGCTTGTTCCCTCAGTATGACATCCCCTCAGATATTTAAACAGGGCTATTATATCGCCTCTTTATTATTATTAACCTTTATTTATAAAGCGCTGTAAATTTACACAGCACTGTTAAAAAATAGAATAAAGTAAACCTGCCTGTGGCATACATTCTACAACTATAATTAGGCATAATACACATTAATACATGTTAATCTTTACATAATAAAATGTAGCACACAAAAGTAAACAGAGGATAACAATAGTGTTAAACTGTCTCTTCTCCAGGCTAAACACACCCAGCTCCCTAAGTCTCTCCTCATAAAGGCATGGTTTCTAGGCCCTTCACCATTTTGGGTGCCCTCCTCTGGACACGCTCCAGTTTGTCAACCTCCTTTTTGAATTGGAACTGGACACAGTATCCCAGATGAGGGCTGGCCAAGGCAGAATAGAGTGGTGCTATTACTTCCCTTGATCTAGGCACTATACTTCCATTGATGCAACCTAGGATCGCATTGGCCTTTTTAGCTGCGCATCACACTGTTGACTCATGTTCAGTTTGTGATGACTCCTAGATCCCTTTCACATGTAGCCTTGTCAAGCCAGGTGTCCCCCATCCTATATCTATGCATTTCAATTTCTAAGTGCAATACTACTATACATTTCTCCATGTTGAAATTCATTTTGTTAGCTTTGGCCCAGCTTTCTAATCTATTCAGGTCGTATTGAATTGTGATCCTGTCCTCTGGGGTATTAGCTACTCCTCCTAATTTGGTGTCATCATATCGTATCATATCAATTTGTATCCAGCTCTTTTCCCAGAACTGGGACAAGTAGAAATCAAAGTACTGTACCACAGAGGCTGCATCCACACTGCAGAAACAATCTAGTTTGGAATCACTTTAACTGCCATGGCTCAGTGCTATGGAATCCTGGGAACTGTAATTTGTTGTGGCATTAGAACGCTCTGACAGAGAAGGCTAAATGTCTCACAAAACTACAGTTCAAGAATTGAGCCATGGTAGTTAAAGTGGTGTTAAGCAGAGCTCTGTTGCCACAACAAACCACAGTTCCCAGAATTCCATAGCATTGAGCCACGGCAGTTAAAGTGGTGTCAAACTAGGGTCAGGGAGCTTTCCAGCAGACAACAGGTCACTAATTAAATAGAAACAAATCCTCCTTGCTTATACAGTCACCCCTCCGAAACTCATACATATTTAAGCTCCATAGGCTTGAATAGGGGCATATGCCCCATTTTAATCCCCCCCGTTTACTTCTCGTGAGGGTTGCAGATGTGAAGTCCTCCATGCAAACGGAGGAACAACTGTATACCCCACACACCTCTATGCCACCATTCTCTGAAGATGCCAGGCACAGATGCTGGCGAAACATCAGGAATACATTATTCCAGAGCACGGCCACATAGCCTGAAAAACCCACAAAAAACTAAAGTCAGAGATACTTTTTTTAAAAATGACTTTATTTATAAAGGTTGTGGTAGGAGCCACATAAACTAGTCTGGCCACCACTTGCCCCCCCACTGGCTTCAGGAATAGCTCCCTCAGCAGCACTTAGACTTTCTTTGAGGTGGGGTAATTGGAATCACTGCTGACCCATGGAAACCCACTGGGTGACCTTAGGCAAGTCACATTCTCTCAGCCTCAGAGGATGGCAATGGCAAAGGCAAACCCTCATTGAGCAAACATGCCAACAGTGCCTTAGGATCACCATAAGTCATAAACGGCTTGAAGGCACACAACATCAAGAAAACATACCCAAGGGTGGCTGTGTTGGCCACATAACAAAGTACAAACCTTTTTTTTTTTTTTTTGGTCTTGATAATGGATTTTAAAGCTTATTTCCCAGGCTTCAAGAATCTTGTAGTATCCACATAGCCAGAAAAAGGAGAGCATGCCTGCATGAATACCCCTTCATAGCATTTGTACTGAGAACAACAACCACAACAGCCTGACAAAATGCAGGCCTATGACTAACATGGTCACTTTTTATTCTTTCTCCTGTATGATTTTTAACACCTTTTGCTTGATGAGGAAGCCAGTGAAGGGATGTCATGTTAAGGAGCAAGATTGTTTTCTGCTGCTCCAGAGAACAGGACCCGGAACAATGGATGCAAGCTACAGGAAGAGATTCCACCTCAACATTAGGAGGAACTTCCTGACAGTGATTGCCGTTCGACAGTGGAACACACTCCTTCCTCAGAGAGTGATAGAGTCTCCTTCTTTGGAGGTCTTTAAACAGAGACTGGATGGCCATCTGTCAGGGATGCTTTGATTGACAGTTCCTGCATGGCAGGGGGTTGGTCTGGATAGCCCCTGTGGTCTCTTCCAACTCTACGATTCTATGATTCTATGGCAGCCGAAGATGGAGGGGAAACATCAGGAATAAATTCCTCTAGAACACAGTCATACAGCCCAAAAAACCCACAGAAAATGAATGATATCCCTGTTTGGTGGATTTTGGATGTTATTGTACAACTACAAGTACAGGGAGGTGGGTGCCTCAGGTGACAGGTGTTGAAATGGTTCACAACAACAAGATGTTGTTGTGTAGTGTAGTGTGCATGAAGGGGCCTGCCCTGTGCCCCTAATTTAGTCCGCAAGAGCTTGGTGAAGTTACTTTTTTTGTGGATTACAACTCTCAAGAAGCCCAGAACTAGCAGAGAATGCCAAAACTAGCTGAAGGAGTCAGGGAGTTGTAATCCAAAAAGGTAATTTATCTAAACTGTGCCTTGGATAAAGCAGAAAATATCCTTTCAGTACTGTGGAAGTAAGGTTTAATCAGCAGTCCTTTAGGATCACCATAAGTCTGAAAGGACCTAAAGGCACAAAACAACAACATCATCTCTGTCACATGGAATTTGCTTTCCCATAGGAAACAAATTATCTTTGGCTAAGGACTTTATCACACAAGGATGTGTGTGGCAAAATCAGGGTTTAAACAGCCAATTATCCTGTGCAAAACATGATATTGCATTTAAGATTTTCACACAATGTCACTATTAAAGAGGCACGGGTAAATCCCCAAAATTATTTGTTGCTACTTTATAGCCTCTTTATAAGTGATGTGTCTGAAAATCTTAAATGCAATATTATGTTTTTCACAGGATAATTGACTGTTTAAACCCCCAATTTTCCCCATGTGATAAAGTCCTGAGTCTTGAGTATATCACCAGTCCCCCCCACACACACACACACACCATACTGTCACTGTTGGACTTTTGCCCTTTTTATTGGTCAACATGTGCATTTCTGCTCTTGCAACTGAGATGTGCACACAGTACAAGGTGACCAGACATCTTACTTTCCCAGGACATGTCCTACATTTCAGCCTTCCGTCCAGGAGGAATTCCAGCGCATCCTTCATTTTGAGCATGACTGAAGAAGCATGGGTTTTTAGCTTTTGCTTTGTAATGTCCATCACTGGTCTTGAACATCCTATATTTTGCAGTGCCTTGTTCTTTGTGGTTATGACATCTGGTCATCCTGACATAGTAGTCCAGGATCAGCAGAACATGGCTTCCTCTGAACAGATGCCTGTAGGATAGAAAAATACAGGTGTTAAGAAGAAGCGCATCAGGGAAGATTTAAATTAGGGGGCATCCGGAGCAGGTATGCCCCCATTTTGTAATGAGGCCATTAAGTATGGTTTTTTAGAAAGTTACAAGAAGAAGACATGATTTGGAAAACATTTAAGAGAATTTAAAACCTCAAAAGTTTAAAAATCTCCAAAGGAGAAGACTCCATCACGCTCTGAGGGAGGATGTTGCACAGTCAAACAGCTCTTACTATCAGAATGTTCCTCCTAATGTTGAAGTGGTACCTCTTTTCCTGTAGTTTGAATCCATTGCTATGTGTCCTATTCTTTGGAGCAGCAGGAAACAAGTTTGTTCCATCCTCAGTGTGACACCTTTACAAATATTGAAATATCTTAACCATCTCTTCTTCTGGCTGAACATACCCAGCTACCTAAGTGACTCTTCATAAGACATGGTTTCTAGACACTTCACCCTTTTGGTGACCCTCCTCTGGACACACTCCAGCTTGTCAACATCCTTTTTGAATTATGGTGCCCAGAACTGGACACAATATTCAAGATGAGGCCTGACCAAAGCAGAATAGAATGGGACTATTATTTCCCTTGAACTAGACACTATACTTCTTTTGATGCAGTCCAGAACCTCATTGGCCTGCTGCATCCCACTGCTGACTCATGTTCAACTTGTGGTCTACTTGGACTCCTAAATCCCTTTCACACATTGTCTTGTTAAGCCAGGTGTCCCCCATCTTATATCTATGCATTTCATTTTTTTTGCCCTAAGTGCAGTACCTTACATTTCTCCCTGTTGAAGTTCATTTTATTAGTTTTGGCCCGGCTTTCTAATCTATTCACGTCATTTTGAATGTTGATCCTCTCCTCTGGGGTATTAGCTACTCCTCCTAATTTGGTCTCATCTACAAATTTGATCACCGTGCCCTCTATTCTTTTGTCCAGGTTGTTGATAAAAACATTGAATAGTACTGGGCCCAGGACAGAACCCTGTGGCACCTCACTAGTCACTTCTTTCCAGGATGAATGTCAGTTCTGGCATAGGAACAAACTCTCCCTGCCTTGTAACCAAGTCTTTATATGGAATTCAGCAATCATTTTTTAAAACAAGGCTTGAATCACTAGTTAGCAGCATGTTGCCCTGAGTGCATTTATTTGTTCAGCAAAAGCATCCTCTCCCTCTCATCTGTCATCTGACAAATCATCATTTGAGATTGGTATGGGATAAAAGCTGCTATTTATATCTATCTGCTTTGCAATGTAAATAATAATTAACATCCCTTCACAAGAAAAAGGGATCCTATTTTTCCCCTGGTGTATAAGACCCATCTTTGATCATATCAATTCCCTCTATTGAAATAATATCTATCAATCTATGTTCCTTCTATTCCTCCCCCCTTTTTTTTTTTTTTTTTTTTTTTTTGGGGTATAGTGCCAAACCTTCAGACTGAATTATGTGAAGCCTATGGGTTTGAGGGTGTATGATTGTCCACAAAAATGGGAGCATATTAGCAGGCTCTGTCTTTTAGCAGTAGAAGATGTGTTTCCCATTTTAACTCAACCATTTTAACTCCCATAAATCCTGATTTTCAGTTTGGCTTTCTAAAGGTATTGAACATACAGCAGCTGCTATAAAGCTTTTCTTTGGCATGGCTGCCCACATTAAGATCTGTCATAAATTCCCATCAAACATTATTTCCAAGCAGGCAGGAGCATTTTAATTCTTTGCTTATGATTAGATATGATCAGTTGAGCAGTTGGTTGTGGGCGGGCTGAAAGCAACCCACATTAGAGCCTTGAGAGCCAGTCTAGTGTAGTGGTTTAAGTTTTGGATTACAATGATGGAGACCAGGATTCAAACCCCTGCTCACACAGAAAAACCTTCTGGGTGACCTTGGACAGCCTCAAAGGGTGGCAATGGCAAACCCCTTCTGAAGAAACTTGCCAAGAAAACTCTGTGATAGGTTTGCCTTGGGGGCACCATATGTAAAAAAATTACTTGGAGGCATACAACCACAACCACCATGGGTTTATGGACATCTGATTCTACCCTAAATCAAACCTCAGTTAAATTCAGAGCAGGATCATGTTCCCATTAACTGAGTTAATATATTATAGTGTAGTTGTTTAAGTGTTGCACTAAGACTCTGGAGACTAGGGTTTGAATCCGTGCTAGACCACAGAAACCCACTGCATGAGCTTGAGCAAATCACATAGTCTCAGCCTCAGAGGAAGGTTTAAAAAAACCCTTTGAACAAATCTTGCCAAAAAAAACAAACACCATTATAGGGTCACCATAAGTCAGAAAGGGCTTGAAGGTACACAACAACAACTAAGTAAAGCTGCCCGGTGTGGCTTCTATTGCCTTCTTTTTACTTTAATGGACCTCCTAAATTATATTCATACTTGCTAATATTGAGATTATTTCCTGCTGTTTTCCACCGAAAAAGAAGCTGGTATGCCAGATTAAATGTGGACACAGTTCTGTGTTTACAGCTGGCTATTTAAATGTGAGGACCAAACTTTTCTGCCTTTCTTGTTCCTGACATTTCTCTATGAAACTAAAAACCACTGTATCACCTGGAACTTTCTCTTTTAATGTTTACAGATGTCTCCTTCTCAGCATAGGATATTATGCAGACAACCAAGATATCAGCATCAACTTAGTGCCCCTTTCCCATTTCCTCTTCCCTCCCTCTAACCTGCTTTTAGTAACAACTTGCCTGATAAATAGATATAGAGATCTCAAAAACTTGCACACCTTTTGGGTTCTTTTAGTTTATCTAACACAAGTATTACACTGAAATGCATTTTGCAGTTACTGGTATTTAAGAAATTTATACTATGTTTTTTTTACACCAGAAAATATTTTGCTTAATGTGGCCTATAAGTTATGAAGGCATAATAATAACAAGCACTAAAAGGAGCAGTAAACACACAAAGAGAAAGATGAAAACTAATGGTCAATAAATCAAATTCCAGTTATAAGGGCTCTGGTGATTGAAAAAGAATTGTCTTCACCTATTAACAGATCAATAGGAGTTGATGTGGGACTAAAACTGAGACATCTCAAAGATACAGCCATGTTAGTCTGTAGAATCAGTATGTAGAGAAATCTTGTAGCACCTTTAAGACTAACAGAAAGAAAGAAGTTGGCAGCATGAGCTTTCGTAGACTTAAGGGCTCATACAGACAGGCCAAAATGAAGCTGCTTCAGGTCACTTTGAAGGTATGTCGTTTAAATGACACATGCATCTTAAGAGGCCAGAAGCTGTGCCAAAGCTGCGCTCCAGTCCTTAAGACTGGAGCATGACTTTGGCATGGCTTCTGGCCTCTTAGGACGCATGCATCATTTAAACAGCATGCCTCTAAAGCGACCTGAAGCAGGTTTATTTTGGCTTGTCTGTATGGCCTCTTAAGTCTACTTCCTCAGATGCATCTGAGGAAGCAGACTTAAGTCGACAAAATCTCATGCTGCCAACTTCTTTCAGTTAGTCTCAAAGGTGCTACAAGATCTCTGTACATACTAAAACTGAGACAGCAATCTTTGACATTATTACCAACTATGCCTCTGCAAGAGACAGAAGTCACTTTTTGACCTATAATTCCTAGAACCACCTCAGCTGGCATGACCACTTTTCAAAGCTCCTGAACAGTATCTATGCTGGCTGGGATATTCTGGGACCTATAGTCAGATCAGGTAGCTCTTCCAGGCTCTTAAGGAGGATAACAGCAGCTGCTCTTAAGGAATGGAGGTTTCATCTGGGTGGAAGTAATATTATATACTGTAGCACTACAACGAAGAGGAAACAGCACCTTGTTCAAGCATAGCATTAATTGTTCCATCCCACTGGGAATCAGGCACATGAGAACCAGATAATGCAGAGGAAGAAGAAGGCTGCATGAAGGAGTACTCGCCAAGGCAAGAAGTTGCTTCTGTTAGAGGAGCTGGGAGTAAAGGAAGCTCTGACTCAGTATTTGATATGTGAAAATTGCCTGTTGGGCTTGACTCAGAGGTGGATTGGTTCAAACTGTCATGGTGTAGGAGGTTGTTTAAGATGCTAGTGATGACTTCTTCATCCAGAGAGAATTCTTCAAGGAAATCTAGAGCTCCATCCGTCCCCCAGTTCTGTCTAGATGATACCATGTGAGTATCCTCAGAAGACCGTCCAGGCCACAGAGGAATATCAGGTGGTTGCTGAGGAATTTCCTTTGTGTACTGAGAGAAGATTTCATCAAGATAATGGATTTGTTTAGCCAATATACTGATGGCCCATTTGTCTTGGTCAGGGCTCGTACCCATCACTGAAAATGTTCCTGAGGATGATCTTCCTTCTAGTGGAGAAAAGTCTATAGAAGAACTGCTGTCAGAAGAAAATGAACTATCCAAGGAACAGAGAGCAGTATGGCTCAAGGAATCCCATCTGTTTCTTTGGTCTGTACAAGAAAGACCAGCAGGGAAGAAGGGAAATCTAGTTTCTTGAGAGGAGTGTAGGTTAGCTACATCAACCATGCTAGCCAAGCTGGTTGAAAATAAAGGCTGAAAAGAAACAGTGGCCACCTTCTCTTCAGGAGCTTCAGGAAGCTGGAAGGGATTAAACCTGAGTATCTCATCCCTGGCTCTTGCTGTTTCTTGGGGCAAAAAGTTGACGTTATTTACTTTTGTCTGTTGCTGTGTTTCTCCATAACAATATTTTTGATTTGAGGTGACTTGAACAGCAATTCCATATGGATGATCTTGGCTTTGGATATAGGTGGCTTCTTCTTCCCTGTGGGGAAGTAGAAAAGATTGTTTGTGTCTGGAATAACTACTGTAAGTCATGCCAATAAGAAGGCTGTTAACACTGTTAGACAAACTAAACCTATCCTTCCTATACTGATGTGGCACCATCAGCTTTTGAGAGCATCTCAAGTCCATAGGACAAGCTTAAAGGTATTTTATTAGCGGATGCATTCTATGAGACAATATTGTCCACTATACCTGAAGACAGCACCCTAGTTTAGGAGGCAAAGGACACACACATCTCTCCTTTAAGGTCATGGTTACTGCCTGTCAGCACTGGCCTCCTGGGGCAAACATCTCCCTTTAACTAATCTAATGCTGATGTTGGCTCTATTAAGAATAGCTTTTAGACTTGCGTGAATATAACTGAAGTGATGTAGCAAGCAGAAGAAGCTATTTGTAGGTCCAATTCAATTTGTATACACAGGCAGCCAGTGCAGGGGGGAAATGACTGAAAACTGTAATAAAAACTAAGCACTACTTGTATAGAAGGCTTCAAACTGATTTAGCTGTCACAGTTTCCTGCAAGATAATGTGAGGGGTATAGTTTTCAAAATGTTCCTTTTAGGAAGGAACTAACCTTTAAAAAATCTTTTTCTGTGCTAGATCCTGGTAACACCCCATTCCTTCCCTCAGGTTAGCTCACTTGGCTTACTGAGTCATAGCATGAAGATTCATCACAGTCCTGACATCTTTCACTACAGCTATGGTTCCTCTATCCATTCCTTCCCATCACTACACCCACCTTCCCATGACCTTCTGTCCCACTAGGTGCCACACCTAGAACATTATTAACTCCAAAAGATCATGGAAGGAACAGGTGGGAGAAGATAAAGCTATCACTTTACTAGCTCTACTAGGAGATGTAGAATCTGGGATCCCTAAGTACTCCAGGTTGATCAGTGACTAAATATTTGTTCAACTGCTTTATGTATCTCTTTCTTCCTGCTGTAAGAGAACCATGACAGAGAGAAAAGTCTGGTTCTGTCCTTTGTTTAACCTAGGAACTAAGGGCCTGAACAGACAGGCCAAAATAAAGCTGTTTTGGGTTACTTTGGAGGTATGCTGTTTAAATGACACACACGTCTTAAAGAGGCCAGAAGCTGTGCCAAAGCTGCACTTCAGTCCTTAGGACTGGAGTGTGGTTTGGCGTGGCTTCTGGCCTCTTAGGACGTATGCGTTATTTAAACAGCACACTTCCAAAGTGGCCTGAAGCAGCTTTATTTTGGCCTGTTTGTTTGGGCCCTAAGTGTCCTGAGTGCTTCCGGACAAAACTTTCATTTTGTCTTCATTCTGCCTAGTTTACAGAAATTTAGTGGCCGAGGATGGAGAATCCAGATTTTTTTGGCTTCATCACGTAACCTTACTGTGTTGTGTGACAACATGATGCATCAGTATAACACATTTTAATAAAATTGGTAGGATAGATTTTCCTAAAACTTAATTATGCTAATACTTTTGAAGTGCATACCTAAACATGTTTAGCAATAATTACAAGAGTAATTAAAAAATTAAAATAGGAACAGACTTGCACCCACTGGCAAGACATTTATGAAGAGCTGCAGTAAGTTTGCCTGTTGATCTTGCACACTGTTGATGCATCACTATGTCTAGGAAAAGACAGAAGAGTTAAAATAAGAGCCATGACCACCTACTGGGCCTGCTTTAATGTGGTTTTTAAAGGTTTTCTGAATTTTCACAATAGTTTGAAGCACTCTAGGAATGCAATGACTGAATCATGAGGTCATGAAGAAGAAGCCCTTAAAAAGGTTTGAAAGAAGCATGGCAGTTTCACATTAAAGCCCACTGAGTGTGGAAACACCTCCAAATATCACCTGTGCAGTAAATGCATTCACCTGAGGATGTAGCTGGTACAAGTAATGAGCTCTCCAGCCTTTCCATTCTCTCTTGATGCAGCCACTTGCACCCAAGTCCAGTTTAGATCCTTGCAGAGTAGGCGGACTATCACCGGCTGAATGTGTTTCCCAGCACCCTGCGCTGAAATTACAGAAATGAAAAATAGCAATCTTGCACAGGGATACCATCTAAACACAACTAAATGGATGTCTAATAGTGGGAGCAAGTGGATTCAGGCTAACCTGAAATCAGTACCTCTGTTTGTTTATTTATTTATTTAGGTATTTATATCCCGCCCTTCAGCCCTAATAGCTCTCAGGGCGGCTTACAATTGTTATTTTTAATCAGACAGTTCCCTGCCCTCAGACTTACAATCTAAAAGACACGAAACAAAAGGAGAAGGGAATGGTGGAGGGAAAGGGGATGAGGTCCAGTGGTTCTTCTCTCCCTCTGAGGCCTGGACCAAGGCAGATGGATTGGAGGGAGGGCTCTTCCTTCTTCCAGGCTAGTCCTGATGGAGCTGGACTATGGCCTATTACAGACTGCCAAAATAAAGCTGCTTCGGGTCTCTTTGGAGGTATGCTGTTTAAATGATGCATGCATCCTAAGAATCCAGAAGCTGCACCAAAGCTGCACTCCAGTGCTTAGGAATGGAGTGTGGCTTTGGCGCGACCTCCGGACTCTTAGGACCTATGAATCATTTAAATAGCATGCCTCCAAAGAGACCCGAAGCAGCTTTATTTTGGCAGTCTGTAACAGGCCCAAGTTAGCAAAAGTCTCAGAAGTCTCATATTTACTTAAACCCCGTGCTAAGCTCAAACAGGTATGCCTGTTTCCAAAATGTGGTCAACTTTGTAAATTGTGGTGATAATACTTGGTACTGGGTGCCACTTTTCCTAAGTGCTTAAAGTATTTCACATACATTATCTCAGTAATTCTAATGACAATTTATTAGGACAGGCTAAGTGATATAACCCTGGCTATTGCAGATGCCATGAGGCCTCCTTAAGTACACCTAGAACTTGCAACAAATCTGAAGTTTTAATCAGGAATATCTATCTCTTGAGGTCTTGGTTTTAAACATTATGCTATACAAGATCCCCATGAACGCAACTTCTAGTGTAACTTAACATGTGTTTTTTGCCAATTATAATCTAAGTGCTATGTAGAACTACTGCAGAAACCTTGCAATCTGCACTAAATGGACAAAGCTGGCACAGAGCACAAACAATTATAGGATGTTTTTAAAATGACAGTGACAAAATACATGATGCGTTATTAAAACCCTCCTTAAGATACTAGTTCCATGAATTTTTAACATGAATAATGTACCATGTCTTTTTTAAAGTTTAAAGCACTTCACATACAGTATCTCAAATGATCTTGTCAACGACACTGCAAAGTAAGTCAGCCATATCATCATATTGCAGATAGGGACTGAGGCTGAACAAATAGTGCCTTGCTTAAGTCTGTCTAGTGAGTTCTTAGTTGAACAGATTTCAACAGAACTTTTTTACATTGCAGTCTTATAGATGTTTACTTAGAAGTAAATCCCACTACATTCAAGAAGATGTACTGGATGTGTGTTGCAGAAGATTTCAATCCTATCCTGCAAGCGACAGAATGGCAGATTTAAGATGTATGTCTGTAACAAAAGTAGGGAGAACATGGCTTTCTAGATACTGTTGAACTACAACTCCCACCATCCTTCACCAATGGTTATGCTGACTAGGGCTAATAGGAGTTGCAGTCCAACAACACTTGGAGGGCTCCACATTTTGTATCCCTGCTCAACAAGTAAGAGGTGATGCTGTTGAAGTATCAACCATTGTTTCTGGGAGAAAGTATTTGAACTGAGAAATGGGCACGAACTCTTTCTGATCTTGGATCTCCAAATGTCAAAGTACAACCCTGTCAACCCCAGCCAGCATGGCCAGTGGTGAAGGATAATGGAAGTTGTGATTCAGCAACATTTGGGACACAAGGTTGGGAACCATGGTTCTAGATCTATCAATGAGGCCATTTCTACTGCAGTATAATTGCACAAGCATCCCTTGGCTATTGGATTTTGATGAAGTATATCCTCAGTGACTGATCTGTCCCAAGCACAACACTCACTCAGGGCCCTGTGCATCTCTGCAGCTCTTCCAATATCTTCAGGATGTAGAAGACTGTACCAAGACTGGCCAATCAACTCTTCTTTCTGATAGCCAAGATGATAAACAACACTGTGGAGAAAGGGGGAAAATATTGAAGAATTTAATCAATAATACCCTTAAGGTGTCTGCATCATGTAATGAAAAAAGACAAAAGTTGAGCATCAGCTGCCATTTTCAGTGAGACGTTACTTACAACTGCCAAATTATTATTTTTATTCTGTTCTCTGCTCTTATGCCTTTGGTAGGAATCTAATCTAAGTTCATACATAAGTAGGTTGTAATACTGGTCTCTATGCCATGAAAAAGATTCACCTACTAAACACTTAAAAGACAAGAGCAGGCCAGATCTTCATTTTTGGCAAGAATGGACCTGTGCAAATAGATGCTTTGTTCTTACTTTTTAGTAAGCTCTGCAATCTTCATATCCAGTGTGTGCTTGCTCTGGAATGAGTTCTGGGAAGTATCGTCCTCATCTTCTAACGCATGTGCAACAGGAGTGCAGAAGGCAACAAAAGTCAAAGCAGGAGAGGAGATAATTAACTGTGTGTCAGATATGAAGAATCTGCCTCGCATGACCATGGAGCGGTTCTTTCCATACTTTATCCGGAAAGCTCTTGAAGTGCACATTTCAGTGATGAATTCAGTTGCTGCAATAATTTTTAAAAAGAATGGTTGAAGCTTAGCATCAGAATGAAGTATGTGGTAGAGGCTGAGCTTACACATTAATTTTGCAACTCCTCATGACTTTCCCTCTTACAAGACTTGTTAGGAATTGACATCCAATAATATTGTGAGGGCCTTTGCAGACCATCATTCAGTCTCTAAATTCATATTCTTTGGGCATCTTTTAAAAGGCCATTAGAAAAGCATTATCCCCCCTCCCCACATGCAGATATACATTCCTTATCTTGTGCATATTTTGCAGTGTTTGAATTTTGGCATAATTCTTCCACCACACCAATCTGCAAATTTCCACACGTGTATCAGCCGTACATTTCCCCCACTTAGCATGGCCCTGTTTTGAACTCCCCCTCTAGCCTTTTTAAAATAGAGGTTTTATCAGCAGTAAGCAAGCGTCAGCTCATTCTTACTGAACTCCATGCTGTGAAAAGCTTCACTGGCTGATTTTGGCACATCAAGTTGTTTTAAAGGCCCAAGACTAAGCCATTATAAGATTTGTTAGTTGGTTAGCAATTCTGCTCTCCTTTCTATGGATTTTATTCCCATTCCCTTTTGTTACTCTAGTTGCCATCAAAAGCCCTCAACTTCCATTTTAAAATTTTGCAGGAAACATGTTATGTTCAAAATGTTGACCTAGATTTAGACAGATTGAATAGTATGGTATGGCTGTTTAAATCTTTTGTGACTTTAGCCTTCGCCATTCAGTTAGTATTACTTTTTTATTTTAGAAAGAAGGGGTAGAATGCTTGAAGCAGAGAGGATTAACACTTTCCAAGCCAGAATTTTGGCTGCACTTATAAGAGAGAAAATGCTACACATTATTTACAATATCATTACAAAAGGATATGTGATATCCAGTGGTTTGTGGATCTGCTCCCCCCATTCAGCAAAGAGCAGCGCTAGGGGTGTTAAATTTTTAGTAGAGATAAAGGAGATGGATGTCCATGGTCTTCTGTTCAAGACTGACATTTCCATGGCTGTTTGTGTATGGAAAAAAAAAATATGGGCAACATGCATAATCTTGAGTTTGAATCTTGCAGAAATTTATTTTGACTCCGGTGGGTGCTCAGGAGGCTCCAACGCAGTAGAAAGGCCCTCCACATCCCCTAGAGTGGGGCATTCTGGAGCAAAGGAAAACAGGAGGGTATTGTTTTTACAAACAGAAAGTGACTCCTAGGGGATTCTGGGAGTCACAAAAATAGACCTGGGGTGCATGCAGCCCTGGGAACTTTATGCAAACTGCAGGCAACACTTTGCCAACCCTGCATGAAAGGGACAGAAGCCCTGTCCCTTATTTATCTTCTTACTCTCAACCTAAGGATACACCTGTAGTCTGAGAAGGGGGGAAGCTCCTCACCCTTCCACTTTCTCCCTTTTGGATCATGGGCCACCAGACATGGACCCCAAAACAAAGAGGCAGAGGAGGGTCAAGCAAACTCTGAGCAACTGATTGAATTTGGCTAGGCCAACAGTTCGTTTATTGCAAACACTGTATACATAGACATCATCTGATGGACAATGTAGAAATCAAATACAGTGGTACCTCGGGATACGAAATACCCAGGTTACGAAATTTCCAGGATACGAAAAAATCCCATTGGAAATAATTGTTCCGGGTTACGAATTTATTTCGGGTTACGAAAAAATTTTTTGGTGCTTTTCGGCGCTTTTTCGCACGAAACGCGGCTTTTCCCCATTAGCGCCTATGGCAATTCGGCTTACGAAGGCTTTTCGGGTTACGAAAGCGGCCGTGGAACGAATTAATTTCGTAACCCGAGGGAGCAGTGTAGGCTACATAACTGGAAACAGAAGGTGGAGAAACTCCATTCTCTCTGCAAACACAAGACCAGGTGCAGATTGTGGTAAAGACCAGGAACTGGTAATACCAAAAATTAAAGTAAAGCTAAAGAAGAACACTAAACTTACCATTATGCCAAAATACAACCTGAAGCACATACCCATAGAATTTAAAGATAATGCAAAAATAGATTTGCACTATTAAGCCTAATTTACCAGGAGCCAGAAGAACTTTGGGCTGAAGCCAAGGACATTGTCACTGAGGAATGTAAGAATACACTATCTGCAGCCAAAAGGAAAAAGAAGCCTCATTGAATGACAGATGAATGTCTTCAAGCAGTTAATAACATACAGGAAGGAAAAGTAAAATGTGACAGTAACAGTTAGAAACATGAATGCAACTCTTCAGTGATTTGTGCACAAGGACAAGGAGAACTACTATAATAATAAATTCAGAGAACAAAAAACAAAGAACAAGAAACTTCTTCCACAAGATCTGAGAAATTGAAGGGAAATTTAAACCAAGAGTGGGACCAGCAAGGGAAAACATTACATGACTAAGTAGAAATAAAAAGATGATGGAAACAATTCACTGAAGAACTATATATAAGAGATGAAAGGATGACAGACCCTTTGAAGGGTTCATCTTCAAACAACTATTTGAAGATGAACTTACAATTTTAGATAGTAAGGTGGAAGCTGTACTCAGAGCACTTAGGAAAATAAATCACCAGGAACAGATGGCACACCAATAGAGCTGCTTCAAACTACAGAGACAGAATCTACTCTAATTTTAACTAAAATTGTCAACACATATGGAAAACAAAACAATGGCCCACAGATTGAGAATGCTCAACATACATTCCAGTCCCCAAGAAAGTGGAAACTGGGGATTGCCGTAAGCATAAGACCATTGCATTAAATCTCCTATGCAAGCATAGTGATGCTCAAAATGGAGTGAGAAATGACCGATGTTTAAAATGGGTTCTGGAAAGGAAGAGGCACTAGGGATCATATTGTAAACATACATTGGGTAATGGAGCACACCAAAGAATTTTGATTTCAAAAGAAAATCATCCTGTGTTTTATAGTTTATAAGCCTTTGATTGCTTATATCATGAAAAAAATTGGTTTGCTCTAGATACAATATTTGATTGTTCTGACCTGTATGCAGGGCAAGAAGCTACCATCAGTACTGAATATGGAGAAAACAGAACTGTTTCCAGTTGGTAAGTGGGGTCAGGCGAGGCTGCATTTTATCACCCTATCTGTTTCACTTGTATACTGAACATATCATGTAAGTAAGGCAGTGTGAAAACTGAAGGAACATTAACAATTTAAGACATGCAGATGACACAATACTGTTAGCGGAAAACAGCAAAAGGTTGGAATGATTACTGAAGAAAGTCAAGGAAGGCAGTGCAAAGAGAGATTTACAGTTGAAGATAAAAAGAAAAAAATGACCACAGACAATTTACATAACTTTAAAGCAGACAATGAAAACATTGAATAGCTCAAGATTTTCCATACCTTGGCTCCGTCATTAATCAATATGGAAGCTGCAGCCAAGAAATCAGAAGAAGACTAGGGCTTGGAAGGACAGCTATGAAGGAACTTGACAAAATCCCAAAGTGCCAAGATATATTAGTGAATACTAAAGTTAGGGTTGTCTACGCCATTATATTTCCAATTTCTATGTATGACTGTGAAAGCTGGACAGTGAAGAAAGCTGACAGGAAGAAAATAAATTGAAATGTAGTGTTGGAGAAGAATTCTGCAGATACCGTGGACTGCTAAACCCCCCCCCCCAAATAAACCCTAAGAAATAGACAAAGTCTTGAAGTGTACAGATATATCACTGAATACTAAAGTTAAGATTGTCCATGCATCATATTTCCCATTTCTATGTATGGTTGTGAAAGACAATAATGGCCCGTTACAGATGGGCGTAAAGTACGTCCCCAGGACGTACTAGGGTTAGGAAAGGGCGTCCATTCCGGACGCCCCTAACCTTAGTACGTCCTGGGGACGTACAAAATGGCGGCGCCCGTTCTACACAGGCGTCACCATCTTGATGTCACAGATGCATAGCATCCGCATGTCGCATGGCGCTAATGACATCGCAAGTGCACCATTGGCGCCTTGCGGCGTCATTAGCATGCCGAAAGAAGAAGTGCCATTTTGGGGCTTCTTTTTGCTGCGCCAAGGAGCCACGCAGTTTGGCCACTGGGGCTCCTCGGCACAGCAAATGACGGTGCCGGCAGATCGCCCGTTTTGGGCGGTCTGTAACGCGCCAAAATTTGGTAAGGTAGGAGGCAGCAGGAAAAAAGACTCCATTCCAGATGGATAGACTCAATCAAGGAAGCCATGGCCCCGAGTCTGCAAGGCATGAACAGGGATGTTGATGATAGGATGATTTGGAGGTCTCTCGTTCATAGGGCAACCATAAGTTGAAAGCAACTTGACAACAGTTAATTGTGTTTTCTTTGTTTTGTAAAAAAAAAAAACCATGCCTGTAAGTAGTCAAAATTAAGAATGCCTGCTTGCCATTATTGACTCTCCACAAACCTTAGAACAGTTCCAGCGTTCTTGCCACCAGCAGTATTGAGGGAATCTACCAATGTATATGATGCCCCTATTATGTGAAGTGAGCCAAATAGTGATCTGAGGGTGAGCATTTTTAAACATGCCCCCTCCATGTAGAACTTCTTTTTTCCCACCCCTTCCAAGCTCAACTACTGGTACTGTCCTTAAGATGCCAAGTTAAAGACTTTGTGGTGTTGTTGTTTTGTTCAACCAAGCATTTTACATATGTTGGGTAATTTTAATTGTTGTTTTAATGGATGTTGTTCTTTTTTTATTGTACTCATATGAGACTATAAACTGCCTGGAAATCAATTGATATTAGGAAATAAATAATTTTCAGAAAGAAAGCGAGAATAAATGATGGAGGCTTTATTTATTGCTGATATAATTTATTCCTTTGGTACACATGTCTTCTAGCTGAGACCTTATAGTTTTACAGACCTTTATCCAGCCCCTGCCTCTCCTTACCAGTGCCTGGATGCTCCTGAGCAAAGCAGAGCTTCTCTTGCATGACCTTGCTTGCTGAGCTGCTCAGGAGGTCAAAGATGGAGTCTCCATGAGCTAGGAGTTCTACCTAGAATAAAAAAATTGAAGAAATTGCTTACTTATTGTCTATTATTTATAACAGGTGGTTTATTTAGCAATGAGGATATCTTAGAAATATGTGCCTATTCCATCTTGCAAATGTAACTATGAAAGCTGGAAACGTATAAAAGTAAACCACAGTATCCTTTACAAAAAGTTTTAGGGCAAGGTGAGACTCATTTGTAGTCCTCCAGATGATTTTGGACTGCAGCTCCCATTATTTCTCACCACTGGTATGTTGGCTGGGACTAATGGGAGATCTGGAGGGGCCACAGTTGGCTACTTATGCTTTAGGGGCTATAAGCTGATTGCCCTCTTTGATTTGCAAATAGGGCACAACAGCCATTAATGTTAACAATCTTTGGAGGTTTTCTATTGCAAATATTTTAGTGGTAGAAGGCAATGTTGACTAGTAAAACGTGTATGGTATGCAAAATATCCTACTCTCAATTGCTTGCATCTCCAGTTAAGAGGATTTTGAGTAACAGGGTTGAGAAGGACCCCAATTTTTTAATTTTTGTAATTTATTAAAATATTTACATCCTAGCCTATATTTAAAGATGTCAGGGCAGAGTTCAATAAAACAAATTTAACCAAATTAAAACAATTTAAAACAGTAAACATAATCTAAATATATTGAATGCATATTATACAGTTTGACAAGTTAAACCATGACAGGTTAAAACCATTTCAAATAGTTTAAGGCTGCTGCTACACTGCAAAATTAGTACAGTTTGATACTGCTTTAATTGTCATGACTCCATCCTAAGGAATCTTGGGATTTGTAGTTTACTCTGGCACCAGAGCTCTCTGACAGAGAAGGTTAAATATCTCACAAAATGTAGTTTTGTAATCCCATAATTCCATAGCATTGAGCTAATGCAGTTAAAGCGATGTCAAATTGCATTAATTTGGCAGTGTAGATGCAGCCTAAGACAAAACCATGCACACGTGTAGATTTGGATGGATCCAATTAGGCCACAAAGAATGCTATGGGATTCTAGTTTACTGACTACCTCCCTTTAGATACCTAACACAGTTCTGACACCATGTTTTTACTTGGCACTAGTAGTACAGTATTATGTCAGTCAGATATCTAAGGGGAGGGTATTCAACCAACTAGAATACCATAGCAGAGAAGGCTTTATTCCATGTATATTGTCCACACTTGTGAGATACAGAAGAGAGCCTTTCCAGCAGACTCCAATTTCTGAGTAAAGCAATATGTAGGGAAAAACACTCTCTGGAGCATTGAGAGAGATGTTGCTAGTCAGTAGACACTACAACTATAGATGGATCATTGGTCTTACAGTAGAATTGAGTTTCCCAATGTTTCTGTCAGATTGAATCTCTAAGAGCATGCAGATAACTAGGCAAAGTCATCCGCCACACGTTTAGCATATCCTTGGCTTACAAAAGAGAAACATCCTTACCACAGAAAAACCGAGAAAGTGGGACACATTCTCAGAGACGTAGGACAGTTTGCCATTTCCAGTGAGAGCTAAGATGAACCCTGGGAGGGAAAGCAGCAGTTCTGGATGTAGCAGTGTGACAGCATTGGCAAGAGCAGGGACTGGTCCTGTAGTATCAAGTGAGTCTGAAAAAACAAGAGAGCAGTACATTGGTGCCGTTTATAGCTTTGTGTGCATGCATAAAAGCAAAATGACTTGCTGGCATATATCAGTTGTCAGTTCTATACCACTGTAGACCACTGCAGACAGACAGACCAAAACAAGCATAAAGCAGGGCCAACTTTTTGACCTGGCAATATTGAACAGTTGCTGATGGTTCAGATCAGCTATTTCCACCCATCCTAAATTCTCCCTTATATATTACACTGACTTCTTTGTGTAAATTAAATTGTTATCCTCAGGAAAAGGAAGTCACTTTTATATAGCACACTTGTTCCACCCTGAGCGCTAGAAACAAAATAGACTACTAGTCTTTAATAGTCATTTTTCCTTAGCCAATTTTGCAAATCAAACCAATAACACTAGATTCCTTTTCCTGTGGGATCAGATGTAGTGAGTTTTCTGCCAAGGGAGCTCCTTCTATTGCATCAGAGAGCGGTAGAGAACAAAATTTTTCAGGCAATACATTGTGCAGAACAGAACATGCCCGCGTTGGAACATAATTATGGAAGAACAATATCAAGGTCATTACTTCTTCTACTTTACCATGTGATCTAATGGCAATGCGGGGGGGGGGGGGGGAAAAAATTAAAATGCAGCCAAAAGCACACGCTGATCCTCATAAGGAAAATTTAAAAAGTAAAAGGGGAGATGGGAAAATGTTGTCAGGTAAAAGACACCTTTGGGAAGGTGAGACCATGATGGATAATGCATGGCAATAGATAAAAGCCAGCTGTTGCATGCAGTGTGGTTGCTCGGTACTGTGTTTTCTAAGCCTCCTATCAACTGAAGTAAGGGTGCAATTATACATAGTAAGGAAGATCCATTATCAGAATTTCCTGCAATTAAAAAAAAATCCAGACAAGGGCGGGGGTGGTCAGATTTGGGGCATAGTGTTTGGAGGAGGTTTTATTTTCCTGATTAAAACTCAGCCACCCATCCAAAAGTGCTAGGTGCCCTTGCAGCAGGGCTATAAATACAAGTGAAAATAGGCAATCTGAGGATGTGGAGGTATATGTGAAACACTCCAGTGACTAGATTCAAACAAACAGATGGGATTATGAAAAGCCCACAAGGAAGTCTCTTTGAAATAGTGGTTATTGGTTTGAAAAAAGCACATGAAGTGCTTTGAACACTCCAAAGCACTATATAAAGATACAGTCTCAATGGTCTGAATGCCAAGACCAATCATCCTATGAAACAAGACCCTGGCTTCCAGACAGTCAGGAATGGAGGGTTGCATATCCCTCCATCTCCTGCCCAAACAGCCACACATTGCTCCCACAACTAGCTCCTGACCAGCTGAGGCAGTTGTTGCCATCTGCCATAACAGTGCCTGCCAGATGACTGTCTCCTTCTGAGGCATCTGCTGGATGCTTTCCTACGCTGAGTAGCTGCAGCAAGAAAGCACCTAGTTGAGCTCTGCAGATGGAATGGCAAACTGCAGAGGGGTCCTTCCGCAGAGTGAGGCATTGAGGTTGAGGTGACCATGGAAATCCCTTCTGCAACTATCACATGGCAGCACCGACAGTCTGCTTGTGTGTGTCATCCACAATGCTTCATTCTGAGGACCTCGCAGAGCAAGAAGTTGATAGGGTCATGATGGGGGGGTCACTGCTGCAGTAGCAAAATAAGAGGGAGGAATAAGAACAAGGAGGGAGGAATAAGAACGACTTAGGGAGCTGGGGGTGTTTAGCCTGGAAAAGATAAGGTTAATAGGTGATATGATAGCTCTGTTTAAATACTTGAAGGGGTGTTGCATTGAGGAAGGAACTAGCTTGTTTTCTGCTGCTCCAAAGACTAGGACCCAGAGCAATGGATGCAAGCTACAGGAAAAGAGATTCCACCTCAACATTAGGAGGAACTTCCTGACAGTAAGGGCTGTTCGACAGTGGAACAAACTCCCTCGGAGAGTGATGGAGTCTCCCTCCTTGGAGGTCTTTAAACAGAGGCTGGATGGCTATCTATCAGGAATGCTTTGATTTAGATTTCCTGCATGGCAGGGGGGTTGGACTGGATGGCCCTTGTGGTCTCTTCCAACTCTTTGATTCTATGATTCTGTGAACAAGTGGCAGTGGAGTGACCCTCCTGCCTTGAGTGGTGCAGCCTCTTACACCACCTCACCTGAAGACACAAGATGGTGGATACTTGCTGAAGCTCAACAAGTGTGTGTCTTGACAGCATCTGGATAAGGAACTAGCAAAGAAGCCTATATATGCTTCTTTAAATTCAAAGGAAGAAGTATAGGATATAAATGTAATCAGATCTTTGTTGTTGCTGTTAACTGCCATCAAGTTGACGTCAACTTATGACAACTCTATGAATGAGAGACTTTCAAATCACCCTGTCACCAACAGCCCTGCTCAGATCTTGCAAACTTAGGGCCCTAGTTTTCTCAATTGAGTCCTTCCATCTGTAATGCTGTCTTCTTTTCCTATTGCCTTCCATCTTGCCAGGCATTACAGTCAGCCTTCCATTTCCACGGATTCTGCATCCAAGGATTTGACCATCTATGGCTTTAAAATATCCACACACACACACACACACCAAAAATATTCCAAAAAGCAAACCTTGATTTTGCCATTTTATTTAAGGAGTTCCCTTTTACTACACCATTGTATATCATGGGACTTGAGCATCCATGGATTTGGTATCCACAGGGGGTCCTAGAACCAAAGCCCAGCATACCTGACCCCACCAAGATCTTGCTCTGAGAGGTCCCAATGTATTATATTTTCTAATGAGTTATGTCTTCTCGTTGTATGACAATCTCAGTTTAGTCATTTTGGTTTCGAGGGAGAGCTCAGGTCTGATTTGCTCTAAGACCGATTTATTTGTCCTTTTGGCAGTCCATGGTTTCTGCAGAACTTTCACCCAGCACCGTATCTCGAATGAGTTGATTTTCAAACTTTTATTGTTGTTATATTGTTATTTTTTGGCAAGCCACAAAGCCAACTAATACATTATGCTCACCACATGAGAACAGTCTGGCTCTGGCTGTTGAAATTCTGGAAGCTTCCTACCTAGGACAGCACAGAAAGTTGGAAGGAATCATGGCCAAGCATGCAGAGAAAAAGAAATCAAATGCTTATCACATTTGCAGATGACACAAAGCTAGGGATGTGGGAGATAGCTGACACAATAAAAGACAGAATCAAGATTGAAAATGACAGGCTAGTGCACTGGGCTGAAAACAACAAAATGAAATCCATCAGAAATAAATGTAAAGTACTGTACTGCATTTAGATACAAGAAAAAAAGTGCAGGCATAAGATAGAAGAGACGAGACTTGGCCGAAGTATATGTGAAAAGGATCTAGATGATCACAAGCTGAACACAAGCCAACAGTGTGATTCAGCTGCTTGAAAAGTGAATGCATTCTTAGCCTGCAAGGACAGAAGCATAGCATGCAGGTGGCCAGAGATACATTCACTCTGTTCTGTGATGGACCAGCCATATTTGAAGTAGCATGTTCAGTTGTGAGCAAAAACATTGAAGGGCAGCATTGTCAAAACAGAGCATATCCAGAGGAGGATAGAAAAGTGTTGCCATGTTCCATGGGGAACAGCTGAAAGATCTGGGTATGTCTGGCTTGTAGAAGAAAAGATACAAAGGATGCATGATTGTTTTCTTCAAATATTTGAAACATTGACATGTAGAAAATGGAACAGAATTGTTCTCTTTTGCTCCAGAAAGCAGGACTAGAATGAATAGATGAAAATTTTGTGGAAACAGATTCTGGGTAAATATAGTAAGACTTGTCTAAATGGTAAGTGTGATTTGACAGTAGAACAGATTGTTCTGGGAGATTAGTATGTAGGCCAGACCTGGCTATGGTAACACATGCCTCGACTACATCCCATTTGGACTACCGTAACACACTCTTTGTGGGGTTGCATTTGGAAACTGTTCAGAAACTTCAGTGGGTCCAAAATGCTCCATCCAGAATGCTGACTGGGACCAGTTCCAGGGAGCATATGACTCCCTTGTTAGAACAGTTTCACTGGCTACCAATTCATTTCAGTTCAGTGCTACTTATGACCTATAAAGCCCTATACAGCTTAGAACAAGATACATAATGCCTTAGATAATGGATTGGGCCATTACATATCTCATCCAGATATTGTTTTGCAGCAGCCTGAATTATACAGGTCAGATGAAATTCACTTAAGTGAAGCAGTAAACAATTTTTTCTTGAAGATTTATAAAAGGGATTGCAGGCTTGTTTAGCCAGCCTGGTGGGGGTTAAGGGCTAAGCCAATGCTTGCCCCATATCCATGGCTGTTGATGGGGGGAGAATTAGTTGTCAGGTGAACACCTATGGCACCTGCTTGGGGTGAAGGTTAGGCCTCTTAAACTTTCTCTTTAGGTCTTGTGACCAAGGAGAGAGGGAAAGAGACCTTCCTTAGGGCTGACCTGGGATATAGCCCTCAATCAAGTCCTGTGAGTTGAGTGAGGAAATCTCAGGTTGGCGTTCCAGATGCGAGCTGGTCGGGGAGCAACCCAGTCATGGGTTTTTCCATGGAACTCAGGTGTTTCGTCCAGGGGAAGCTGAGGAGGTGGTCTGAGGAATAGACCACCTGCCACAGCTGCTCCCGCACCAGGTTGCTCCCTTAAAATTTTACAGGTTTTCAAGAAGACAGTTAAATAGGTTAATTCAATAAAGTGGCCCATTTTACAACCCATCTATGTGTCTAGTCTCTTATTTCAAGTTGGACAGCAAATAGGTCATAACTATACAAACCTACCAGAATCTTAAGATCCACAAGGGAAAGCTTTCTCTCAATACTGCCACCATCACAGGTTGATTTGGTTATCGTTTTGGTTTTTAATTGTTGAATTTTACTCTTATATTGTTTAATCCTTTTTTAAGGTGGGGGAAATATTATGTATAAATTGAGGTATTCTAATCTTTGTATGCCACTTTTATTGTCTCAACAAAAAGCAGGATAGAAATAAAAGTCTATTATTATTATTATTTGTTGAAGACACTTCTCAGTGGCTGTTCCATGAGAAACTAGGCTGATCATCTCCCTGCTCTCCTTTCTCCATCAGTCAAAGACCCTTTTTAAAAAAAGTAGGCTTTTGGATGTGTAATTGCTTACAGGGAGGCTAAAGTGCTTTATTTTTAACTTTCATATGTCTTTTGATGATTTTATACTGTTTTAATAGGAAGATTTTTAATTGTTTTTATTTCTAGGTGTTAGTTGAATCATTTTATAAGATACCTTGGGTCCCACTTTGGGAGAAAGGTGGCATAGAGATGACATGAAATTAAAATTAATATAAATATTCCTTGCTGGCATTTAAGAAGTGTTTAATAAATAATAATAAATTGTTTATTTATATACCGCTTTTCCTTGTAGATCAAAGCGGTGTACAGTGTATAAATAATGGCCAATGGCCAATACAGGCACGTTAAAAACAATAATACAAATTCCAATCCAATATATTATCTAAAAACATGAATTCAGCAATATTTAAAAACATAAAATATATATAATACTTAATCGAACAGTTTGGGGGATACTTTATTACAAGGAATCGGGAGGATAAGCTTGTTGGAAGAGGTAGGTTTTCAATGCCTTTTTAAAGGCTTCCACTGTACCACTGAGGCGGATCTCTTCTGGAAGAGCATTCCAGAGCGTAGGCGCTACAGCCGTATAAGCTCTTTGATGGGTAGTCGCCAACTTCACCTTAGGGTATTCGAGTAATAATTTACCTGTTGTTCTGAGAGTGCGGGGTGGATTATGTAGGGAGAGGCGTTCCCTCAAGTAACCAGGGTCCAAGCCATTTAGGGCTTTAAAGGTAATAACCAACACTTTGTATTGGGACCGGAAGCGAATTGGCAGCCAGTGGAGAGATTTTAATAAGGGTGTTATATGATCTGATCTCGTTATCCCCGTAATCAATCTGGCTGCAGCATTTTGAATCAGCTGAAGCTTCCGAACCTGATACAAAGGTAGCCCCATGTAGAGCGTGTTACAGAAGTCCAAGCGAGAGGTTACCAGTGCATGTACTACATTTTCTAGGTCCTTTCGCTCCAGACAGGGACGTAGCTGGTGTATCAGCCAAAGCTGGTACCAAGCACTCCTGGCCATCGCATCTACTTGAGATGATAACTGTAGAGATGGATCCAGGAGAACACCCAAACTACGAACTGTGTCCTTTAGGGGAAGTTTAACCCCATCCAGGACAGGATGGCAAATTTCCCTGTCCGGATTCGGAGCATCTATCATGATTACCTCTGTTTTCTCTGGATTCAGTCTGAGTTTGTTTTTCCTCATCCAGCCCATTACTGCCCCCAGGCAGGCATCAAGAGGAGAGATGCCATCCTTAGTCACTGTATCAGTCGGAGACATGGAGAGATAGATCTGGGTGTCATCAGCGTACTGATAACACCGCGCCCCATGGCTCCGGATGATCTCTCTCAGCGGCTTCATGTAAATGTTAAATAGCATGGGGGACAGAATAGCACCCTGAGGGACGCCCGATGTAAGCTCTCTTCTATGAGAGCAGCTGTCCCCCAGCCTCACCATCTGGAACCTTCCCGAGAGATAGGACCGGAACCACTGGAGCGCAGTGCCTCCGATACCCAGTTCTCCCAGGCGTTCCAGAAGGATGCCATGGTCGATGGTATCGAAGGCCGCTGAGATGTCCAAGAGCACCAACAGAGTTATATTACCCCTGTCGGTGGCCAGACGGAGGTCATCGACTAAAGCGACCATGGCAGTCTCAACTCCATAACCCGTCCTGAAGCCAGTTTGAAATGGGTCAAGATAATCAGTTTCATCCAAGACCGCTTGGAGCTGAAAGGCGACTGCCCTCTCAATCACCTTGCTCAAGAATGGTAATAAGGAGATTATTTGTTTGAGGGATCACACTTCAACAAAGCTGTAAATGCAAGATTCCTCCACTGAACAGAAAGTCAGACTAGGTGATCTCTAAGGTCCTGTCCAACTGTAAAATTCTCTTTTTCTATTAATCACTGGCTAGAGCAGTTTCTAAACCTCTCCGTACTTCTCTGCTTAGTTGATAATTTTGTTGAGGAGGTTGGTGCAAAAAGAGCAGAGAAAATTAGCCACCACGCACACGGAGATACAGAAATAGATGACAGACTGCCAGCGGCTTCTCCATCCCAATTTGTTTGACAGCAGCTCCCCCCATCACACCCACCCTGCTGTTACTTTGCCTATTAGTGGAACTTCTTAATACAGTTCTGAATGAGTAGGTGCAGAGCTTAGAAAAAATTACCATTTAAAGACTACAGCCTCCCCATAGCCCTTCAGCCAGCATGGCCACTGGGATTTAGGGAGCTGAAATAAAAAACAAAACAACCCCCACTTCACCCAAAAAAACACTCCACTCTATGTTTTTCAGGCTCTGGATTTTAGTGTCATGTTCACAAATCAAGCATGAGATCCCTGAGGACTTGAGGCAGACTAGGTGTCATAACTCCTAGAGCTCTGGATTGGCAGCCTCCTCCAACACTAGCGTTTGAGACTAGAGTTAAGGCTTTTATGTTTCAGTCCAAGATTTCCTTCTGATGCCATCCCTTCCCTTAAACTTGGAAGCCTTAAAGGACAAGCCTTTGGCCTGGAACATAGCACTCTTCCATCTCTCCAAGAGCTCATGCTGAGCACACTGCTGGAATGTCTTACATTTTAACTTTGCAGTGTTTTAACTAGGTTATTTTGATTGTCTTTTAAAAATTTGTTTTAATGTGCTTTTTTTGTTGTTGCCACCATTGGCTCCTACAACATACTGTACTTCCATCACACATGGAAGAATTCAGTCTTTTTCATCAGGCACAGCAGGCCTATTCCCCCAACATCTTTCCTGTTTTTACACTGAGAAAACATGGGGTGCATTTCCCAACTTCCACTATCTGGAATACTTTGTTAGAGACAGCAACTTCAGCATGCCTGTACTCAATAAATGCTATTTTGCATAGTTAGAAATTTAGGCATATGAGACTAACACATGTATTTGTGTCATCTTCTCAGCCACACCCTTTCTCTCCCTGCATCAGTTTTCAGTTAGTCTGAATCTGTTCATAATCCATTTTGCAGTGTACAGTTCTTTCTCTTGCCTCTGTGTTTGAAGAGCACATAATACACAGTATCTCACCATGAGCAATTATGAAACCTAGTATCTATAAGTCCAGTCAGCCCTTTGTGTCCAAGTGGGTTCCGTTCTGGATGCACACACCCCTTGGATAACAAAAAGTGTGGAACCTCACGTCTCATTGTTTGCAGTGGTGCAGCTGCATGCATGTGCCACCAATGAAATGAATGGGGCAGGGCCTTCTGTGGATGCTCAGATCCAGAAATGGCAAGCTCGCAGATGGCAAGAGCTGACTGTAAATCTATTTCATATGTATTTTAAAAAGAAGACTAGGCCTGTTTTATTTCTCTGGTAAACCCTGTGGGTGGTGTGGGACTGATTGTTGTTCACTTTCTTCTTGTGAACTGCTTGTGAGGTATACTACTCTCTTGTACCTTTCCTAATAGTTCAAGTTAATGTTTATTGTACTAGCCAAAGGCCATGACAAAATGAGCTTATCAAAAAGCATAAAACATTTAACATTTAAAACAAAAGGCACAAAATACAAAGGACAAAAAATGTTCCAACATTTAATGTGCAGAAAAAAATAGTTAATTGTTTAAAAGGGCAAATGGAAAAAGAGACATCTTTCCTGGATATCAGTAAACAAATATGATATAATCATAAAATCTAATTAATTCTCCCTCCCCAGTTATCAAGAACAGAAAGATCTTAATTCTGATGTATGCAGATGATTTAGTGCTCATTTCCCTATCTCGTTTAGGTCTCAAAAATCTATTGAATGCTTTCAGTTTCTATTTCCATCAAGAACACTTGTTAATAAACTACTCCAAAACCAAGGTAATGGTATTTGGCAGAAATTCTCCAAAGCACAAATGGATCCTAGACCAACATAACATAGAACAAACCCAACTA
>NC_056522.1:24497618-24589645 GCF_019175285.1 Sceloporus undulatus | reverse complement strand
TTCAGATATCTGGGCATAGTTTTCAGTGAGTTCCTTTCTTGGAAAAACCATAGGGAGGCAGTAAAACTGAAAGCTGACAAAACAATCAGAGCTTTATTGAAATTCTGTTACAACCAGGGAGGCCAGTTGATTGAACCTGCCTTAAAAATTTTCAACAGCAAAGTTATTGCCCAGATGCTTTATGGTGCAGAAATATGGGATATCAACACTGTCAAAACCTTGGAAATATTACAAAACAAATTTCTCCGAAAGCTCTGCACTTTACCAAATGGAACTCCTGCACCTTTTTGTGCACTGAATTTGGCTGCCCCTCAGTTAAAACAAGAATAGATTTTACACAGATAAGATATTTTAAACATATTGCTATCTTACCAACTAATCGTCTCCCAGCTTTGTGTTACTTGGAAATGTGCGACAATCAGTTCTGGAAATCAAGTTTTCAAATTCTTTTACAAAAATATAGCTTTTCTGAGTTTGAACGCTGTAATTGGCATGGATAAGAGGCAATTAAGGGAATTCCTCTTTTGGACTGATTCAAGAAAAGATCTGCAGTCAATTAGGACCTCACAATTTTCCTTTTGGTTCTCCTTTTTGAAGACTGAACATTTTAGAGCCAGATATTTGACTAAACTCAAGTTGCCTACTTTGAAAATTGCCTTCACTGAGCTACGATTTCAAGTAAAGCCTACTGCGGTTCTAGATGGGCGCTACAACAAAGTGCCTTTTGAGAACAGACTATGCATCTGCAGTCAGCCTCAGGTGGAGGATATTGTTCATTTCCTAATACAGTTTTGAATGAGGGGTGGAATCAGGGAGCTATGCGAGCATTTCCTACAACTTGCTATGAGCACACAAATTATCACCACTCCCCTGCCCCATGCCCTATTCACATCAGTGTATGGTGGTTTCACTCTCTATCTTTCTGAGCACAATCTAGAGAGACAAAGACAGAGAGAAAAGTCAGCACCATGGACAGTGCAACAAATGTACAGGACATAATGGGGCTGGCCCCAAATGTTTTGTTGTCTGAATGATGTTTAGTGCTCTCTCCATTTTGGTGTACAAAAGTCAACAAGACTGGGAACTGAACCTAATTTTTATATTTGGAGTGAGACATTGTTCTTCATGAGTCAGTACAATGTAGTGATAAGCATGTTGGACTAGGACTGTAAGAAACCAAGGTTTGAAGACCCACTCAGCCATGGAAACCTAGGTCCAAAACCCACTGCAGAAATAATCCAGTTTGAGACTGCTTTAACTGCCCTGACTCAGTGCTAGGGAATCCTGGGAATTGTAGTTTATTGTGGCACCAGAGCTCTCTGACAGAGAAGGCTAAATGTCTCACAAAACTAAAGTTCCCAGAATTTCCTAGCATTGAGCCAGGGCAGTTAAAGTGGTCTCAAACTGGATTATCTCTGCAGTTTGGATGACCTTGGGCAAGTCACACTCTTTCAGCCTCAGAGGAGGGCAATGGCAAGTCCTCTCTGAAGAAACCCTGACTTTTTAATAGGTTCACCTTAAAGTCATCGTAAGTACGAAATTGGTCGAAGGCACACAACAACATTGTTCTTCACTGCAGTCAAAGACAGAAGGCTAATTTGGGTGTACAGAGCAGGCCACTGGGTCTGCACAGCTCTGCTTTGCTCCATCACCTCATTGCTATTCCCTGCATCCCACTATGTCTGATGGCACAGCAAATCTTGAGGGCATGTGTTCAGCGGGAGCATTTTTACTTCTTGTAGCAGTGGATAAAACATTCTTTGTGAGGGTCACGACATATTTGAAAAGCTTGGCCTTTAGCAAAGTTAGTATGCATTGAACCAGTTATAGCAAGAAGCTTGGTTTTTACCGGGAGGAAAAAGTTGAGTCTCTCGTATGTGGAAGCAGACCAGAGCCATGGTGTGAAGATATGAGAGCCGCTTCTTCTCTTGCTCTGAGATGGGCAGAAGAGAGCGCAAAGTCTGGAGCTCAGCATTAATCTGATCCCGACGAGCTTTCGAAGCACCTTTAGTTGACCTGCATGGATCAAGAGTTCAAATAATGAGTCAACTGAATAACTTTCTCATAGGAATTCTATCCCCTTAAAACACTTCTCTTGATGCCACAAAGAGCTTGCCAAGGTCACGCTCTGGACAACAACTCTCAGAATACTCCAGCCAGCATGATCATGGCATTTGGTGGCTTGAGGATTCTGTGGACTATAGTCCAAAAACAAAGCTTTACAAGCTCTGATGCTGCCAGCAGGGTCTGATACAATTACCACTCACAGTTTTCAAATAGCGCAGTGTTCATGTTGAACCAAAACTCCAAGAAAATATTGCAATGATTTCTTCAAATCACCCGTTCCATAATACTGCTCTCTCTCTCTTTTTTAAGCTATGGTATGCTAGCTAACATGGCACTTTGTGTGGTGAAGTGGATTTCAAACATTGTTAGGTAAGAATTCAATGTGACAACAACTTTTCCCCCTCAAAATAAAAAGGAGTGTTATTTTTTTGTGCTTTAGCAAGGCTGAATGAATCTTCAGAAACAGTCTGGAAAGACAATGCAAGAAACTTGTGGGTAGGAACGTGGGAGTGTTCTGTGTCTATGTGCAAAGAACAAACCTGCACCTTTATTTTGATTAGTAAATAAACAGTGGCTTCAGATTCCTAGAATAATAGAATTGGAAGGAGCCTTATGGCCTATAGAGTCCAACCGCCTGCTCTGTGCGAGATCTCCAGTTAGAGCATCCGCAGCAGGTAGCTTGTCCAGCCTCTTTTTGAAGACATCCAAAGAAGGGAACACCACCACCTCTATAGGGTATTGTTTCCATTGCCAAACTGCTGATACTGTTTAGAAGTTCTTTCTGATGTTCAATTAAAATGATGATGTTCAATTAAAATTGAAGCCCGCACCCTCTTCTCTGTGATAGCCCATGAGGTATTTAAACAATGTGATCATGTCACCCCTCAGTCTTCTCTTCACTAAGCTGAACATGTCCAGCTCTTTCAACTTTTCCCCATATGTTCTGCTCTCCATGCCTCTTATCATCCTTGTTGCCCTTCTCTAAATCTGCTCCAGCTTGTCTATGTCCTGTTTAAAATTAGACACCTAGTGCTGAATACACCATTTCAGATGAGGCCTGGCTAACACAGAATATAGTGGGACTATTGCTTCTCTCCACTTGGACGCTGTGCTTCTACTAATGCAGGCTAAAACAGCATTCACCTTCTTTTCTGTAGCACCGCACTGCTGATTTGTGTTACACTTATGATCACCAATAATCTCAAGGTCCGTTTTGCATGTAATATTGCTGAGCCATGCAGTCCCCATCCTATACATGGGCATTTGGTTTTTGTGGCCTAAATGTAGATTAACACTCTGTCTCTGTTGAATGTCATTTTATTAATTTCTGCCAGGTTTTCTAGTTTATTCTAGGTCCTTTTGAATTCTGTTCCTATCTTCCAATGTCTTAGCAACCCATCCCAGTTTTGTGTCATCTTAAAACTTTATAAGGATTCCCTCCACCCTTTCGTCTCAGTAATTGATAAAAATGTTGAAGAGTAATGACCCTAGGAGAGAATCCTGAGGGCACTCCACTCAAGACCCAGTTTGAAGCACAGCTGCTAGTGATGACTCTCTGAGTATGGCTTTCCAACCAATTATGACTCCATCTGACAGTGTTCCTACTTATTCCATGTTTAATCAGTTTGCTAATCAAAATATTATTGGGACCTTATCCAGTGCCTGAAATCCAGATAAACAGCATCCACAGCATTTGCACAATCTACTAAATTAGTGGCCTGTTTGACAATAGATTGGCCTATGGACAATATCTCTTACCAGGGACAGCCCAAGTAGCTTTGCTGCCTGAAGCAAAAGGCAAGATGATTTCCAACCCAAACTGGACAGGCAATTGAATTTTAGCTGAACAGGGATACTTGGAAGCTGCAGGCCAGGCTTGGAGTGTATATGCAAAACAGATTATATTGTATGCAAAGTTTTGTCCTTCAGCACATTCCTAGTTCTTCCAGCCCAGGATGCATTCCATCTGACAGTTGGGCCAGCCCTGTCTTTTATGGATACAGCTCCGTGTTGTACAAGCCGGATATATCCATTTTAGGAGCAAGGCTTAAAAACTGAACAAGGCCCTTTATGTGTTAAGTAATTCACCATATGTTGGAGTGAATTGTGTTCCCCCACATGGGAAACAAATTAGCTAAAATATTCCTGTGATAACTCAACCTTTTCAGTGAATATGGGAATCAAGCTTCACACAGGACCATTTCAGAGGTGTGAACAACATCCATTGCTGAGGTGTTTTATAACTTAAGGCTGGATGAATGGCACAGCAGGAGAAATGACTGAAAATAAAAGCCTCTTCCCTACATAAGTGATTTTTCTCTGAAGAGACAATTTCACCAGCTTTCAAGCACACAGAGAGCCCCAAATGCCTGTTTGAAACTACTCAAGAGAGACCATGTTAGGCCAGTGTGACTTACATTTCATTCCACTGAGGCAGTAAATTTCATTGTGGGATATACTACATCAACTTGCCATTACCAGTTAAAATAATGGAACATTAGGAGATGAGTTTTAGTCCAGCTTTCTTTATGATGTGTTCCTTTTCTGGGATTGTGGGAGGGAAACTGTGGATGAGACAACTCCAAGGCTTCTTCTCCTCATCCTCTCTGCTCAGGTCTTACAGGCCCAGGCCTGTGCCCTCCCTGATTGAGTCTAACCATCTGACATGTGGTCCTCCTCTCTTTCTACTGTCTTCCATCTTTCTTGGCATCATTGCCTTTTCTAATTGTTCATTTTTCCTTATGATGTGGCCAAGGTACGACAGCCTCAGGGTAGTCATTTTGGCTTCCAGAGATAGTTCAGGCTTGATCACTTCTGGGATCCATTTGTTGTCTTCTTGGCTTTCTACAGTATCCTCAGCACTCTTCTCCAGCACCACATCTCAACCAACTTGATTTTCTTTCTATCCATTTTTTTCACTGTCCAGCTCTTGCATCCATACATGGTGATGGGTAATACAAAGTCTTGAACTATCTTCACTTTAGTGTCCAGAGTTATGTCTTTACACTTTATGACTAAAGTTTTTATGACTTCTTTATAATTTTTCATGACTGCCCTTTCCAGTCCTGGTTGTCTTCTTATTTCTTGATTGCAGTCACCATTCCGATCAATATTTAATCCAATGTATAGCAAGTACGTAGCAATAGCAAGTATATTTCTATACCACTTATCAGTGAACTAAACACTCCCTAAGCAGTTTACAATGTGTAAGCTAATTGCCCCCAACAAGTTGGGTAATCATTTTAGCAACCTACAGAAGGATGCAAAGCTGAGTCAACCTTGGAGCTCCTGGGATCGAACTCACAACCTTGTGGCTGCAGTACAGGCATTTAACCACTGTGCCACCAGGGTAAGAGGAATAGGAACTCTTTAATTTTTTGAATGTTCTCATTATCTAGGGTGAATTCCTGTAGCTCGTCCATGGTCATTATTTTTGTTTTCTTAATGTTCAACTATAAGCCTACCTTGGCACTTTCCTCCTTGACCTTCTTCAGTAACTGCTCCAGGTCTTTGTTGGTTTCTGCTAGTAGCATTGTGTCATCTGCATATCTTAGGTTGTTAATGTTCCTTCCTCCAATCCCAATTTTCAATCCTCCTGCCTTTAAGTCTATGCCTACTCTATCTATGACATTTTCTGCATATGGGTTGAATAAATAGGGTGCTACCCTGCAGCTTTGCCAATTCGGAACCTATCCATGTGGGAGGCCATGTTTTTACTGTTACTCTCTTTCCACACAGGATATTTTAAGCAGTTTCCGTAGGGATAGGTCTCACTTTTGAACCTTTTCTTAGGCTGGGAATCCTGAATTCTGCTCAGCCATGACAAGCTCTTTGGATGAGCTCTTGAGCAAGCCATTCTTTATGCGCTGCAATGCCTTTCGGTATAAAACAAGAATATTAATGGCCCTTCTTATGTGCTGTAAGATATCCAAGAAAAGTTTTCTCTAAATTCTTTACATATTTAAAAGTTGCAGAAAAAGTTACTATTAACTACACCCCTGACTAACAGCTAAGAGTTACTCCTAGGCATATTTACTCAGAAGTAAGCCCAACTTCATTCAGGTTTCAATACAGAGCTTGAAAGCTGTCTGCTTCCCCATCACAGGACTTTAATACAGTAATAGAAGTACAGCTGTTCACTTGAAATTGACCTTTCTTGCCTGTGCCAAGCCTGTGTTTTGATTAGATTCTGTAAAACACAAAAGCTTATTGGTCCAATCAGAATATATTGCTTTGCCCGTTTTCTATTTTGCTGTCTTTGTAACCAACAAAGTAGTAGTGAACTCTAACCCTGAGTGGGAGTATTATTGTAGAATATGAGGCAGAGCAATTGCACAATAAAAGCCTTGTGTGAAAACAACCTCTGTTAAAAGTTAGTTACCATTCCATGCTGTACTCCACTGCTGTTTCATTGGTTGCAAAGGCAACAAAATATAAATGGGGAAAGCAATATATTTTGATTGGACCAAAAAGCTTTGGCAATGCAGAAAATTAAATAAGGGAGCCCAGATGTTCCACTTGTAGCCCTCCCGTGTTTTCTCACCACTTCTCTTGTCTTTTTTCTTTCCACAACAAAAACCCATTAAGGAGGAAAAGATGGAGTAGCTACAAAATGCCTTTTGATTGGTAGAACAAAAAGCCTCCTGTCTGGAAGGGACAACCATGAGTATGGCTAAAGGGTCAGTAATATTGATTCTGCCTGGTGATTCATTCTCATACAAGTATATATGCTTGCAATGAAGATGAATGCTGGGAGACTCAAGATGGATAAAAAATAAATACTTCTTTACATTATGCATTGTTAACCTATGGAATCTGCTACCACAAGAAATAATGATTGTTGTTGTAGTTGCTGTTGTGTGCCTTCAAGTCATGTCCAACTTATGACAACCCTATCACGGGGTTTTCTTGGCAAGTTTCTTCACTGGAGGTTTTGCCATTGCCATTGCTGAGGACCAAAGTTTGGGAACCACTGGTCTAGAAACTTGAAAGAGGGATGAATTTAAAGAAAGACCCAGGAATGTTATTTCCCTTTGCTCCCCCCCCCCCCCCCACTTTATTTGTTCTATTGCTTTTGCCATCTCCTTGTGAGCGCATGGCATGGTTGAAGCTTGGAAAGCGTTTAGTATCCCTTCTCCAGAAATAATGGCAGAACTGGAACCAAAAGCACCATCCAGTGTGTAAGAACAGGATCTGTATTAGCTCAGTCACAGTAGGGACATTTATGTCTGTTTTCTCAGATATACGTGATACTGTTGCTTAACTGTATAATTTAAGATCCATGAAGAAGGAGCTCCATGCTGGATGGCTTTAAAGGGAGATCAAGCGAATTCAAGGAGGCTAAGACTACAATAGTGAGGTTTAGTATGTAGAAAGGTCTAGTAGCACCTTTGAGACTAACTGAAAGAAAGAAGTTGGCAGCATGAGCTTTCCTAGATGCATTTGAGTCTTAAGTCTACAAAAGCTCATGCTGGCAACTTTTTTCTTTCAGTTAGTCTCAAAGGTGCTACAAGATCTCTCTACATACTGATTCTACAGACTAACATAGCTATATTTTTGAATTCTACCTTAGTGGGTTTTAATTACCGTATATACTCAACTATAAGTCAACCTCATGGATAGGTCACAGGCAGCTTTTGAGGGCAAAATTATGGATTTTGATGTGACCCTTGGATAAGTCGAAGTTAAAATTTAGGGGCATGTAACAAAGGATCTAAATGATGAAGCAAAGGAAAACAATGCCAAAGAACCTACAAAATTATAGCAGGCATAACTGTTTTAGTTCACACTAAAGGCTGGATGAAAGAGAGAGTAGAGGTCAGTACTTCTAGGACAGATTGCACTTCTTCCTTTCACCAAGGGATAGTACCCTTTTTAATAAGAGTTAAAGTATAATATTTACATTTGACCCATGGATAAGTCAACCTAGGTTTTGGGGGTCAATTTTTTGACTAAAATTTCTAGACTTATATCTGAGTATATACAGTATGGTGCCTACATATTACATCCAGGATCTGAGGCAGTGTGCCCTAAATGGCTTGGAACCAGGTTTTCTGAATAATTGCCTCCTGCTCCCTTATATACTTGTTTAGACCACAAGGGCATCTTCTGGGTGTCCCAATTAAATGAAATGTGGCGCACAGCTCCTAAGGAGATATTCTTTTTATGGTGGCATCAATATTTAGGGAACTGCACTGGTCCTTGGACCACCATTCTGAGTAGCTCTAGTCTAGTTAGCGCTTATTCATGTTGTGTTTTTGACAACAAGTTAAAAAGACCTTTTTATTCTCCCAGATGGTTTAGCCTGTCAGGTTTTTAAACTGATGTTTAGCACTGCTTTGATTTAAGCTCTGTTGTTGTGTTTTTTTTACTTTGGTTTTATTCTTTTGCTAGGGGTCTGTAGATGGGATTTTTACTGTACAATTGCCTTACCATCTTCACAGAATTTTATGGAGGGCCCAGATGATGCTGTTTTCAGTTTGTAACCCTCCTGTATTTTCCCATTGCTTCTTCTGCCATTTCCCCCTTATGAGTGAAATAGAAGGGGAGAAAGCCTTTAGGAAAGAAAGAAAAATCACTGCAGAATGTCTTTTAATTGGTAGTGCTAAGAAACCACTGTCTGGAAGCATCCTGTGTTTTCAACAAAATATTGGGTTTTATTTTAAATTTGATTATGCTGTTATATGTGTGCAATTTAAGCTGTCATGTGAACCATTTTGATAAGCTCTGGTGGCTGTGTTGTATAAAAAAATCAGTTTAAAAAATAAAAATAAACTGCAACTGTCTCGATTTGGCAGGGAGAGTCCTGATTAATCCTTTGTTGTCCCACTTTCTCAGCTGCTTTTAAAATGTCCCGATTTCTCTCTCTTCCTCTTACTTTCTGGCTTTGTCCTCAGCTTAATTCAATTGTGCAAACTGAGTTCAAAGTGCAAAAGTAGTTTGCACTGTATTAACTCAGTTGGAGAGGGGTGGGAGAAGAGAGAAGGGAACAGAATCTCAACCTTCTCAGTCAACTGAGGCAAAAGCAAACTGCTGCAGCCTCTCTTAGCGTGTCTTGTTTTTCATCATTTATAAATTTTGTCATCTTAAAATCATAGAGTTGGAAGAGACCTCAAGAGACATCAAGTCCAACTCCCTGCCATGAAGGAAGACCCAGGCAAAGCAACCCTGACAGATGGCCATCCAGCCTCTCTTTATAAACTTCCAAAGGAGGAGATTCCACTAGACTCCAAGGCAGCATATCTTGACCACACTCTGATGTTGTTTGACCACCTGTGTCCTGGTTTGCATCTGTGAAATGTTGGAGAGTATGTTTTAACTGGAATCCTGGGATTTTTTAGTTTTGTGAAGCAGTGACAATAATGCAACAAAAGGGAGATCTTTAGCAGAACTTGGAAAAGTGACTTTCCTGGACTACAACTCCCAGAATTCTCCCTGCTGGCAACCCAGTATCCACTGGTTGGAAGGGAAATGCCTGGTCGTGATGCTAGGTAGAATGAACCACTGTGTCTTCCTAGCATATATGAATGAACAAGAAATGGTTGCTGACTGATACCACTGAGTTTTCAGGAAATTAGGAATGAAAGCCTGTGTTGTGTATTTTTGCAGACAATGTTGTAGCTTTTGCTGAGCACAGAGTCTTAAGTCAGTAATATCAGGGGCTGGCTGGACAGGTCCAGGTTTTGAGCCCTATGACTTTTCAGGTATTACGTAGACTGTTCCAAATGCTAAGAAATTACATGTGTGCGTATGTGTGTGTGCAAATGTTTACTTCTGATTCTGAATACACACACACACATTAAACAATGTGACGCTATGACCTATTTAATCACAGGAGAAGCAATTCACTATTCTCTCTGCTTTTTGCTACACATACACACACAACACACAAATGCCAAGGGATGCAGAGATCAGTACCCGCAAAGACAGCAGGGGAATTCATAAGGCCTCAGGGTCACAGTTTTTGTATGTCTGCATTACAGTAATTGTTTGTTTATTCCACAGAATCAGGAATGGTATGCAAGAGCTTCGGATACTAGTTAACCTGGGACTACAAAGAAACAACTGAATGCAAAACAAAGCCAAATAAATGAAGGGACCACTGCAAAGATGGGAACTAGGGCCCCATGCCTTTCAGGCTGTGCAAGAGACACAGGGGATAATGGTAAGAAAAAGTTTCTGAAGGGCTGAGCAAAATTGCAAAACCGGTTCTGGTTTTCACATCTGAACCGTCAACAGAAAGCGCAGGAGGGCTGTCCTCCACTGTGTCTGGCCATCTTTAGTTTAAGTGGAGAAAGCAGCCCTTGCCTAGGGCCCAGTTGGCATTTTGCATTGAGAAAGCAAACACTTCTATTTCATGTGAATCTGCTTAACTCTTTTTGTGTGTGCATGATTTCTTTTTGCAAAGGAACTCCAGGAGGACTTTAGGGGGGAAAGGCAGTCAATAAAAAAAACAACAGCAACAAAGGGACTGAAGAGGCTAAAGAGCGGAGAGATTAAAGAGGATTCAATGCGGCCAAAAATGGACCATTCAGCATGAAATTTCGGTATGCACTTTAGTATTGTACATGATGGTTCCCATGACAACCACTGCACAGCCACATGAGACATTAATCTGTGCAAGGGGATGTAAGATGGGGGGACACGAGTCAGCGCTCCCGTTTCGTGGAGCTGCAAACTTACAGGGTTGGAAAAAGTAGTGATGCATGGTAAATTCAGCTCTCCAAGAACCAGATTAAAAAGACTAGAACCATGGGATCATAGAAGCATAGAGTGGAAGAGTCCATAAGGGCCATTCATTCCAACTCCTTGTTGTGCAGGGATACACAATCAAAGCACTCCCAACAGATAGCCATCTAGCCTCTCTTTAAAAACCTTCAAAGAAGGAGACTCCACTACATGCCGAAGCAGCATATTCCACTGTCAAACAGCTGTTACTGCCAGAAAGTTCTTCCTAATGTTTAGGGGGAATCTCTTTTCCTGTAGTTTGAATCCATTGTCCTATGTCCTAGTCTCTGGAGCAGCAAAAAACAAGCTTGCTCCATCCGCAATATGACACCCCTTCAAATATTTCAACATGGCTATGTCACCTCTTAACCTTCTCTTCTCCAGGCTAAATATACCCAGCTCCATAAGCCTCTCCTCATAGGGCATGGTTTCCAGACCTTTCACCATTTTGGTCGCCCTCCTCTGGACACTCTCCAGCTTGTCAACATCCTGCTTGAACTGTGGTGCCCAGAATTGGACACAATATTCCAGGTGAGGTCTGACCAAAGCAGAATACAATGGTAACTATTATTTTCTTCGATCTAGACACTATACTTCTATTGATGCAGCCTAGAATCACACTGGCTTTTTTAACTGCTGCATCACACTGTTGACTCATGTTCAACCTTTGGTCTACGAGGACTCCTAGATCCCTTTCACATGTACTGTTGTCAAGCCAAGTGTCACCATCATATATCTGTGCATTCCATTTTTTCTACCTAAGTGTAGTATCTTGAATTTCTCCTTATTAAAATTCATTCTGTTAGTTCTGGCCCAACTCTCTAATCTGTAAATTTCATTTTGAATTTTGATTCTGCCCTCTGGGCTACTAGTTACCCCTCCTACTTTGGCGTCATCTGCAAATTTGATAAAAATGCCCCCAATTCCACCTAAATGTGAGTTGGGCCATTTTAACTTACTCATAAATGCTAGAAAGTTAGGAGTGAGCAACAAGGCAGCCAGGTTTTCTGGAAACTCCAAATGATTTGGGGACATAAGGACAAAAAGGGATAGTCAAAAGCTCTGAAACAATCTCTCCAAACTGGAAGAAGGGTAATTAAAGCAGGAGTCAAGCAAGATGTGTGGTCAGCACCACACCACTAGCAGAAAACATGTCAGATTTGGAACAATTATTGAGGAAAACAAAAGAAGAAAGTGCAAAGGCAGGCTTAATGCTGAACATAAAGAAAGCAAAAATAACGACCCCGGAGTAACTACTTATATTCAACTGGGACAATGCGGAAATCAAAATAGTTAAAGAGTTCCTGTACCTTGGGTCTAACATTGATCAGAATGGAGACTGCAGCCAAGAAATTAGAAGAAGGCTAGCTAGGAATGGGAAGGGCAGCGATGAACAAACTAGAAGATCCTAAAGAGTAAAAATATACAACTGAACATCAAAGTTAGAAATGTCTTATCCACTATATTCCCCACCACCATGTACAAATGTTAGAGCTGGACTGTAAAGAAAGGGGTAAGAAGAAAATCAACTACACTTGTCCCTCCATATTCACTAGGGTTAGGAGCACAAGACTCCTGCGAATATGGAAAAAATGAAAATAACAAAAACACAGTGTTTTTACCTGAGAGAACACCTCTCTAGGAATCTCTAGGAATTCCAGATAAAGCCTGAAATTTCCCTGGAAGCCAAGATGAACAAATTGAGGTTGTTGTACTTTGGTCACATCATGAGAAAGCATGGCTCATTAGAAAAGATAATAATACTAGGAAAGGTAGTGGAAAAAGAGGAAGACCACAGCCAAATGGATAGACTCAATCAGGGAGGTCAGAAGCCTGAATTTCAGGACCAAAACAGAGCAGTGGAGGATAGGGGTCTTGCAGATGTTATTCTACAGGGTTGCCATGAGGCAAAGTTGACTTGAGGACAATATGAAGTCGAAGGCTTTCACAGCTGGAATCCATATTTTTTGTGGGGTTTTGGGGCTATGTGGCTGTGTTCTGGAAGAGTTTATTTCTGACATTTCGAGGACAGTTAACAACAAGCAACAACAAGCAAGTGAAAAGCAATGTACATGGGCTCCAAAACCCCCAACTTCACATATACCGATATAACATTAAAGCTGCTGGAGAGTGACTAATGAAGAGATGTGGTGGTTTCAATGGGCTTGCTGAGTGAACCATGTGGCTGCACTGCAAATTCCGTGTAGAAAAAAAACTGCAGATAAAGCTGCCAATATCATACTGTCCTATGCAAGTCTAGGGCGCAACCACACTTGAAATGCTGTGTACAGTTTGATAACTTGAAAAGGATATTGTAGGGCTGAGAAAGGCGCAAAAAGAGACAAACAAACATCAAGGGATTGAAACTGTTCCCCCACAAGAAAAAGCTGCAGCATTTGGAAGTGTTTAGCTTTGGAGAAAACTTTTTGAAAAGGGATGTTGTTTTTGTTGCGTGCCTTTAAGTCACTTCGGACTCATGTCAATCCTTAGGCAAACCTATCACGAAAAGATTTGTTCAGAGGGGGGTTGCCATTATCTCCCGCTGAGGCTGACTGAGTGTGACTTGCCCAAGTCTACCCAGAGGGTTCCCACGGCCAAGCTAGGATTCAAACCTGGTCTTCCAGAGTCCTAGTCCAAGACTCAAATCACAAGACCATACTGACTCATAAAGAATAATGCCTCATTCCTAATATAGAAATTAGATTCAGCTCCCATACTGGTTCTCTGGGTAAAGGGGGACATAATTTAAAATGTGTGAAGTAATGCAAGGCACAGAGAAAGATTTAGGACAGAAAAAATGAGGTTCTTCTTAAGAAAGTGCACAATCCAGTTGCAGAATTTGCCTCCACAATATGTAATTATGGGCAACAACTTGGACAGCGTTAAAAAGGGATTAGATAAAGTCATAAAGGATAAGGCTATATTCATATCAGGGTGGTTGGTCCGTGTGTAAACAGAATGCTGGGCTAGAAATGCCTTTGGTCCAATTCAGTAAGTCTCTCCTTATGTGGGCAGCACATAGCACTGTGGATATCAAAATCCATGGATTCTCGCTATATACAGTAGCATAGTAAAATGGTATCCCTTATATAAAATCATAATAGCAACGTTTGCTTTTTGGAATTTAGCTTACTTGCTAATTAGCTTACTTGCTGTTCACCACTATGATCTTTGGAATAGCGGTATATAAATAAAACAAATTATTATTATTATTATTATTATTATTATTATATCTATTTTTTAATATTTTCAAACCATGGATAGTTGAATCCATAGCTAAGGAATCTGTGGATATAGAAAGCCAACTGTATTAACTTTTCATACTCCATTAGGCTATGGATACAATTCATTTCAGTTAAGTTTGTGGGCAGGGACTTGGGCACCATGTTGTATATCGAATGCCTAATATATTTAAAGTATTTTATCAATAATCAGTGGTGATGATGGTGAATAAAAACAATCTTGGTGTACCAATCAACTTTCTCCCCCCATAGGGTTTTCTTAGTGATGGTCACTAGGGGGCTGTCCATCCATACCTATCTGACACAACCCTAGTATATTCTTCCAAAACATTTACAACACATCCTAAATGTAGCACCTTTGAGACTAAGTGAAAGTACAGAGACTACCAGAAAGCTGATGGCATGAGCTTCCATATACTTGAACCTACTTCTAAGATGCATGAGTTAGTTACATGCATTTCAGTTAGTCTCAAAGGCGCTACAAGATCCCTATGCATACCGATTTTCCAGACTAACACAGCTATGTCTTTGAATTCTACATCCTAAATGTATTGATTTAGAAACAGATTCCTCAGTACTTAGTAGAAATATGTCTTTCTAGTTAGTTCATTTAGAATGCTGTAACTTGATTTGAACTGCTAGCTCCATCCCATGGAGTCCTGGGATTCATAGCTTGTTGGGCACCAGAGCTCTCTGACAGAAAAGGCTAAATATTGCACAAAACTACAGATCCCAGGATTACATAGCACTAAGCCATGTCACTTAAAACAGTGGCAAACTGCATTGATTCTGCAATGTAGATGCAGCCTAAGATATGAGACTGGGGATAGGAAAGATTACTTTGTGGTCTACAACTCCAGAAATCCCTTAGCTAATTAATCACTTAGTAGACATAACAGTCTTCTCAGATTGTTGCAGTGATGTTGCACACATCGCAGACCCTTTGGCACCACACAGTTATAGCACTAGAGCTGTCTGGCTAAGAACTCTAAATACTCATCCCTAAACTGCAAATCCTAGAAGCCATGGAAGTTAAAGTGGAATATAGCACTATAATTGTGTACTGAGGAAGAGCCTTCAGTCTAGGCACCACCATGTGTGAGTAAATAGTAAACCTGGAAATAGATCATCATGTGTATTTATTTTACATTTTGATTTTCCTGACAAAGGTGTAAGTTCAACTGATGTAAATTACTGACTTTTGGGCAAACATGTTTGGAACTGTGCTAGTAGAAATCTCAGAGGATCACTGTATGCACACAGGAGTCCACAAGCATCTCACGGTCATGTCCCAGCATTGGCTGCCTGAGGCAGCTGCCTAACTCTTTACAATAATAGGCCTAGCTTTGCTTTTTGAGAAGGCCTACATCACACTTAAGTAGCTACTACCACAGAACATCTTCAGCAGATGTTATTTCAGCCAGTTTCTTAAAAGCTTGCCAGGAAGAAAAAATATCTTGCAATTTGAACATTACGACTCAACCAGAAATTATCCTTGAATGTGCAACCTGGAGACAGATAGCTTCACAGCCTCTCTGGAGGCTGGCCATGCAAATCTTTGCCACCACAGTGATTCACCCACCTACAACACCAGACCAGCCTCTGCCAGCTGATGCATTGCCACAGGTGAAAAGCCTGGCTTAGCTGAGCCACTTCACTTTGCTCTCTGCTCTCTTCTTGGCATCTAAGGTTTAACATGTCTTCTTGTTCTAGCAGAGAAAGCAATTGCTTTGCAGATGTTTTTGCAGCTGTGCTAGCCCTAAGAGACTTTTGCGAATTAATAGTATTTACTCACTGGCCACCAAAATCTAGTCATAGCACCCCAGATGTTGGGTTTGGTAGTGAGAGACTCTTACCTCATAATCTTAAGCGTATTTACTGTGAAAGACAATGTACTTTATCCAGTGGGTGTAGTTCCATATTGTTTTAAATGTACTGTATATACTTAAGTATAAGTTAACCTGATGGATAAGTCAAGGGCAGGTTTGGGGGCCAAAATTATGGATTTTGATACGATCCATGAATAAGTTGAGAGTAAAACTTAGGTGTAGGTAAGAAAGGATATGAAGGATGAAGCAAAGGAAAAAGATGCTGAAGAACATACAAAATTCTGGCAGCCACAGTTATTTATGCTCACCCTAAAGGCTGGATGATGAGAGAGTAAAGGGGCGTTAGTGCTTCTCTTAGGTGCTCCCAGGATGGACTAACAGCTTGCCTTTTGCCATTCTACTCAGAGAATGGGATGGTTCTTTTTTAAAATAAGAGTCAAAGTACAGTACTTACAAACATATATACTTATATACATGTACTTATGAACTTATGAACAGTTCTGGGCACCACAATTAAAAGAGGACATTGAGAAACAGGAGTGTGTCCAAAGGAGGGTGACTAAAATAGTGAAAGGTCTGGAAACCATGCCCTATGAGGAAAGACTTAGGGAGCTGGGGATGTTTAGCCTGGAGAAAAGCAGGTTAAAAGGTGATATGATAGCCCTATTTAAATATTTGAAGGGATGTCATATTGAGGAGGGAGCAAGCTTGTTTTCTGCTGCTCCAGAGACTAGAACACAGAACAATGGATACAAGCTCCAGGAAAAGAGATTCCACCTCAACATTAGGAGGAACTTCCTGACAGTAAGTGCTGTTCGACAGTGGAATAAACTCCCTCAGAGTGTGGTGGAGTCTCCTTCTTTGGAGGTCTTTAAGCAGAGGCTGGATGGCCATCTGTTGGGGATGCTTTGATTGAGAGTTCCTGCATGGCAGGGGCTTGGACTGGATGGCCCTTGTGGTCTCTTCCAACTCTATGATTCTGTGATTCTATGATTATATATATCAACCCCACTGATAGGTCAATGCAGGTTTTTTGGGTCAATTTTGACTAAAATTTCTAGACCTACTTGTTGTTAGCTGTCTTCGAGTCTTGACTCATGCCAACCCTGTGAGTGAGATAGCTCCAAGCCCCCCATTTTCTACCTCTCAGGCCCATGATCTTCCTGACGGTGTCTATCCATCTGGCTTGTGGTCTTCCTCTCTTTCTACTGCCCTCAACCTTCCCCAGCATTAATGTATTTTCTAAAGATTCATGCCTTTTCCTGATGTAGCCGAAGTATGACATCCCCAATTTAGTCATTTCAGCTTCCAGGAAGAGTTCAGGCTTGATTTGTTCTAGATCCAACTGTTTGTCTTTTTGGCTGTTCACGGTATCCTCAGCACTCTTCTCCAGCACCACATCTAGACATGAGTATATACACAGTAAGCTACCTGGTTGGATCGCAGGCAATAAGCAGTTGGATAACAGGTTGTTTTGAAATGAAGGCAAAACACTGATTAGTTTTGGGATAAGATAGTTGAATATATTTATTTCTGCCTGAGCCTGATCCCACTAAGGCAATGTAAAAATTGCAACTAATTTGTTCTCTTAATGAGGCATTTTGCTGTAAGAAAGTTAATAGAAATTAGATGAGGGAAGAGGTGTAAGATGGATCTCTTACCTGAAGGACTTTGGGATCCTGTGCTCCCTTCTGGACACAGATGTAGCAGCAGGACATCTCAAGATGCAGCTCTCTATCCTCTTGACTGGCTTGCTGCAGTTCTCACAGAGGATGGTCATGGTTCTGCAAAAGGATGAAAATATTGAGACAAATCAGGGTGACAGAGGTTGACTTAGGATGAAAGCATGATTTTCCTGCTAGTAATTAAAAGGCTTTGTGCTGCTATACTATCCTTTTTCGCAGTAAGAAAAAAAGATGGAAGAACCAGTAGAAAAACAAATGTTAGCAGTGAGTAGAGGATGACATCTTCTTAAGTCATTAAAACTTAATGAATAGGTAGAGCTTGCAAATAACTAATGACATGAACTTGATATAAATTACAGTTTTGAATTTAATGAGGAATCAAAGTGTGGTGCAGTGGTTTGAGTGTTGGACTACGATTCTGGAGACCAGGGTTTGAATCCCCACTTGACCATGGAAACCCACTGGATGACCTTAGGCAAGTCACACTCTCTCAACCTATTACAAGGATGTGACCTTATTCAGTGACGGAGGAGGAATATCACATGGTTCAAATACTGGCTCATGCTCCTACTTCATACTTTTTTGTGTGAGGCAACAGTTAAGTGGATAGGAGGAGTTCTGTACCCCAAGACAGTAGCTCATAGTGTTTTAAAAAAATTAAAGTAGCAAAAAGTTTATATTTTAGTTACATTTGAAAAATTGGGATGTAAATAGTTATTTTTAAGGTGTAACGACAACAGCAATAACCAGCATGGTGTAGTGGCTTGAGTGTTAGACTACAACTCTGGAGACTTGGATTTGAATCCCAGCTCAGCCATGAAACCCACTGGGTGACCTTGGTCAAGTCACACTCTCTCAGCCTCAATGGAAGGCAATGGCAAACCTTCTCTGAACCAGCCTTGCCAAGGAAACCCAGTGATAGTGTTGCCTTAGGGTTGCCACACATCAGAAACAACTTGGAGGCACACATAATTAAAAATAAGACAATAACAGCAGCTAATTACTATTGGAAGCTTGGAACTATACCTGCAACTACTGTAATTACTTGGACTAGTCAAGATGGGGTGTGATAAAAGCCTTGTCTGGTGCTGATAGTTGGCATAATCTGGACATTACCCCACTAATACCATCACCACAAAATTGCAGAAACACGACAAAGTGGTTGTATAATAATCTGTCATCTGGAAGCATCCTCTCAGCATCTTCTAGAAAGGAGAATATAGACAGAGCAAAGACTAAATTACATTTCAAGACAGAGCATGAGTCTACCCAAGTTCCTTCTTTCCTTTCTTTATACATTTTATACATTTTATACATGTGTGTGTGTGTGTGTTTAAAGATTAGGATGCAGGGGAGAGAGGACACACATAGACGTGGATGCTGTGGCACCAGCTCAAACCAAACCCTCTTTGCAGCTGCTTTTATTTTTTCAAGGAAGAAGATGTAGGGGAGTTCCAGCCAAGAAATGAACACATAATGTCTATTTTGGCCGTGAGATATGTTCTCCCTCATCTGAACATTAAAACAAAATTACCAGTTACGGATACAGTTGGATTTAGGCATTTAAAAGCATTCAGTAGTAAAACTATTGAATTCATTTTCTCATTAGTTCCAGTGAGAGTTTGCATCCTGCAGTTAAAAGCCGCAGGTGGGTAATTTTTCTGTGGAGCCCTGGCAGGGGAGGGTGAGAAGTAGACTAATATCCCACCCCCTCCATATATACCAGAATCCTATGAAAATGCTACCCTGTAGTTGCGTGCTTTCAAGTCATTTCCAGCTTGTAACAACTCTAAGACAAACCTATCACAAAATTTTCTTGGCAAGATTTACTCAGAGGGGGTTTGCCTTCCTTTGAGGCTGAGAGAGTGTGACTCCCCCGGGTTGCCCAGTGGATTTTCATGGCTGAGCAAGGATTTGAACCCTGATCTCCATAGTGCAATATTCAAACCACTGCACCTTGTTGGTACCCTGCAGTAGCTATTCATATAGGCTAATATAATGGAAACCCACTGGGTGGCCTTGGGCAAGTCACACTCTCTCAGCCTCAGAGGATGGCAATGGCAAAAGCCCTCTGAAGAAACTTGCCAAGAAAACCTTGTGATAGATTTGTCTTAGGGTCACCATAAACTGGAAATGGCTTGAAGGCACAAAACCACAACAAAATATCAAACTCGGTTCATTGAATGTGATTCTTTTTCTTTCTTGGACTACAATTCCAGACAACATCATCCAGGTGCCATGCTGCTGGGGGATTCTGGCAATTGTAGTCCCACCTAGTTGCTTTTCCGAGCTGTAATTTCCATTATGAACACAATCCCAAAGTGGTGCATAGTATTAATAAACACAATAAATTCATACAATCACTCAATCTGTAATAAAACAAGGAAAAAATGAGGAGAGCCCATACATGGCTGAAAAGCACAGCTGCACAAATTAAACCTAAATTCTGAGTGAATAAATAACTCTTTAGTTGATGCTGAAAGCTGATCATTAGTATGTTAATATAATCACGCATATGTTACAAAATATATTGCTTACTCAGAGAAATCTACATATTATATAATTCTTCAGTACATATTGGCTAATTTCTCATTATCATTGCCTTAGTCTCTTTTATGAATTTAAAGTAAAATTTTTACTCAAATCTCTTGTCAGTTCTGGGACATGATACTGACATTAAATTTTCAGTAGCCAGCATCAATCTTTCACAGGCCAACCCTGTAGAGGGTGAAATATTATTGTCAATTTGTAAGGTCCAGCAACTTTAACATTTTGGTGCATAAACTGTTCTAGCCCTGTTCATGATTGCTCTGGAGAATTTTGAATCATCAAGATAGTTGCCATGTTTCCAGAAAAAGGGACAATTCAGAGAAAGATAATCACAAGAAGCATCGCATATAGGATGCTCTGAGAGGTGTGGGAATAAATAAAGATCCCAAAAAGGGAGATATTTGGAAATGCTTACTGGGGGTGAGGTACATTTATCTCTGGGGTACTCCAGCATTCATACCTGAGCATGGACTAATTTGTATTGCGGCTCTGTTTTGCTTTTGGATATACAGTATGTGTATATATATATATATATATATATGCCATGGATGCTTGGATCCATGGATAAACAATTGTGGGTACAGAGGACTGACTGTCTATTAAAACACCAATAAATTGTAAAAAGTGTAAAATCATTTTAAAAACATAACATTCAAGTCAAAAATACAGCACGCACACACACACACAATAAAAAAACCTCCCTACAAGCACTGTGAAGTCAAAGGCTTTCATGTCTGGCATCCATAGTTTTTTGAGGGTTTTTGGGGCTATGTTGCCATGTTCTGGAAGAATTTATTCCTGATGTTTTGTCACAGATGCAGGAGAAACATCAGGAATAAATTCTTCCAGAACATGGCAACATAGCTGAAAAAACCCACAAAAAACTATCCTTCCAAGCAATTAATTATTAAATTCCATTTGAATAGAAAGGTGTCTGCCTGCCAGTGAAAGGAGAACAGAAAGGGGATTCCATAGAAGGGAATTACAGAGAGTGGGAGCAGCCACTGAGAAGACCCTCTCTCATGTTCTCACCAGATCAGCCTGGGATGGTGGCGGGACTGATGGTGATGGTGGTGGGAAGCTTCATACAAAAGAGGACCACGCTGCAAAAAGTAATCCAGTTTGAGACTGCTTTAACTGACATGGCTCAGTGCTCGGGAATTGCAGTTTATTGGGGCACCAGAGCTCTCTGACAGAGAAGGCTAAAGGTCTCACAAAACTACATTTCCCAGAATTCCCTAGCATTGAGCCAGAGCTGTTAAAGCAGTCTCAAACTGGATTATTTATGCAGTGTATTTTGGACTGTAGTGAGTGAGGCTATTTTAACAAGGGAATTTTGTGCGCTCTTTTAACAGGCGTCAGTCAACATTCTGGCTGCAGCATTTCAGCTTCCAAAGCCAGCCCCACACACAGGGTGCAAAGGGATCCTGCAGCACCGTTGAGACTGACAGTCTCAAAGGTGCTATCCTTTTGCATACTGAATTTACAGTCTAACATGGCTATACCTTTGAATTCTACTGCATAGGATATTACAATAATCCAGATGGGATATTTGTTGTTGTTGCTGCTGCTGTGTGTCTTCAAGTCCTTCCTAACATATGGCGACCCTACCATAGGGTTTTCTTGGCAAGATTTTTCCAGAAAAGGTATACCATTGCCTTCCCCTGAGGCTGAGAGAGTGTGACTTGCCCAAGGTCACCTAGTAGGTTTCATGGCCAAGCTGGGATTCAGATCCTGGTCTCCAGAAGAAAGACGTTGGCAGCATGAGTTTTCACAGACTAAATCCTACTTCCTCAGATGCATTTGGTGGAGTCTGAGGTGCATCTGGTGCATCTGCATTTGGTGCATCTGAAGAAGTAGACTTTAGTCTACGAAAGCTCACGCTGCCAACTTCTTTCTTTCAGTTAGTCTCAAAAGCACTACAAGATCTCTATACATACTGATCCTAGAGACTAACACAGCTATATCTTTGAATTCCTGGCCTCCAGAGTCATAGTCCAGCACTCAAACCACTATGCCACACTAGCTCTCAGATAGGATGTACTGAAGGCATATATCATTGCAGCCAGATCTGACCTCTCTAGGAATAGGTGCAAACTGGTGAGGCTTGATCTTCCAGTGTATGCATCTGGGGTTCAAATCCCAGCTGCTTAGCAGGTTTCCAATCTGCTCTTTCTCCCCAGGTGCCAAATGACTGTCCCCTTGCACTTCAGTGTCTCCATCGACCACTGGGTGGTACTGCTGGAACTCCATTGCTGTGAAGCATCAGCCAGCCACTGAGCAAGGTAAGCATCTAGGCTTATTGCTGCTACCTCTCCAAATCCAGTGCTTGGAAGCATTATTTTTGGACCCCAAATCCCAGAATTCCCTTGCCAGGGTAGTCAGTGGTCATGCAGACTGGGGGGATTCTGGGAGTATGAGGTCCCCCAAATTAATTTTCCCATGCCCTGAAATAGCATCACTGCAATAGCATCACCAACTGCAATAGCTGGCCTTTGAAATAAAGGAAGATAAGGGACCTTTGATGTTTCAGTCTGACTCCCTCCCCACCTTAGAATGATCCCTGGCTTACCTCTTTGCTTTCTCTGGCTGGGTCTGAACTTGCCAACCCTGCCTCCTCCAGATCTCCCTCCTTTTGTATTCACCCCTCTTGGGCAGGAGGGGGGAGAAGTGGGGCCCTTCACACCAAAGAGGGGATAAAATTACCTCTTGTGACGCAATTCTAAACATCTCTGAGCTATTTTTAGAAGACAGGTTTCTAAAAATAGCCTCTCCTCCCCCCCAGACTGTAATCTGATAGGGGAAGCAATAAAAGGATGCCTGGCTCTTTAAAACCAGCTTGTCATCTCAGCAGGGAATTGGGGTTAAGGGGGGCTTGCTGGTGGGGGAAGAGGGTTATCTTCGCTTTTCCTTCCTTAATCCCAGTGATGTGGCTGATGACGCTGACAGATGGCACTGAGGCCCCTTGAGAGCAGGATCAATGGGATGCCCCAAGTAGAGTAAATGGGAAAATGCATTAAATAATATCAGTTCTATAATATCATAATGCTTCCCAATTGGCAAAGAGGTCAGACAAGGCTGCATCTTCTCACCCTACCTGTTCAACTTATACACAGAACATATTGTAAGAAAAGCAAGCTTGGACAAAGAAGAAGGAGGAGTGAACATAGGAAGAAGGAATATCAACAGCCTAAAATATGCAGATGACACCATAGTACTAACAGAAAACCTCCCAGTCCTGGAGCAGCTACTAAGAAAGATCAAGGAAGAAAGTGCAAAGGCAGACCTACTGTTGAAGAGAAAGAAAACAAAAATAATGACAACAGAGAATATTGACAAATTCATCCTAGACAATGAAGAAATAGAAGTGGCAAAAGAGTTTCTTAGAGCATTAGCAACACATGCCACCTATATTAGCACAGTAATTCTTGCAACAACCCTGTAAGGTCAGTGAATATTGTTTTTTGGAATGCAGTACTCAGAAACCTTCAGCCAGCATGACCACTGTTCAGTGCTGGCTGAAGGATTCTGGGAGCTTTAATCCAGCAAAAGTAACTGATCAGTTGTTAGATATCCAGACCAGTCCTCATGGTGTCTTTGGTGTATCCGCTGGTTTTGCTCCACCTACCCAGTGTTTAAAGCTCAGAGCATCCATTTAGTGAAGATGAGAATAAGAGAATACTGGCTTGTCCAAGACATCCTAGTGCATATATGGTTTAGGCAAGATGTAAAGTTATGCAGTCTCTTAGGTCCTATTCTGTACTAGCTCATTCAAATATGAGTTGAGGGATCAGAAATTTATCATATTGCGTATCTTGGCTCATTAAGTTATTATTTTTCATCTTCTGCTCTTGATGCAGGATTTCTACCTCCCAGAGTGCATTTTTAAGGAAGAAATTGCACATCTAATACAGCCAGTGACACTTTCCCTTTCCAGCATGGTACTTCCGCAGCATCAAAGATGCAGAATTAAGTGGTTTGAGCAACTTTGGAGACCATGTTTTGAATCTCTCTGCTCAGCCATAGAGACCCACTGGATGGCTGTGGGCCAGTCATATTCTCTCAGGCTCAGAGGAAGGCAAAAGCAAACCCCCCTCTGAATAAATCTTGCCAAGAAACCACATATGTTGTTATGTGCCTTCAAGTCATTTCTGACTTCTGGTGACCCTAAGGTGAACCTTTTATGGTTTTTTTGTGGCAAGATTCATTCAGAGGAGGTTTGCCATTGCCTTCCTCTGTGGCTGAGAGCATGTGACGTGCCCAAAGTCACCCAGTGGATTTCATACAGTCACCGTAAACTGGAAATGACTTGAAGGCACACAACAACAGCAACATGGTGGTTACAGAAAATTGTATGTAAAATTCAGAATCTGTGCTAGAGTTGTTTTAGAGTAATGGTTCTTAACCTTTGATCCTCAAGCTTACTCTGGACTTCGGTCTCCAGAATCTTCAGTCAGCATGGCACATGGTGAGGGATTCTGAGAGTTGAAGTCCAAAACATCTGGAGAACCTAAGGCTGGGAACCCTTGCATTAGAAATTACCTTCTGCTTTCTATAACTTGGTTGTCACTTTGTTCATCACTGATACAAAGATGGTGAAACAAGGCACCCTTCCAGGTGCCTCAGCTAATCATGGCCAATGTATATTTTGTCAGAATTCAAAGATATAGCCATGTTAGTTTATTGAATCAGTATGTAGAGAGATCTTGTAACACCTTTGAGATTAACTGAAAGAAAGAAGTTGGCAACATCAGCTTAAGTCTACTTCCTCAGATGCATTTAGTGACCAAATGCATCTGAGGAAGTAAAGTCTATGAAAACTCATGTTGCCAACTTCTTTCCTTCAGTTTGTTTCAAAAGTGCTACAAGATTTCTCTACATACACATTTTGCCAGCCTTCCTCACATTGGCACCCTCCAGATGTGTTGACTATGACAATGCATGTCATTCCCAGCCAGTATTGGTAGGGGATGATGGGACTGTAATCCACTTCAGTCGGAGGATGACAGCTTGCGGGAGAGTAGTCTTGGGCTTGTTAAACATGCATTGGTCCTTTCCTTTCAGTAGTGCACAGAAGATGCTAATTTCATCTTTCTGAAACCTTCAGCTTCCAACACTTTTAAAAGACCCAAAATAGTTAAAATTAATTTTCATCTACATCTGTTCTTCTTCAGGTTGCTTAATCCTCCTTTCAAAACTTTTTGGGACAGATTGTACCAAAGCCCATAGCTATATTGGGCAGAATACTGTTTGCCTTTAATAAAACACAGAATATTGACATCTTGCCCATTGTGAAAACACTGGGGAAGCAGAAATGTTAATATATAGGTGGCTTTAAACGAGGATCAAATAAATTCAGTGAGATTTTCAGTAGCTACAAGTCATGATTACTATGTGCTTTCTCTCCAGGATCAGATGCAATGTGCCTCTGAATATCATTCTCTGGGTACAAAATGTAGTGGATGTTTCTTGTTTGTCTTGTACCTGTGGGTATCTGGTGTGCTTGTGTGTATGTATGAACCTCAAGTCTTCTGTCAATTTATGGCAATGCCATTAATTTCATAGAGTTTTCTTAGCAAGGAATTCTTCAGAGGTGGTTTTGCCAGTCCCTTCCTCCAAAATGTAGTTTACAGCATCTGATATTTTTTAGCAGTCTCTCATCCAAGTACTAACCAGAGCTGACCAGCTTAGCTTCCAAGATCAGACAGGATCTGTTGCTTTTAGGGTAGCTGGCCATTATGAGAAACAGGATATTGGATTAAGGGGGGCAAAGGGGTTCTTAAATACAGTAGTAGAATGCAGTTTGTTCCCTTTGCAATTTGCCACCTCAAGGTCTCATCTCACCAAGCAGTGGGGCCAGCCCTGCACACATCTGGTAGTTGTGAATGGATGACGTGTGGGTGCTTCACTGGCTCTGGTTCCCTGAATCAACATGGAAACAACAATAAGGAAAGGCTCGAGTTCCTGTTGCTGTGATTGTTTGGGGGACCTCAGATCATTTAATTGCATTGAAGCTTGTCACAACTCACAGTATTACATGTGTTTAGTTGTCTCCGTTTTATAAGGGATTTGATAGAGTCCTCATTTTCTTCCACTCTTCCCTACAATGTTTTTACTAAAAGAGACAGACTTAGGACCAACATGATCTGTTTAGGTTAGAAAGCGGTGTGTTTGGGGGGGAATTTCTGTCTCATTTTAAAAAGAATGTTTTTGCTTTATCCAATTTCATCCAAAAAATTCCTAGTGAAAGTCACAGCTTGCATAGGTTATTTAACAGTAACCATTCATACAACTGTAGTGTTCTTTTGAGGATCTGGAGGTCTTACAGGAAATTGTTCTCTCTTCTGTGATCAGAGGACTCCAGAACAAACACTGAGCAACAGCATGTTTAGAAAACTGAGGTTGCATCTGCACTGTAGAAATAATGTAGTTTGACACCACTTTAAGTGATGTAGCTCCTTATTATGGAATCCTGGGGTTTGTAGTTTTACAAGGTCTTTCTCTGCTGAAGTGCTGGTGCCTCACCAAACTAAAAAATCCTGAGATTCTGTAAGCTAGTTAAAGTGGTGTCAAACTGCATTATTTCTACAGTGTAGATCAGGGGTAGGCAACCTTTTTGAGCCGGGGGCCGGGTTGCTGTCCTTCAAACAACTGGGGGGGGCCGAAGCCAAAAAAATAAATAATTAATTTTTTAAATAAATAAATAAATAAATAAACTGGGACATATGTAGGACAAAAATTTCAAATGGAGGACACTTTTTCATAAAAAGATGGAAAACACGCTAAAAAAATTGCTGATTTTTAAAAAAAATGTTAATAAAAATTCATGTTTCGGAGGCTTCTATAGACAATTGCCCCCCTTACCCTCCGCTTGCCCCCCTTGCCTGCCGCTTGCCCCCCTTGCCTGCCTCCTCCTGATAGGCCAAAGGCCCCACACCCTCACGTGAGAGGCCAAAGGCTCCAGCGGCAATCGGAGGCAGGACCAGGCTGGGGCCGGTCCCAAGGCCTTGCCGGGCCGCATCTGGCCCGCAGGCCACAGGTTGCCTACCCCTGGTGTAGATGCATCCCAAGCCACATCATGCTTTACTTTTGGCTTTGCACAGGGCCATGATTTATGATAACAATTAACCATCATCCCATTAATCAGAGGGATAGTGAGAATCTGAAACCTGACTTGTCCTTAAGGAAACATTGCAATTAATCTGTTTGAATCTGATGTACAATAGTCTACAAAAACAAATGATATAATTAATTGATCTTGTTACCCTATCAGGTGCTACATGTCTCTTTTGTTCTCATTGTTAAATCACTGTGCCTACATACAACATGAAGGGATGAAAGAACTCATAAAGAGGATTTTAAAACTCCCTGCCACTTCTGAGATTTTGCTGTCTGATGTTCTACTAAAAGTAGCCATCACAGAAAGGTCAACAGTTGAAAATGTACTAAGCAAAGAAATATCAAATTCGATCAAACATGAACTCCTTTTGATTTAGAAGCCAAAATTGGGAGAATGAGCCCAAAATGTGGCACTCTGGCATCTCATTTTTTCAAGAGTCAACCCACATTCAAATAGTTGCAGACAAGTGGGAAGAAGGTTTTATTGGTGACCTCTGGCTCTGGATTCCTTCGCAACATCTGCATCAGAATCTCTGTTTCCTGCACTGGCTTATTTTAACAGACCTGCAAATGTTGCCAAGGTCTGGTGTTATCAACAGCTCTCTCTATCACCACCCTCACATTTCATCTGTATTGTAAGATCACTAAATTAGCAGTGAGCTCTATTGAACTCAATAGGACGGACTTGAGAAAACATTTATAGGATTGTACAGCAACCAAATGAACAATACAGGTTGTTCTGTTTCTGCGAATTTTTTTAAAATGGTTTCATATTGTTCTTTATTAGTTCATCCAGCCCAGTGCTGCTTGCTCTATCTGGCAGATGTTCTTTGGAGTGTCAGGGAGAGATTGTTCCCAGCCTTGAGGTGCTCTGAGTGGAGATGCCAAGGCTGGGTTTGCAGCTTTCACCGGAAACCCATATGCTGTCTGCCTAGCTTATGACTTTCTTCCACTACCCTCAAACATCCACCATTCATGCAAGAATTAATCAGACCAAAAAAAACCAAGCCTTAGTCTGGTGTCTCACTCAGATGTCACTTCTCAAAGAAACCTGAGAAATGTAGCTCTGAGAGGAACTGGAAACAAAACATTTCCAGTACTTAGCCAAACATATTTCCCAAGATTTTTATTTTCTTTTAGTCAAGACAGAAAAATGAGTTGGGAACTTGCTATTTAAATTATCACTTTCTGCTGTCGGATCCTCCCTAAGCACTGGATTTATCATCTGTTACTCTCCACTACCCAGAGCAAGTCTTTTATCAAGCTTGTGGGTTTTGATGATCCATTCAAGACCAAGGCATTTTGCCTCCTCGCCCAGGGGACCACCGTGCCGCCGCCGCCGCCGCTTGCTGGGACTGTGCCTGTCGCCGGGCGGCCTCCTCCCGGTGGTTTCGAAGGTGCGCAGCTGCGCACCGCCCCGGGAGTGCCGCCCACGGACATTGGGAACTCCGCCGCTGCGCAGTTGCGCAGCCTCAGAGGGTGTAGGAGGCTAGAATAGCCTTAGGAGCAGGGGATGCCTACAGTGGCTAACCCCTGCTCCATTAACAGCCATAGGAGGGTGGGGGAAGGATAGGGATGCGGGGGATGCCTGGGCCGGGGATAACACCTTGGTGGGCGGGGCTCCAATTGAGGTTGTGTGGGGCAGGGGGGAGGTATGGCGGTGGGAGAAGGGACTTCCGTTCCAGGGGAAGGCGTGATAGATGTATCATATCTATCACGCCTTCCTGTCCCTCTCCCAACCAGAAGGACCTGAGGGTCACTCCAACCGTGCCACAAACCCTGTCGCTGCTCCTGTGCAATGCCAGGTCCATCAATAACAAGACCCACATCCTCCAGGATCTCCTGGAGGACTCTAAGTGTGACCTGGCTTGCATTACCGAGACCTGGCTTGGGCCTGAAGGGGATGCTGTGTGGGCTCAGGCCCTTCCTGCCGGGTTCTCGGTGAAGGACCAACGCAGGTTAGGTGGGCGGGGGGTGTGTGGCCTTGGTACATAGGAACACCGTGTCCCTCACCAGGAACCACCTCCGACAGACCACCTATATCGAGTGTATTTACCTGACCCTAAAGGCTAGGGACAGTCTAGGGATTCTGTTGGTGTATCGGCCACCCCGTGCATTAGCGGACTCCCTTAACGAGCTGACACAGCTGGTCGCTGAGCTGATGTTGGAGACGCCCAGGCTTCTCGTCCTGGGTGACTTCAATATCTCCCTCACGGCCAGCTATGTTCCATCCGGTGCGGCTCGGGAATTCATGGAAACCATGGCGGCCATGGGCCTGTCCCAGCTGATACAGGGTCCTACGCACTGTGCGGGTAATACTCTCGATTTGGTCTTCTGTTCGGAGGCGGAGAATCCGTGGGTGGAAATTGCTAATATTTCCCCATTGTCATGGACGGATCACTTCCTGGTAGAGGTGAAAATCAAGGCCTCTACCCAGATCCCCCCCGGGGGTGGTGGACCAGTTAGGATGGTCCACCCTCGAAGGCTGATGGAACCTGAGAGGTTCCAAGAAGCCTTAGAGGGGCTCGCGGTTGGAAATGACGGCGACTCTGTTGATGCCCTTACCGGTATCTGGAATACCGGTCTTTCTGGGGCTATACACAGAATCGCTCCCAAGTGTCCTCTCAGGCCCGCTTCCAATCGTAAGCCTTGGTATACGGAAGATCTCCGGGCGAGGAAGCGGGTTCTGCGACGACTAGAGTACCGTTGGCGGAAACACCTTCGCTTAAACGACAAGACTCTCCTAGACCGGCTGTTGAAGGACTATGGAGAGGCAATACGAGCAACAAAGAATTCGTTCTATGGTGCTCGTATTGCGTCCGCTGAGTCACGTCCGGCAGAGTTGTTCAGGGTGGTCAGGGAGTTAACTCAGCTCCCTCCCGCCCTGAACCAGATCCTTGAACCTTCTAAGGCCTGCTGTGACCTTTTTAATGACTTTTTTGTGGATAAAACTTCTCGCATAAGCGAAGGTCTGAACGCCGACGTTAGTGCAGAGCCTAGGGTAGAAGTGTCCAGAGCCTCCGCGGACTATGTTACACTGGATCAGTTTGAGTTGGTGAGTACCGATGATGTGGACAAGATCCTCGGAAGTGTTTGGAAAACAACCTGCTCTCTTGATCCCTGCCCCTCGTGGTTAGCGGCCCAGGGGGGGACCGGTGGTAACGACTTTGTTACGCCGGATAATTAACACCTCTCTGAGGGATGGGCGATTTCCATCGGATCTTAAATTGGCCATTGTAAGACCGATCCTAAAGAAGCCCTCCCTCGACCCCCTGGTACATAATAATTATCGGCCTGTTTCGCTGCTACCTTTCTTGGGGAAGGTGATCGAAAGGGCGGTTGCGATCCAGCTTCAGGCGGTCTTGGATGAAACGGATTATCTGGACCCATTTCAAACTGGCTTCCGGGCGGGTCACGGGGTTGAGACGGCCATGGTCGCCTTGGTCGATGATCTCCGTCTGGGCATCGACAGGGGAAGCGTGTCCCTGTTGGTGCTCTTGGACATCTCAGCGGCTTTCGATACCATAGACCATGGTATCCTTCTGGGGCGCCTGGCTGAGGTGGGAATTGGGGGCACTGTGCTCCAGTGGTTCCGTTCCTACCTCTCTGGGAGGTCCCAGATGGTGCAGCTGGGGGACGTGTGCTCCAGCGAGCGGGCCCTTAAAACTGGGGTCCCTCAAGGAGCCATTCTGTCCCCCATGCTATTTAACATTTACATGAAACTGCTGGGAGAGATCATCCGGAGACATGGGGCGCGGGGTTATCAGTACGCTGATGACACCCAAATTATTTTCTCTATGTCTCCGACTGATGCAGTGACTGGGGATGGCGTCTCTCCTCTCGTGGCCTGTCTGGAGTCAGTAATGGGCTGGATGAGGGAAAACCGACTCAAACTTAATCCAGAGAAAACGGAGGTACTAGTGATAGGTCCCCCTGGTCCAGGAATGGCGGTGGTTCCACCTGTCCTGAATGGGGTCACGCTCCCCGTGAAGGACTCCGTGCGCAGTCTGGGGGTGCTTCTTGACTCGTCCCTTCACCTGACTGCTCAGGTGAATGCGACGGTCAAGAGTACCTGTTATCAGCTTCGGCTGATTCGCCAGCTGCGCCCATACCTGGCCCAGAGGGACCTTGAAACTGTTGTACATGCTCTGGTAACTTCGAGACTGGATTTCTGCAACGTACTCTACATGGGGCAACCCTTATACCAAACTCGGAAGCTTCAAGTAGTGCAGAACATGGCAGCACGGCTGGTCACTGGTGCTCCCAGGACCAGCCATATAACACCTGTGCTTAAAGATCTCCATTGGCTGCCTATTCGCTTCCGAGCTCAATATAAGGCGTTGGTTATTACCTATAAAGCCCTAAATGGCTTGGGCCCAGGATTCCTGAAGGACCGTCTCTCCCCGTACATTCCGCCTCGCACCCTCAGAACATCTGGGCAGCAACTCCTGAAGGTGCCTGGGGCAAGGTTGGCCGTTACGGCCAGAAGATCCTTTTCCACAGCTGCCCCAGCCCTTTGGAACACGCTGCCCATAGAGCTCCGCTCATCTACCACCCTGGCCCAATTTAGGAAGGGACTTAAAACCTTCCTATTTAATCAGGCATTCCCCGACTAAACATCCTGTGGGCCTCCCTCCTCTCTCGTGGCCGTGAGGTTGGGCTAATGGGGTCTTTTATTGTTTTTATGGACTGTTGTTGTTTTAATCTGTTTTTAATTTGTATATTGTTGCACTTTGGTGCATTCTGTAAGCCGCCCTGATCTATTTGGAAGGGCGGGGTACAAATAAAATATTATTATTATTATTATTATTATTATTATTATTATTATTACGACAGGGATGTTGTAATGAAGATGCCAGCCACAGATGCTGGTGAAATGTCAGGAATAAACTCTTCCAGAACATGGCCACATAGCCCAAAAACCCCACAAAAAATTACAACAGGGCACATTCACAATATATTATTACTAGGAAAGTAAGTACTAGAAAAAAGCTGGTTTTGCTAGGTTTTCAAAACAGCAGAAAAGGATAGTTGGAATTAATGACATGGAGGGCTGACAATCAGGAAATACCTATTAACAAGTTTGTGTTCTACTTAAATACTGAAAATACAGTAATGATTTCACTTACCAATAATCTGTTACTGTATTTATTATTATTTGCAAAATTAACATATTGTCCACATTCATGAATCACATGATAATTACATTTCTGCCTTTATTAAGGACCCACAACCTCAATTATGGGATTTGGGGCATCTTTTTCTGTCCATATAAAAGGTCAAATTTCCCAGTCCTTAAATAGGAGACATCCCATATAATAAGAGATACCTGCCAGCCCGCTAAAGGACACACTTTCCAACAATCGAAAAAGGGATATCCCATATAGTCATCATTCCTATTAATCAGAAAGTCCCCATACTTTCATCACTTGAGCCCTAGTTCTACTCCAGCACTGGTCTGCACAATCTGATGCTTGTTAGGGAATTGAACAAAAGGCCTTTTCAGCCCTACTTTTGTATGCGTTGAAATGGCAAATTCTACATAAGACTTATTGATGCACTCTGTTTGGAGCTGCTCTTAAATAATGTCAGAAAAGAAAGATCAGTTTAGTACAGTGTATCCTTCCTGAACCCATGGGGGTTTGGTTCCAGCCCTGTCCGCTGCGGATGGGAAAATGCAGATGCTCAAGCCCCATATTTTCTGATGGGCAGTCATGTGTGCATGCCTGTGTTAGTGTCCCCATGCATGCTACCATTGGATTATGTAAAGATGGTGATCTACAGATGGTCAAAACTGGATTGCTAGCCCACCAATGTGATGGCCCCAGTGTATAAAATGGTAATAAGTCACCATGGTGGAATGGTTTGCTTATGAAACCAGGAGACCAGGGTTCATAATTGCCGTATGGCCATGGAAACCTCCTAGGTGACCTTGGCCAAGTCACACTCTCTCTGGCTAAGAAGACAACAATGGCGAGCCTCTGAATAAATCTTTCCAAGAAAATCGCATGAGAGAGTTTCCATAAATCAAAGTTGACTTGAAGGCACTCGGTAAAGAAAATGGCACTTACTACCTTTTGCCCCACATAGATTGAAAGGAACAGATGCTAATCTTAAAGCAACCTTATCAACTGCTCATATCTTTTCTACTTACCATGCCATGCTGGATTTCTAAAGCCATAAAACTCTTTGAAAGTAAGCCCCTTTGGTTGGCAACATTGATTCTGCTGCCACTTCAGATTTGTTTCATTGGTGTTATTTCTTGGTAGGAATTGTATTTTGTTTTTAATCTCATCAATAATAGTTTTGTAAATTAAACAGTTCTAAATTAGAAACCTTGGAATAAGGCCTTGGCCAAAGGAAATATAAAAACATGATACATTAAATACTTAGTACAATGTTCTTTTAGGGAGGAGAGAAAAAGAAAAAAAGAAAGACCTGTTTCTCAGTATCAAAAGTCGCATCTGGGCACAGATAAGTTATACAAAATGGATATGTAATTTATTTGTCCTACTTTTGTTCCCAGCCTTGGACAGGAGGTACTGATGGCTATGGTACGTGTATATTAGATGCTTTCCGCTGATTACTTTTCAGCACAAGCTCCATTTTTCTGCTGTAAACAAACCCTTATAAGGAAAGGCTAAGAAAATGAAAAGCGAGTGGGATAAACTTAATCAACAAGATTGTAAAGGTTAATTTGGAAGAGGGGGAAAAGGTAAATGCATCTATTTAATTAGAGGGGAAAATGTTTTATTTGACAAATGGGCTGTCCCTCTGGAATAGATGGCTAAGAAAAACTGGAACGGTGCTCAGATAGCAGAACTAACAGCCCAGCAGCCCAGAGGAAACAAAAGAGGCAATTGCTCAAAACATAATGGGAGTTACCTAGAACAGCTCCCATTACAGATGAAGGCCAAATGTCCACCAAGATAAGTGGAAATGTTGGATTTGTCACATTTTTTCTGGAGATGCTAATTGGCAAAAATCTGTCTCACTTCTGCAAAAGGCACTGAGGTGGGCTGGGGGGGGATCTTTTTTCTGATCGCATGGTAAAAGGAAACAGATTATTATTTTTCTCGAAAAAGAGTTCAATAAACATTAAAAGAAGCTCAGTACAGAATCCCCTTTGTGATTAAAAATAAGGGCTTGCTTGTATTGCCTTGATTTTCATAGCAAGGATAGCTGCCCAGGTTCATACACTATTTTGCATTGCTGAAGCTGTCTACAAATAGCCTGTCCTCCGCTGAGTTAAAGAACAGTCTTTAGATTCAAGTCAGTTATAAAAGTTACTTTTGGGGATTCCAATTCCTACAATTCACCAACAAGCTTGGCCACTGCCATATTGGATTTTGCAAGTCGTTGAAAGTTTTATCTTTTCCAACCTCCATACAATCTTTTGTGTGTGCGCGCCTTCATGTTGCTTCTGACTTCAGGCGACACTCTCATGGGGTTTTACTTGGCAAGATTTCTTCAGAGCAGGTTTTGCCTTCTCCTGAGGCTGAGAGAGTGTGACTTGCCCAAGGTCACCCAGTGGGTTTACATGGTCGAGCTGGAATTCAAACCCTTGTCTCCAGAGTCGTAGTCCAATACTCAAACCATTTTAAACACTTTATAAAAAAATATTCTCAGCTGTTGTGTTAACTGTAGCAACAGGCTCTGTAGATAACATCCCTTAGTTAGTGATAGTACAGTATAGACACACTCATAGTTATGTGGCCTACATACAAGATGCGCACACAAAACCACATCAGTAAAACAAGTTTTCTTTCTTTTCCCCTTGTCAAGATTATGTGTTATATGGTCTCATTCATCTGGGATGCAGAGGGTCATCATTTTACAACATCCTTATCAGAAAATCCTTATCAGAACCTCTCCTTAACCTTGACTGAGTTATCTACCTGGGAAAGATATACTTCTGTGCAAATTTGGGGAAATGAAACGACAGACAAGATTTAGAGAGCAAGTTGTGCTGAAGACCTTTTAATTTTTTAGGGAAATTGTATTTTTAAAAAGCATAGTGGTAAAGGAGAATCCATTAAAAATCTGATAGGAAGATGTAGAATCTGATACGTAGAATCTGATGGGAAGTCTGCAGTCAATTTACAAGTGGTCACTATATTTGTTTCCAGTTTAATATTTTATTGTTGGAATGGGGCAGTCTGAACATTTTTAATCAGATTCTAAGTCTTCCTATCATATTCTCAACCCAAGAGGTTGAGAGATTGGTGAGATCTCTGCATGCTTTATGAACTTGGAAAAGCCTTGGAAGAAGGGGGAAAAGAAGTTTCCTGGATCTTCCTTAAAAAGTCTGTGAATGAGACACAGCATATGCTATTCACATCATCGACACCTTCTTTATTCAAATGCTTGCACATGTGAGCAACCGAACTTGCAGATATGTGTCAATGTGGTTCCAGTGTCAATAACAAACCTGTTAACACCAATAATGTCCAATGATACCTTTATCTTGCTGGAATGCGTGAGCAAGATGATTCACATCGCCACACTAAAAATACCGTTTGAATGACCCCTTTGATTGTTAATCAATTGTATTTGATTATACATTGCCTTGGACAAGGATTTGGCTTGGTCAAGCGGATGATCATTTCCTCCCACAAATATTGATGATGTGTTCTTAAAGACTAAAGACAATCTTCAGGGGAAATCCATACTATGGGAGAGCCATTCCCACCTTCCCCTCCCCAGCATCTTGGTACAAAGGCTGAAGTTATACTATTCAACAGAACTATAGTTGGAAGTGATCTCAAGGGCCAAATAGACCAACCCCATGTGCCATGCAGGAATAAACAATTAAAGTACTTCCAAAAGGTGGTCATGCAACCTCTGTTTACAGATCTTCAAAAGTGAGTTGACAAACCTCTGAAGCAGGCTTTCCACTGTTGAATAGTGCTTACAGTCCAAGAGGTTCTTCTTATTGGTTAGGTGGAGTCTCTTTTTGTAATTGGAACCCATTGGTTCATGTTCTAGTTTTTAAAGCAGCAGAAAACAAGCTTGTGCCATCTTTTACATGACATACCTTCAGATTTTGAAATAAAGCTATCATATTGTGTCCCAATCTTATCTTCCCCAAGCTTGGAAAGTATGAGGGAGTGAACATGAGACTTTTCTGCCTGCAAATTAGGCACTCTAGCACTGAGCTACATCCAACTTAAAACTGTTCTTTGTTTCACCAAAATCTCACAGTACTTCAGCCAGCATAACAAACAGGTGAAGTCCAAAACACACTGCAAAAATAATCCAGTTTGAGACCAATATAACTGCTCTGACTCAATGCTTGGGAATTCTGGGAATTGTAGTTTTGTGAGGCATTTAGCCTTCTTTGTCAGAGTGCTCTGGTGCCACCATAAACTACAATTACCAGGATTCCCTAGCACTGAGCCAGGCCAGTTAAAGCTGTCTCAAGCTGGACTATTTCTGCAGTATGTTTTGCACCCAATTCCAAAATACTTCCATTCTCTGGTAGGTTCACCTGGTCCACTCCTCCCCAAAGTACAACCTCCAATGTCTCTGTAGAGAAGAAGTAATAGCAAAAAGTTTATAGTGATTATACAGCTGTAAGAAAGTGTTAACAAGACCTGTGGACAAGCTATTAAAATCTTTTGAAAGAGAGCCATTCTGGTAGAAAGGCTGTCTTCTTTTGGGAGGAAAGGAGGCTGCTTGTTCACAGGCATAACTTTAGGAAGTAGCAATACATTAACCTGAAGCTGGGGATTACAATGGAGGTCCTATAGTTTCAAATTTGAGGAATTATTGTTTGAACCATACCCACATGCATATTGGCACAGAAGGGATGTCTAAAATCACTTAGTTGTTAATGAAAGTGTTTTGACAAAAATCCATGTTCCTTTGCTTTTCCTCTAGCTTCCATTTTCAACCCCAAAAGATGACCACTGAGGAGTTAACAATAAGGCAAAGTTCAATTTCGGGTTTTGTAGTTGGCAATTGGTTTAAAAGCAAGGTACATCATGACTACCAACCGCTTACAACAGTTCCTATGAGAAAACATTCACAGGTGAGACATCTGTATAGCACAAACTGAACTCTTGGAAGTCACTAATTTGCATTACTCTTATTCAAGGATATGATGTTGGGATGAGCAGATGTGTCTTGAAGTAACCAGTTCTAACTGTATTTACTCAGAAGGTACAACTAAGCATGTCAGAACTGCCTTGTGCACCAATATCACAGCATCCACATGCCCAAGATTATTCTTCCTAGAACTAAATTAACTGTTAATTTACATAGGCATCCAAGGATTAATCCATAAAGGGGGAAGAAAACACTTCCAAATACTAGGAAGGAAGCTATAGTCATTTCACCAAAATCTATGCAGGAATAAAATCCAGATAACAAGACAAAACCAGAGTGGGGCAGAAGGGAAAGGAAGGAAGGAAGGGGATTGGGACAGCTCTTTATTATCACATGTGAGATAAAAATAAGGAAGAAGAGGTTTGGGACAACATTTTCATATCTTATGTGTGATAGAATTTAGCCCAAGGAACAGTTTGCACTCTTGATCAGTGGTGGCTCAATAAGTGATATATATAGTGACTGATATCATGTGAAGGCAAGACAAAAATGACCATGATATCCAACCCTTGAGGGAATATTCATACATCAAATAATCAAGGAACGAGCCTTGTGATTTTGCCATTCTGAACGAACTGAGCAACATACGTTTGAACTGGAACTCCTTTGTTATAGTTTTGTTCTCAGTGTATTAATCTTACTTACTGTTCCTACAGTATTCATTTGTTTCCCTCCCCCCCCAACACACAGAATCCATTCATACCCATACTTTATTGCATTACCAGTTATACTGGATTTGTTTTCTAAAGATTTGTTGAAGGCCAATGGATTTTTCATCATACACAAAACCAGAGAACACAATGCTGGGTTGATTCTGTGGTGTTAAGAAACCTTAGAGTGAAAGAAGGATCATGCATTTCCCCTACCTCTGGAACTGGAGGGTGGCAGTAATCCATGGGTTTCTATTAAAATCTAGATTTCTAAAGAAGGAATGGATGATACTGAAAGCCAAAAATATCAGATTCTCATCTCCTCACCCCAAATTGTATAATTTAATACTGAATTAAAGAGTTTGATGGAATGCTCAACACAGATACGTAGAGTGAAGGCACCTGGGTTGTCTTGGCTGGCTAAAAACCTTGTTTAGTAAGAAGGATGATGAAACCTAGCTTAATAGTAAATATGTAACATTTATGTAGCACTTTTGAGTATTTCAAGGACTTCACTTCTTTCATCTTGAAATCCTTACAAAGCCTCCATGAAGCAGGAAAGTATTATTCTTATAGTTCATCTAGTTCGAATGGGGGAGAGGTTGAAGCTGACAATGCATGGTTTGACTAAGGCCACCTAGTGAATCCAGAGCCAAGGCCTGATTTAAACTGGGGATATTCCTGTTCATGCCCTAAACCACTAAGCTACTCCAGTTCTCCAATTTCAGCCTCAGTTTGTGGTCTCCAGAACCTCACCCCTTGCACAGGTCCCCCACTCACTCTTCATTCACACAAAGCACTGACACAAAAGTCAAGTTTATCAGTTTGGCTTTCCTCTCCAGTATTTATAAATTCAGAGCTGCTGCTTGTACATTTCAAACCAAACTGGGCTGCAGCATTTCAGATCTTCACACCTCCTGCACCAACAGATAGTCCGTCTTTCAAGATATGGGATGGCCACTCCTTGCTATTCAGTCATCATTTACCTCCAATTCCAGCCAAGACTCTAATCTCAGAGAAGTATGAATGACTGTAAAGGCAGCAAGTGCTTGAGCATCATATATGAAGTTCCTCTAGATGCCTACTGGGGAGGGCAAACCCAGCCAAGTTCTAAAATGTGAAAGACCAGGCATGCGTTTCTGTGCCCAGAGCAGAGAACATGGCTTAACACAGGGCACCCAGTTCAGCCCTTAGGTGAATGCTGAGGGCTAGGCACTCAAAATGGCTGGCGACATACAGAAGTAGAGCTTCAAAAAGTTCTTGCTTTGTTTGCCTGCATGATGTGAAGCTTATGGTGGTTGTACACCAGAAAGTCCTGAGATTTTTGTTTCTTTTCTTCTGTTCCTATTAATTCAAGTTGTACTACACCAAAAGATTGGTATAAACTGTAGCTTCCAGCAGTGACAGCAAAAGCACTTGCTTTCCTTCTCTGTAATGTGTGCCATCCAGTTCTGAGTGCATACCGCCTTCAGGCCAAGGTCTTGACAAAGTTACAGCTGGGCAGGTGTGGCAACAGGATGGGCAGCCCTCCTAGTGCTGGGCAGCAAAGAAATCCTTTGTGGTGAAGCAGTGTCCCTTTCCCCAATAGGCTAAACATTCATGCACAGCGAGGGAGACAGGAAATGTCTGCAAGGCAAGGGTTTGGTGCAAGGGAGAGGGAGAAGGAGACCAGGTTATCCATGGGAGGAGAAGATTGGCCGGCTGATGTTGCTGTTTGTTGTCATTGCTGCAAGCTCCCATCTGCAAAGACAACGAATAAGACTTAAATCCAAGATAGCCATGATTTTCCAGCTGCTAAACATTGTTTGGTGATACCTCAAAATAGGTACTCAGTTGCAAAAAGTCTCAAAGCTTTCACATTCAATCCCTGCCATCTATATCTTTAAAAAAAATCAGGTAGCAAGTGATGGAAGATTTCTACTCAAAATAATGAAGACCTGCTGCTAGCCACAAACAGATGGTATATTGGGCTAAATAGAAAATTAGCCTGACGTGGCATAAGGAATTTCTTATGTAGTCTAAACAGTGAGCATCCTTCCATGTTGTCAAATAGCTTACCTGATATCATGAGGAAGGCAGGACTGGTCCAGGTTGTACTGGATCACTGACAGTTTACACAGTGTTTTTTAAGCTGGGACCTTAAGAAAGAGAAAACATAGCATGATAATAATGGTGTTCTGAAAAGAAGTCCATGAAAAGCAATACTGTATAGGCAAGCCAAACTAACAGCAATAGATAGTTTCTACACTGGGACAAGGAGACAATGATGCTATAGATACCTCAATAGGGAGATTACTACAAGAGGCTTTTAAACCACAATCACACCAGGAAAAAAATGTCTTAAGAAAGAGGATAAAAAGAAAATCAACTCATTTAAGATGTGGTGCTGGAGAAGAGTGCTGAGGATACTGGCTGCAGCCGCACTGCAGAAATAATCCGGTCTGACACCACTTTAACTGTCATGGCTAAATGCTATGGAATTTTGGCACTTGTAGTTTGTTGTTGCACCAGAGCTTTGGCATGGCAGTTAAAGCGGTGTCAAACTGGATTGTTTCTGCATTGCAGATGCAGCTACTGTGGATGGCCAAAAAGTCAAACGAATGGATTCTAGAAAAGATCAAGTCTGAACTCTCCTTGGAAGCCAAAATGACTAAATTGAGGCTGTCATATGTTGGTCCTTTCATGAGAAGCCATGAATCACCAGAAGAGACAATAATGCTAGGCAAGGTGGATGGCAGTAGAAAGAGAGGAAGACCACATGCTAGATGGGAAGGCTCAATTAGGGAGGACATGGGCCTGAATCTACAAAATGTTAGTAGAGCAGTGGAGGATAGGGGGGCTTAAAGATGTCTCATACACAGGGTCACCATGAGTCAAGGTTGACTTGAGGGCAGCTAACAACAAATCAAATAATACTGCCTCCAACACATAGCTGCTCTGTCCCTGACAGGTAGCACCTGAATCTCTTTTATTTGATGGGAAAAACCCATCAATGATCACACAGATCCCCAGTATGAAATGTCACTGCTGGCTGGGGCAGTTGCATGATTAGCAATGACATGGTGTCAGTGTCCCCTCTTGTCTCCCCTCCACCCTAATTCCCTGATTTTTAAAAATCTTTTCTTTGTTTAAAAATACTTGCAGTAACTTGCAGTAGCAGAGCCCTGGAATGATGTGAAAAAAGGTGAAAAAATAAAAATAAAATAACCAAAAGGCATGCTGGGTGGAACACAAGACAAGGTGGAAAGGTTAAGGGAGAATCAGGAAGGAACCATGATAGCAGTAGCAGCCCCTGATGCTTGATCCCAAAGACATGCAATACTGCTTGCTCTGAACACAGCTATTTTATTTTAAAAATATCACCAACCCCCACCAGCAGGAAAGCAAAATGAAATAACTGAAGAAGTGCTCACGTACTGAAGTCTAAGATGTACAAGTCTGAGTGATCCATCAGGTCAAATTCATCTCCCATACCTTCTTCTGGGGATGGGCTGTGAAAATCAAAGAGAACCCCATAAATTGCAATCTCCACCAAATTATGGTTGATTCCTAGCACGTTTTGGAGTGTTCTATAGGGCTTCCCTAGATTCAATGTAACCTAACAATTGCAGCTGTTAATACCAATGGGCTCCCTTAAGAAGAAAACCTGAATATCTCAGAATGGCTGGATAAGATAATGGTGGAACTTGCAAAACTGACCAGTTTTGTTAAAGGCAATGATATAAATGCATTCTTGAATATCTGGAAACCTTTTATGGACTACAGTATATGAAAAATCTGAGGGGATATTAGGATTCAATATGTAAGCATTATTTACTTACCTTTTGGGTGGTGTGTTTATTGTTTCCTTTGTAGAATGGATAGGATGTGATATTTAGAGGAGTGATGATAGATATATTCAATTGCAATCTGTATGACTTGGAAACTCAATTTCCTGTTTATATAAACTATATGTTTAGTATAGGTGGTGGGTGGGTGGGGTTGTAGTGTTGTAGGGGTTTTTGAGGCTTTGTTTCTATTTGTGTTTATTTATTTGATTTTTTCTTTTTTCTTTTGTTTCCTTTTTGTATGTTCACTATTATTGTAATTGTCAAATAAATGTTTTGTTAATGCACCAATAAAAAATATTCAAAAACGACGAGCTCCCTTTTTTTCTTTCTTTAATAAAAGATTGGATTTTTAAAAGTATGACTACAAATAAAGAAGAAGAAAAAAGAGAAGGGAAAAGATGAAAAGGAGGGTTGAAGGAAAGTACATGGGATATAAACGTGAGCTAGGCATTTATACTGATGTAAGGTGAACATATTTCAAAAAATACCTAAATACATGTTCATGAGTAGCTAAAGCAGTGATATCTTCTGATCACTCCCTTTAATCCCTGTTCTTGCCACCCACTTCCCACACATGGTCTCTGTTCTCAGTTACTATTTGGTTTATAGATCATTAAGCTGGAAGGGACTGCAAGGATCATTTAATCCAAACCCATGTCACTGCAGGAATCAAAGGATCTGGCCTCAATGTCAGCTAATGCTACTAGCAATTCCATTAAGCCTTGGGATTACCTCCTCGCTCCACATCACGTGTATTGTGCTTCAGGGACCAGTCTTGCTGTCCCTGAACACTTACAGAGCAAAAATGTCTTCAAGTCGTTCCAATTTTCAGTTCAATATTCATCAAAATGTTAGAAACTGCGTTAGAGTGTATTTATTCTATTTATCGTTTGTACAATAGCCAGTAAGATGCCTCTAAAAATCTCTCAAGTAAGGCATTAGCACAATACTTCTTTCCTCCTTGTGTTCTCTAGCAACCACTTTCCAGAATCATGTTGCTTCTGGTTATGGTGATATTAATTATGATCATCATTATATATTCTGTCTTTCAAAACAGCTTAGAGAATATGATGGTAATACATAGCCATCTCTGGAGAACAGGATTCGATTCCCACCTCGGTCATGAAGCCCACTGAGTGACCTTGGGCAATTCACAATCTCTCAGCCTCAGGGAAAGGCAATGGCAAACCTCCTCTGAACAAATCTTGTCAAGAAAACATCATGATAGAGTCTACTTAGAGTCTCCATAAGTCGGAAACAATGTGAAGCAGACAACAACAAACATAACCATCATAACTAGCAGCTATTTTTCCTAAAACCAAATGTTAGTTCCAATCATTGAGTCAACGGCTGAATAGAAAGTTAACTAGTACATAAACCTCATTGAACAATGGGTCAGTTTTGATTGGAAGTAGCCGCTGATAGCCTTTGTTCCTGCCCACTACACACAAACTCTTAACTGACTCCTCCTTTACCCTAGCCTTGTTACTCTCTTATAATTTAAATTAGCACTACTGAAAGTCTGACAGATTTGACTTCTTCTCTTATTATTATTCAGCATTCTAGTCAAAAAGGCTAAAGTTGTCTTGTAAAATACCATGAACAATTATGGAACAAAATAATATTGGCATGGTGGATTTCCAAGTGGACACAATGTGATCCCCAGAATAGACAAGGGCAAGGCAATCCATCAACCATGGGTTAAGAAAGGAGAAACCTGAGTATGTAAGGAAAATGATACTTTGGAGCAGGGGCCAGATCTGTTTGTCCAAGCATCTCCCCAGTTGCTTGGTTTTCTCTGGCCTTCCCTAGGAAACAAACAAGGCTCCCTGCACTCCTCCCACAGCAGGCAGGACCGGATGTTCTGGCACCATCTGGAGATTTCATTATCACAAAAGGTCACACAGACCCCTAAGAGGCCGCCAACATGGGGAGGAGGGAAGTGGGGGGAATCAGATTTAGTTTTGGTATTAGATGACTCCACCATGACATTAGTGGCATCTGAGCTCTTCTCTAAAGTTGAAAGGGTTCTTATTGTTTGGGAAAACCATTTTTTTTAGAAAACAAAAACAAAACATATCAACAGAAAGAATTCTGCCAGGCAAATATTTTAAACACATGAATTTTAAAGTATGAGTTGAATCACCTTTATCTGAAATGCTTGGGACCAGAAGTGTTCTGGGTTTCCATGTTTTTTTGGATTTTGGAATACAGTGTATTTGCATATACATAAAGTAAAGTAAAGTAAAGTAAAGTATTCATAATGAGATATCTTGGAGCTGGCACCCAAATCTAAGCATCAGATTTATTCATGTTTTGTGTGCACCTTATACACAAAGCCTGAAAGTAATTTTATACACAATATTTTTAATAATTTTGTGCATGAAACAAAGTTTGTGCATGTTGAACCATCAGAAAGCAAAGGTATCATTATCTCAGCAAACCATGTGGACACTTTTGGAATATTTTGGATCTTGGAATTCCAGATAAGGGTGACTCAGCCTGTAACAGAAACATGGTTCTCAACCTGTGATGGTTAATGGAGACTGTAACAAAAAGAGAAAGCATGGTTCCACGAGGGAGGGTGACTCAATCATCTTTCCTGCCTTTCACTAAAATCAGGATAGATTGTATTGCTTATGGCCCCATGTTCCCATGTCTTCTGGTAACACAAGCAATTCAACCACCATACTGAGGCAGTTGGTTCCAGCATTATTGTAGCACCAGAGCTCTTGTGTAGGGATCCGTTTATGCAGTGACAATGACTTTTAGCTCCTACACCACTGTGTGGTGAATGAAACAGTGCTGAAAATATAGGAGCTGGTTATCCCTAGTCTATCGCTTCTTGATAATCTTTCAATTCAACACTGAATCTAAGAGCCTTGAGTATGGCACTAGTGGTCTTTAACAAGACAAATTGTGTACTACTCATTTCCTCTCTTTAGTTCCTGTCTTTTTGACAGTTTTAAAATACAATACAGTACTCTGGTGTCCAATCTATTGCACCTTGGCTCCTTCAGCAGTCAGTAGATCTGTTAGCCCCTATTTATATACTGCTTAATGGCCATAGCCAAGTAAATCCAATAAAGCTGAGAAGAAGATTCATATTTTATGTTCTGCAGGACCCTTGGGAAATGGTCTCAGAAGAAACAGGTCTTGCTATTACTCAATCAACCATTATTAATTAAACCAAGAGAGAACTCAAGGCAGATGCAGTAGGGGCTATTAGAAATAGGAACAAAACAAAATAATTAATGTATTATATAATTAATATAAAAGAGAAATGAAACAAACAGCAGGACTGGTTTGAATCAGCAGTTTTCAAAAGGTGGGTGTGGGACCTCCGGGGGGCACAAAAGTCGCCCCAGGGGGGGGGCTTAAAACTTGGGGGCCCTGATCCCCCCCTCTTCTTCCCAGTTTTTTTTATGTGTAAACTTTACAGATGTTAAATATTGAATTTACTTAAATAAAACTGCTCTAATTTGAATAATGTTATTTCCCTATAAAATGTTAAAATATGAAAATACATGAATGTGTGAATTTAAATAAACAAAATATTTTTATTCATATATTATATCGAATGGAAGGGGACACAACATCCACATGTAAAGGCGGGATTTCCGAAGAGTAAAATAAAACTGAGTACCACTGGGTTTAAATAATTAGAAAACTGGCAAATGGGGCAACTGAGAAAAAGGCAAAAAAGGATGGACACACTTTTCATTAGAGTGAGTGACTAAACGACAAATGAAACTGTAAATCAGAGGCCCAAAGTGCTGCTAAAGAAAGAAGACCCTATACCTTGTTTGTTGTAGAATTCAAATGCAAAGCTACCATATATACCCATGTATAGGTCTAGAAATTTTAGCCAAAAAATTGATCCCAAACACCTGGTTGACTTATCCATGGGTCAATGTAAATACTATACTTCCACTCATAGAAAAGGAAACCATCCCCTGGTGATAGGCAAAAGTGTAATAGATCTTGAAATCAATAACCCTCCCCCCCATCTGTTTTTTCATCCATCCAGTCTTTAAGGTAAGCACAAACAGTGCTCACCCTAAAGGTCAGAATTTTGTAAGGTTCTTTGGCATCATTTTCCTTTGCTTCATCATTTGGGTCCTTTGTTGCATGCCCCTAAGTTTTACCCTTGACTTATCCATGAGTCATATCAAAATCCATAATTTTCCCCCCCAAACCTGCCTTTGGTCAGACGGGTTTGGGGGTCAATTTATAGTCAAGTATATACGGGTAAGCTTTCTATACTGATTTTTACAGAGCTTGGAAAGGTTATATTTTGGGGTACTCCAAGCAGCATAGCCAGTAGCTGCTGGTTTTTAGTAAAAATTGATTAATCACAATTACTCTCAACAATGTTATTGCTTCTTTAATGAATTCAAAAGGAAGAAATGCAGCCCAGAACTTGGATTTAAGGTGGGTATATTTTAATGCTTGGCTTTAATATTGAGTGCACCCAGACTATGATTTAATGGAAAAATGAACCATTTCAGATCTCAGTTAAAATATGAGTCAAAGGATATTCTCACTCTTTTATCAGAAAATGGAAGCAGTGGCTCTTACTGTGAGTAGCAAGAGTATAGGGCAATCTCTATTCAATTATTGCTTGAGACAGCACCTGTCGAAAAAATGGCACTATGTATTTGAACTCAAGAGAAAACCCTTTCAGGCAACACCAAAATGTTATAGTTTCCCAGCCAGGATAATCTAATCTTATTTCACATCCACAAGGCAGGAAGCCCTAATGCATTCCTTATCTATGTGAGAGAGACAAGGGCAGCGTCTAGGGTATTATAGAGAAGTCTTAAGGGCTAAGAGAAGCCAGAGTTCAAGGCCAAAATGATTGCTGGAAGAACAAGGCCAGACGGTAGGGTGAATGGCTCCTATATCTTAGGGCAAATGCTCTTATCGGCCAGGCACTAGACCTAGTAAAGCTGATAGGATAGTGTTGCTGTTTCCCACTGCTTGATCTGAGCAGCAGTTTATGTTGCCTGTGAGATTATCTATATATTTTGCTAAGCCAAAGTCAGGTGGAAAGAAGATATCAACGAGAGACGGCAGCAAAATCTTCGATGCACTCTCCAGAGAGTAAATGTACCACTGGGTACATGTGAATCCAAATCCAAATTATTTATTAGCTACCACTGCACATCCTATGCAACCCCCACCCAGCAAACCCAACAAAACACAAATGTACAATATTCTACACCCTCAGTAATAAGAAAATAGAACCATCTGTCACTTCCAGAACTCCTTTGGGAAAGATCAGATGGGCCAGAGTACAGTTCCTCTAGCAGTCTCCATCTATTAACACTATGCAGCGCATGCACATTTCAAGAGTCCTTTGCTGATGTACCACCAAGAACTGTTTAATGCTACACACAGGGTAACAGTGAAACCTTGGGAATAACGTTTTCAACTTAATATGTAAACCCATCTCACTATTTAATAAGTGAAAATACTGCTTATTTAAGTTCAGTTGTAACAAACGTGCCCTGACCATTTCTCCCTTTCTTTCAGTAGCATTTATTAGGTTGTGCCTTCTCTTCCTCTGTCCGCAAAGAAGATAAAGTGGAGGTACAGGGGATCAGCTTCTTAGGGGAAGAGAAGCTGTTTTGAGGAACTTTCTAGCTACACTCATCTGTGGCCAGTTTACTGAATAAAACATCTGATGGACTTTCCAGGAGAGTTTAAAGATACCTGAATAAGGATACCCAGCTTTGTGAGAAACATGGAAGAGCTATTTATTTATGAAGCCTGCAACAGACTGCTCTGTGATCTGTAGATGAACTGTTGGGCTTGCAGGACGAATTCCAGGAGTGGGGATATATGACCCTAAAATATCTACTCTCTCTCTCAATATATATCCTGCATTCGTTCTCTGCTGCTAAAAGGACTTGAGGCAGTTAACAATGACACTGAAATGAAACAAATTAAAACACAGAAACAGATTAAACCACACATCAATAAAGAAAAACAACTGCCCTATTCAACAGTAACCGAACCTACATGCCAAATGCCTTTCTGAATATATTTCCTGACTCCAATGAAAATCACACATGAAAGTGGAAGCGTTTTCCACTGTGTACATTCATCCTACCGTAACCATAGTCTTTTCTGTGCTTTCTCAAAAGCTATTTTGACTACAGAACAAAATAAATGTCTGGGTACACCATAGCAAACCTATCACTTTATCTGTCCTCTGCTCCAAACTAGATATAAAATATAGGATATGCAAATACAGGGACAGGAGAGCTCCCATGAGTCTGAACAACATACTGATGAGATTTGGCTCTCTTTATTTGCTGCCTCTTATCTCATTTTAATAATGGATTCAGAGATGAGCTGGGTATTATTCTTCCACTAACGTTCTCTCTAAACTTTGCTATGTGCTGAAATTTTTATCTCCCCTGCTCATCCGACACTTCCTGGTGACCTGTCACATTCAAGACAATATAAGATGCAGGAACCTTTTCATTTACAATGACTTCCTGGAAAATGTCTTATCAAGCCAGCCTGCTTCAGAGCAAACCTGATAGCTGTTCAGAGGAAGTGAATCAAGCTCTTCCCCCACCTCCAGCCCTCTTATCCTCCTTTTCCATGGATAAATACAAAGCAACAAAATATGTGGGAAACAACTGTAGTGCGCAATGAAAGTTGTTCCTAACATTAAAGCTACAAAATAGGCACTTCTAATACATCCTTATTTTGATAATGCATCTCTGAAAACTGATAGCAAAGAGTATTAAAAAACCTGTGGAAAATAACATGGTATCCCATCTCTTTGATATGCCCACATCTGTCTGTACATTTAAGAGGTTACTTTAATTGAAACTAGTGGTTTCCTTTTGAGGGGGAATGTGAATTTATATATAAGTTTTGGAACAATAAAATCCAAGATAATATATACTCCATTCGCAATGTTTTGATGCATTCCAAGTATTTAGATATAAATATACAGTGGTACCCCGGGTTACGAATTTAATTCGTTCCGCGGCGCCATTCGTAACCCGAAAACCTTCGCAAGCCGAAAAAGCCATAGGCGCTAGCGCAGGAAAGCCGCGATTTCGTGCGAAAAAAGCGCCGAAAAGCACCAAAAACATTTTCGTAACCCGAAATAACCTTCGTAACCCGGAACAGTTTTTTTCTATGGATTTTTTTCGTATCCTGGGAATTTCGTAAGGCGGTGCTTTCGTATCCCGGGGTACCACTGTACAGTGGTGCCTCGGGTTACGAAATTAATTCGTAACGCGGTCGCTTTCGTAACCCGAAAAGCCTTCGTAAGCCGAATTGCCATAGGCGCTAATGGGGAAAAGCCGCGATTCCGTGCGAAAAAGCCGAAAAAAGCACCAAAAGTTTTTTCGTAACCCGAAAAAACATTCGTAACCCGAAACAATAATTCCCTATGGGATTTTTTCGTATCCCGAAAATTTCGTAACCTGGGTATTTCGTATCCCGAGGTACCACTGTATAAGGATATTATTTTTATGCAGGTGGACACCATTTTATTTTTCATTATTTCTCTATTTTAATCATCATCATCATAATTTAACACTTTTGTGATCTTGTTAGGAAGTGGAAAGGCATTTTTGAAAGACACTCTTTTATTCTATGTCATAAATACTGTACGCTCTGTACTACTGTTTATGGCCTCGGTCTAAATCCACTTGTTAGTCATAACTGGAAGCACTGGGTAGAACAGGATAGTTGTAAGGAAAAAACATAAGGAAGACAAGAAGCATTATTTAAATGGAATGATATGAAACAGCACTTTTCAGATAAAATCTCAGATGAAATAAAGCTACTTCCTACATGTGCTTAGTTTTGTATCTCATTGTAGAATACACTTCAATGTATATGATTGTTTGTGCTTGATAAGGTAATTAAGAGAAGCAATCCAAAATTGCGACAAACTACATCTCCTGTTATAATTTGCCCCTCAACAGTATGCCCTTTGGGTCAGTTTCTCAGGGGATCGAAGACATTACAATGCATCTAATGATAGGATGTGTGTGTGTGTGTGTGTGTGTGTGTGTGCTGCATGTGTAAGTCTAAAAAAAGAGTATTGTGGAGAATTTTGCTTTAGGGAGGAGTATTTAACATGATGACCAAGTGATTATTCCATCTTTTGATTTAATGGGTGTGAGGTCAGATCAATGGCTTAGTCAATCAAATCATATATCACAATTTAGCCTGGGATATTATGGCATGGTACAGAGGAAAAGGAACATGCAAATTCAGGACAATGAAATAGAATACAGTATTAGAATCATACAATCATAGAGTTGGAAGAGTCCCCAAGGGCCATCCAGTCCAACCCCCTGCCATGCAGGAACTCACAATCTAGGCATCCCTGAGAGACGGCCATCCAGCCTCTGTTTAAAGATCTCCAAAGAAGGAGACTCCACCACACTCCAAGGGAGTGTATTCCATGTTCCATTCCACTGGAATATATTGGTTTGTCACTGTTAGTCTAAAATTTGCATATAGAGCAGCTTGAATTTGGTGAACTAATTCAGTTTATACTGGTAACCTATGAGACTTTTATAACTTGTAGCAGCAACATTTAAAAGGTAATTTTATTTTAAAAAATAAATACGTTATAGCAGTGGTTCTCAAACTTTTTACCTTTCTGGCCCCCTATACACATACATGTGGATATGGTGCCTTCCCCGCTCACACAGTATATGAATAAAAACATTTATTTAGTGTGTATATTTTCATTCACACATTCATGTATATTCATATTTTAACATTTTATAAGGAAAAGGCTTTCCTCCTTCCCTTCTTTTCCTTCAGACAGAGGCTCCAAGTGCCCTCCTTGATTTTCTCTTCCCCCGCAAGACAGAAAGAATATGGGAAGTGGGGGAGAAGGAGGAAGGGGAGGATCGGGGCCTTTACAGCTCCATCTGCACTGCAGAAATAATCCATTTGACATTGGTTTGTTGTGGCACCAGAGCAGAGTCATATTAATGCTATGGAGTCATATCAATGGAATCATATCAATGCTATGAGGAGCTCTGGTGCCACAACAAACTACCATTCCAGAATTCCACATCACTGAGCCACAGCAGTTAAAGTGGTGTCAAACCAGATTATTTCTGCAGTGTGGATAAAGCCCCTGTCTCATGCCCTCCTTTGAGCAACTCTTGTGCCCCTCCTGGGGGCCCCACTCCACAATTTGAGAACCACTGTATTACAGGATATATTAATATATTAATACTGATACTCACTGAACACGCACACATTTCTTTTAAAAGAAAATATTTATTGATATCCCTTTATATTTGGGACTCTCAGGGGTCTCCCACCCAAAGGAATAACCTCACCTATACTCACTTACCCTCATAAACCCTATTCATTTTTCTTGACAGATCATGTAATAGGCAAGACAGTTGCTCCATTCATAGAACTATCTAAGTACTCTGTGGTTATACACTCCTCCTTTGTTCTTTTCCTTCTTCTGGTGCATAGTGACATTGGTGGAAAGATCCTGCCTTTCATTCAGCCAGAGTTCCCTGCTAATTCTTAATACCAATTAATAAATTATGAAGCTTATAAGTATCGTCCAAACTGGACCAGTATTTAGTAGTAAACTGTTGGTGGCTAAGACACTTTAGGGGCTGCTTAAGAATATATTCATTTAGGTCTTTGAAAAGTCTGATCTCACTTCTGCTGCCTTTAAAATGGTATGGCCACTATGATTCTTTGAATACTAAAAAAATGGCAAAATTTTAATAATAATAATAATAATTATTATTATTATTATTACTTTTTCTGCTTAATCACTTGGAATCCAAGCGGATTACAACAATAAAAGAAGATACAGTTTAAATAGTAGGTTGATTAAAGTATTTTAAAACTTTTACAACAAACCAGTAAGAAAATAATGTAACTTCTGATCAAGTCATCAGTGGACATGCTTACCACATTCATTAGGATTAATAACACATGGTCACCATCATGATCAGAAAAAAAATTCAGATAGCAAGGATTTTGCTACACTCACATACTTCCTGGATTTTGGCAGCTGGCAAATATCTTGACCACTTCCAGTTGACCTGCATCCTGCTCAAGTCACTGCCTATGTTTGACAACCCAATCTCCAAGTTTAGGAATTCTTACAGTTAGAGGAGACAGCTCAGTTAAAAGTAACTTTGTTATAAAGACAAAGGTAATTCCATCATTCATCTAGGATTTGCCGCTTTGCAGACACTGTCACAGGCAAGAGCCCCAAGCTGCTTCCTGTTTCTATGTGCCTTTCTGAAATGTTTACAGTGCAACAATGTTACACATTCTTTGCAAATGAGGAACCGGGGCCCACACCATTTCTTTTCAACCCACAATACTTTCAAACTCAAAAATGCAATCTTTCCTCATTTATTTTGGGGATCAGTCAGATGTACCCACCGGTTGTTACATGTGATGTAAAAAATGAGTGGTGATGTACAAGTGGTGTTGATATGGTAAATATGGCTGGAGAATGCTCTCCACATTTTGCAGAAAGCCCCAGGTAGGCAGTAACATTCACCAAAAGAAGAAAAATGTTAACGCAGGAAATAAATATTGTCCCATTCAAAGGATGTAGTTTCCAGTGTTTATCCTGTATATGAACACCCTGCAACTCAAACAGCTTTCTAAACAGGGGAACAATACCTTCCTTTCCACACACATCTTTATCCCCTTAGCACATTTGTGCTGTGAAGGACTCCCACATGATTTTCTCATTTTTACAAAAGTGACATTACCTATGAGGCAGAAAAAGGTAAGATTCAAGGCCAAATGAAAATAGTATAATGAGTGCTCAGCTTAGAACCAGAGACCTGGATCACTGACTATCACTGCTGCTACTTAACCACACTGCATCTTTTAAAACCAAGGACTAAAAGGGAATTATAGAAATAGCATGGGGAGGGGGTTCTTATTTCTTCGTGTTATGCTGATTTTTGCTTCTTGCTTTTCTTGTGCAAAGCTATAATTCACCCATAGCAAGACATCTGTGATAGTTCTGAGCCAATGGCAGCAGTATGAGAAACAATGCAGCATGTAATCCCCAAAAGCCACCTACATGGTCCCAGGGACTCTACTGGACATCTCTCCCCCCCCCCCCCCCGTCACTGGACCTCCAGAAGCCATCAGCCAATATGATTCTCCATAACAATTAATCCCTTCAAAACTGATGGTATATTTCAGAAAATAAAAGAAAAAACCCACCAAAACCCTTTTTGAACCATTTTGCCAGATGGGGACAGTAGTCTGGGGCTCAGGAGTGGTGGAAAGGGGCCCTTGCCCCACTGCCCTTTCCCACTCTGGCTTGTAGGAGACAGATATGACATTATTCAATATCCCCTATTCCTACACAAAACTGGAGCAATACGTGCATTACAACACAAACTATGAGAAAGATGTCCAGTGACTCTGTGGACTATGTTAGACTGGATCACTAAGTATGTAAGTACAAACGAAATGGACAAGCTTCTTGGTTGTGTAAGGAAAACAACATGCCCTCTCGATCCTTGCCCATCTGGTTGACCGCTCAAGAAGGGGATGCAGTAACAACATTACTTCAGGCTATAATCAATGCATCCCTTAGGGAGGGTAAATTTGGGCCGCGACCCCCATTGGAGACGAAAGTCCTGCCCGTGGCCCCCCTTATAGGTTGGGAGGCCAGGAAGGGGCGGGACTTCCGGCTGCCTACAAGCCCCAGCAGGCTTTGCGGCCGGAGGTCCCGCCCCTTTCCGACCTCCCAACCAATTAGGGAGGCCACCAGGGGAGAAGGGGTGGGACCTCTGGCTGCAAAGGCTTCTGGGGCTTGCAGTGCCATCCCTTCTCCCCGTGGTTGCCTGGCAGCCGCGGGGAGCAGAGGAGGAGGCAGCCCCCCCCTTTCCTTCCTCCCTGCGGCTGTCTGGCAGCTGCAGGAAGGGCGGGAAGGAGCAGGAGGAACCCCCCCTTTCCTTCCTCCCCGCGGCTGACTGGCAGCCACGGGAAGGGAGGGAAGGAGCAGGAGGAACCCCCCCTTTCCTTCCTCCCCGCGGCTGTCTGGAAGTTGCGGGAAGCGAGGGAAGGAGCAGGAGGAACCCCCCCTTTCCTTCCTCCCCGTGGCTATCTTGAAGTTGCGGGAAGGGAGGGAAGGAGCAGGAGGCAGCCCCACCCCCATCCCCTTCTCCTTGCGAGTGCCTGTGCCAGGGCTAGCCCTTGCAGGGAGGAGGGAAAGAGGAGGGAGCCCCACTCCCTCCCCTTTTCCTCATGCGGTGCCTGCACTAGCACTGGCACCCGCAGAGAAAAAGGGGGGGGGGGGAGGCGGGGAGATTCCCAACCTGGCGACCCCCGCGAAAGTGTCGCGTGACCCCCAAAGGGGTCATGACCCCCAGGTTGGGAACCCCTGATCTAAACTCAAACAAGCAGTGGTTAAACCACTTTTGAAAAAACCCTTCCTGGGACCTTTTGATAAGAAATAACTACGGACCGGTCTCACTACCATTCTTGGGCAAGGTGATCGAGAGGCCAGTTGCTTTCCAACTCCAAGCCATCTTGGATGAAGCCCATTATCTACACCCATTTCAAACTAGCTTTCCGGCGGGATACGGAGTTGAGACTGCCATGGTCGTTTTGGTCAATGATCTCCTTCTGGGCATTGACGGGGGAAGTGTGACCCTGCTGGTGCTCTTGGACATCTCAGCGGCATTTGATACCATCAACCATGGTACCCTTCTGGAACGCCTGAGAGAGTTAGGTATCGGAGGCACTGCGCTCCAGTGGTTCCATTCCTACCTCTCGGGTAGATTCCAGATGGTGAGGCTGGGGGACAGCTGCTCTCATAAAAGAGAGCTGACATCTGACATCCCTCAGGGCGCCATTCTGTCCCCCATGCTGTTTAATATTTACATGAAGCCGCTGGGAGAGATCATCCAGAGGCATGGGGTGCAGTGTTATCAGTACGCTGATGACACCCAAATATGTTTCTCTATGCTTCCGACTCTTGCAATGACCAAAGATGGCATCTCTCCTCTGAATGCCAGCCTTGAGTCGGTAATGGGCTGGATGAGAGAAAACAAACGCAGACTAAATACAAAGAAAATGGAGGTACTAGCAATAGGATCCCTAGGCCCAGGCAGGGAAGTTTGCCAACCTGTCCTGGATGGGGGCCCGAGTTACTTGAGGGACCGCATCTCCCCATATAATCCGCCCCGCACACTCAGAACAACCAGGAAGAACTTGTTGGAAATTCTACCTTCTAAATATGTTATTACTTCCCAGATGGCCATCTCAGTAGCGGCCGCACAAATCTGGAATAGTCTTCCTGATGAGCTCCGCTTTATCACCCCCCCTGGAAAAATTTAAAAAGAAGCTTAAAACCTTGCTCTTCTGTCAAGCCTTCCCCCCTGGAAAATGAAGTCGTGTACTCTGATCCCATTCACTCTCTACCTCACCCTATTGATTGATTGAATGATTGTTTTTAGATTGTATATTGCATTTAGTGCTCTTGGTTTTATCTATTTTATGATGCGTTTTGTAATTGGTTTTAAACTCTATGTTTAAACTCTTTGAACTTTGGAAAAGCGGTATATAAATAAAATTTATTATTATTATTATATTCCCCTAAAGGACAAAGTTCGCAGTTTGGGAGTACTCCTAGATACATCTCTGCATTTGTCATCTCAAGTAACGGCTAGGAGTGCTTGGTACCAACTTCGGTTGATACGCCAACTGCGTCCCTACCCTACCAAAAGGACCTTGAAGCAGTTGTACTCACACCGATAATCTCTCGTTTATATTTGTGTAATGCACTCTACATGGGGCTACCTTTGTACCAGGTCCGGAAGCTTCAATTGGTTCAAAATGGTGCAGCCAGATTAGTCACCGGAACATCTAGATTTGACCACATAACACCAATATTAAAATCTCTTCACTGGCTGCCGATCAGCTTCCGGGTCCAATACAAAGTGTTGGTTATTATCTTTAAAGCCCTATATGGCTTGGGCCCGAGTTACTTGAGGGAACGCCTCTCCCTACACAATCCGCCCCGCGTTCTCAGGACATCTGGGAAGAAATTATTAGAGAGTGCAAAAACTAGGTTAACAACAACTTCCCACAGAGCATTTTCCGCCACAGTCCCCAAGTTATAGAACAACTTGCCAGAAGAGATCCGCCTTATTACCACCTTAGATGCCTTCCAGAAGGCACTCAAGACGGATCTCTTCCGGCGAGCCTATCCACCAAATTTGCTGTAAAATATCCCACCTCCATTAGTACTGTATGTTTTATGAAAGTTAAATGTATTTTATTAACATTATTGTATTGATAATATGCTATTGTTTTTACTGAATGTATTTGATATGTTTTTATTGCTGGAATAATCTGTTTGTTGTAATCTCACCTCGATCCGCAGGGAGAGGCAGGAAATAGGAATAAAATTTATTATTATTATCATCATCATCATCATCATCAGGGAATGACTAGTGCACAGACTCCATAGAAAAGAGCAGAGGAGCCCCAATCCCCCCCCCCCCCAAAAAAAAAAAAAAAAAGTCCCACATACTCATTCACAAAGCTGTGTGAGCAAGGAGTGGCTAGCCACGTGTGCATTCAGTCAATGCTCATCAGTGAGATTTTTAGCATTATCCAGCAAGCACCACAGGCACATACACAATCACAATTCATGAAGCACTCACTATTGCAAGTGGCACAGTAGACAATTTCAGCATCATCAAGGAACAGTTTAGGAAATATTTCTTGAATCTGGTGCTCTCCAGTTTGTTTAATCTACAATATCCTTCATCCCCAGCAAGAATAATAATAAATAATAATAAAATCTTTATTTATATCCCGCCCTTCCAAAAAGATCAGGGCGGCTTACAATATGCAACAAGTGCAAACAAATACAGGTTAAAAACATAAAACATCAGTAATACACAATCTAAAAACAATAACAAAGGCCCCGTTAGCCCATCCTCATGGCCACGGAAGAGGAGGGAGGCCCACAGGATATTTAATCGGGGAATGCCTGCTTGAATAGGAAGGTTTTGAGATCCTTCCTAAATTGGGCCAGGGTGGTGGATGAGCGGAGCTCCGTGGGCAGCGTGTTCCAAAGGGCTCAAGGATGGGGGTGATGGGAGTTGTAGTCCAGACATCCAGAGGACACTAGATTGTGGAAGACTGGTTTAGGGTAAAATAGCTAAATAATGGCTACAGAGGTTGACTTGCAGGAGAGACCAGAGGACTCATACTCAGGATCATACTTCAGAGATACAGAACACAAGGCTAGTGGTATGTCTGCATTCATGCTTGTTTTTGACACTCTAAAACAGGGGTCGGCAACCTGCAGCCCGCGGGCCGGATGCGGCCCGCCAAGGCCTTCTTACCGGCCCCTGCGCAGTCCTGCCGCCGATTTTCACTGTTTTCTCGCCGTTCCGGCCGCCATTTTGTTTTTCAAAATGGCGGCCGAAGTCTCGCATGACCTCAGGATGGCAAAGGTCACGCGAGATTTCGGCCGCCATTTTGAAAAACAAAATGGCGGCGCCCATGTAGGAGGCCTGGTGCAGCCCCTGTAGCACTCCAACAGGGCTCCAGGGGCTGCAGCAGGCCTGCAGCAGGCTCCACCTCGCCCTCCGCCCTCCTCCTCCCTAAGAGCAGGGAAAGGAGGAGGAGGAAGAAGGAAGGAGTACAGAGCGAGGGAGCCAGAGCAGCAGCTGCAGCCACAGCAAGGCCAGAGGTTGGTTCATTGGGGGAGGGGGTTAGCTGGGTGTTCTTTCTGCAAAATCCCCTCTGAGCACCTTGTGGCTTTTCAGAGTTGAAACTGTGCATGCTTGCTGTAGTCTATTTTCAATTGCATTTTAGTAATTTCCTTGCTTGTAATTTTATTAGTATTATTATTATTACTACTACTACTACTTGCCCTGGGTGTTCTTTCTGCAAAATGCCCTCTCAATGAGAAAGAGGGGGAGGAGGTGGAAATGTGAGTCATTTCAGGTCTGCCTTGGGTTTTTTCCATTATTTTTTAAAAATATATACAGTGGTGCCTCGGGTTACGAAAATAATTCGTTCCGCGGCACCGTTCGTAACCCGAAAAGCCTTCGTAAGCCGAAAACCCATAGGCGCTAATGGGGAAAAAAGCCGCGGCTCTGCCGCGGCTCCATTTAAAACAGCGCCGGAGTTTTTTCGTAACCCGAAAAAACTTTCGTAACCCGAAACAATAAATCCCTATGGGATTTATTCGTATCCTGAAAAATTCGTAACCTGGGTATTTCGTATCCCGAGGTACCACTGTAACACTTATTTTTGTTGTTTTATTTCATTATTTTTATTATTGCTTTTTATTTCATTTCATTATTTTTATTATTTATGAAGGTGAGACAGTGTGACTTTCCAAAGTGCTGTAACAAAGGTCTGCTGTAACAATGATAGTGGTGGTGGTGATGATGATGATGATGCTTCGCTGGAAGCTCCACCCCCAGTGTGTGGCTCCACCCCTGGAGGGTGGAAGCTCCACCCTGGCATGTGGCTCCACCCCCAGAAGGTGGAAGCTCCACCCCTGGCATATGGCTCCACCCCTGGAGGGTGGAAGCTCCACCCCCAGCTTCGGCCCCCCAGTTGTCTGAGGGACAGCAACCTGGCCCCCGACTCAAAAAGGTTGCCTACCCCTGCTCTAAAAGGAGCTTTATTACTGGTAAGATTTTTCAGAAGGCAGAACACTTAATGGCATGATACAACACTCACCTGGTGCCTCCAAAGAGGATGATCTTGTCCCCCACTCTACAACAGCATTGCCTGCGGCGAGGACATGGTCCTTTCCCTTTGGGATCAATTTTCTTCCAGGTAAAAGAAACTGAAGACAACATACACATGATGAAAGCTGAAGCAATGTTGGTATAGAAAAGCCATAAGGACAAGCTAAAAGCATAGGAAGGTTCTACGTTTAACTCAGAGAACTAACCTCTACATTCTTTCCTTTCTCCTTTACTTATTTACTCGCTTCTCAATCCAAACAAAAGGACACATTCATTGAAAATCCTGCACTACAAATGCTGTTATCTGTTAGAATTTCATTTCACAGAAATAAAGAAAGCAGGATATCACTTCATTTTGTGCAGGGAAGGATTAACGCATGTGGACTCAGTACACTCCAAGGATTTCTACTTGCAAATGTAAGAGGTGTTGAGAGAGTCATAATGTTCCCCACACACACACATTTTTTTTTTATTTACATGTTATTCCCACAGCAGCAGGTATATCACTCGCAAAGATAGAAACCCATGATCAGCTTACTCAGGCTAGATGCTCTTTTTCACTAATTGCTAAAGAATGGATATAAAGCTTGTAACAGTCAATACACAGGTTATAAGCTTAACATCTCAAGCACTTTTCACATCACAGAAGTGATACAATGCTATGTAATACCTTCTCAAATAAAAAAAAATGAACTCTTCCAAATTCCCTTGGAAGCCCTGGGACACCAGAATTTAAGGTTTGCAACTGATTTAGTTCTGGGTTCATTAAACATAGGTCTCTGTTACATAATGATCCTTGAAAAAAGCAATTGCATTGGAAGGCAAAGGGGGGAGGTGATAATTTTGGAATTCAGAACTAAAGAATTCAGACTAGAGCCTGCAGAAATGTTTATCTTTTGAAGACTACATGCAGGCATACTGCCATCTGTTGGTAATTCCACAAAATGCAAAGGATACATCTAAAAGTCTTCTGCTTCTGAGGTAGAAAATGGGCAAGTTAGGGCCTGAACAGACAGGCCAAAATAAAGCTGCTTTGGACCACTTTGGAAGTGTGCTCTTTAAATGATGAATGTGTTCTAAGAGGCCAGAGGCCGCACCAAAGCCATGTTCCAGTCCTAAGGACTGGAGCGGGGCTTTGGCACAGCTTCTGGCCTCGTAAATGCGTGTGTGACCCGAAGTGACCCGAAGCAGCTGTATTTTGGCCTGTCTGTTCAAGCCATTAGTTCTGTGAATATAAAGGTAGAAGAAAAACAGCTGAATAGATGCTACTCCCTGAAGCATATAATGAGAAACCTTCATCAGGAATGTCATAACATGATGTGAACAGAGACAGTCTTTTCCCTCTCAGATAATACTGGAACTGAAGAGCAACAGACTCAGGAGAAACTAATATACTGCTTCACATGAAACAGAATTAATGCAATGAGCCCACTATCCACATGGTATGGAAATGCCACAACCTTAGAGACCAGACATGGTTTTTTAAAGGGCAAACCTATTACTGGTTGTTAGTGAGGACATGGAACTTAAAAAAAAGATGTTGATTGGAATCCTGCTGGGAACTTAAGTCTTTCTCAGTGGACTAACGTCTGCAGGAATTAGGGTTGGTCAGTTCCATAACATTTAGTAAAGGGCTGCTGTTATGCTACTATGTAAAGGAGCCAGCGAAATGACCAATGCACATCGGTCCGGTTGTACATTAGTCCTGCTGTGCATGGGGACACTGGGTAAGAAGTGCCAAGGAATGCGCTTTGGTAGAATTCAATGTGCATCAGGACATTCTTACTGGTATCCCGTTACACATCTTCACAATTCACTAACAGTGAACAGTGCTAAGGTTTCTTAGAACCTTTGCTGCATAGCTAAGTATACATAAAGTTATGTAACATACACCGTGATAGAGAATTTCAAAAATAGTGTCTAGTTTTTCTGTTCAAAGTCCCAGGCAGCTAGCTCAGACTTGTTCCAAATACTCCATTGTACATGCACACTTCCTCCACCTCTCCATCTAGCAACACAGCATTTTGTGGCTATTAAGTATGCTATGTCTTACTTTGGAAAGGTTCTGTTTTCCCTCCACTATGCTCCAAAATACATTGCAGATATAATCCAGTTTGAGACTGAATTAACTGCTCTGGCTCAGTGCTAGGGAATCCTGGGAATTGTAGTTTATTGTGGTACCAGAGTTCTGATAGAGAAGGCTAAATCTCTCACAAAACTACAGTTCCCAGAATTCCCTAGCACTGAGCCAGGACAGTTAAAGTGGTCCCAAAATGGATTACGTCTGCAGTGTGTTTTGGATCTACACTCCTCCTTTCTTACCAAGATTTTCTGTACTTCTTTGACTTTTGAGTTCCCTGAACACAGATGGCTCCTCTGTGTCATCATTCTTTGTAGAAGTAATTAACAGCTAACTGAAATTTCCAGCATCAAATGCAGCATTTCCTGAATACTGGGAGAGAAGAGAAAGGAAAGAATAGGGAAGACAGTTGCCTTCAGGCCCTGCAAACGGGATTCCTGGAGGCATCTGGCTAGCCACAGTTAGTAAGAGTACTGGACTAGATAGAGATTAGCTTGATCCAGGGACTGATGTGATTACTTCTTACATTTTTATGTTGTGAGGGTGGCAAACCCATTCAGGCAATTGTTCTCAGCCTACTTCAAGAGACTTCAACCTAACCAATAAAATGTTTACAGATCATGAAAAAATTATCTTTTGGAATACAGTTCCTAAATAATAATAATAATAATAATAATAATAATAATAATAATAATAAATTTATTTATATCCTGCCTCTCTACAAAATGCAATCGAGGCGGCTTACAAGATTAAAATATACAGTCCGAACCCTCAACCCACCCACCCCTTAAAATACAATTAAATAATGTAGAATTTAAAACATAAAACATACTTAAAAACAATACGATAACTGTGGTGAAGTCAGGTCAGCAATTTTTCTTTCTGAAAATCTGGGAGGTCGTAGACAGCCTTGTTTTACAAGGCTGTAACAGAATTTTCCCTGAGGATCTAAGTGTGCGGGGAGGATTATAGGGAAGAAGGCGGTCCCAAAGACAGGTTGGACCCAAGCCATTTAGGGCTTTAAAGGTGATAACCAACACCTTGTACTGGGCCCAGAAACTGATGGGCAGCCAGTGAAGTGATCTTAAGATCGGTGTTATATGGTCTCTTCTGGATGTTCCAGAGACCAGTCTGGCTGCCATGTTTTGAACTAATTGAAGTTTCCGGACCAAGCATGAGGGTAGCCCCATGTAGAGTGCATTGCAGAAATCAAGACGTGAGGTTACCAGCACATGTACTACGGTCTCAAGGTCCCTGTCTTCCAGAAAAGGGCGCAGCTGGCATATCAGCTGGAGCTAATAACAGGCACTCCTGACCTCACCTGATTTGTCATGTGAAGCGACGAATCTAGGAGCACCCCCAGACTGTGAACACAGTCCTTTGAGGAGAGTGTGACTCCTTCTAGGAATGGAGGTTGTATCTCGATGCCTGGGTTCGGAGCCGATACCATAAGTACCTCCGTTTTGTCTGTATTCAGCTTCAATTTGTTTTCCCTCATCTCCTATCTAACAAGTCATGATGCTCTGGTTTGGCAATTTCTTCCCCAGCCTGATCTGCCAGGAATTGATTGTGTTAGCCTGGTTACACCAAGTAAAACTGTTTAATTTGCTTGGGCTTTTAATAGCTCATGGTAACCAAGAGAACAAAAGTAAATAACTTTTAAACTGGTTTATATATCTTGAGTGTTTTCCTGCTATAAATAAACACTGTAAGCTGTCTTGAAGGCTATGAAAAAAGTGGAAAGACAGAATATAACTTACTTGATCAGGGTAGGTACAATCCTGCTCTACCTAAATGAATCAACTGGTCATTCCTGCATGAAATTAAATGGCTGAAACATTGACGTATCAGCTGTTCCTGAATATGTCTAAAATTCTGTGCACATTTTCCCTCCAAGCAATCAGTAGCTATCAGTGATACTGCTGCACTATCATTAAAGAGTGATCTCAGAATTCTCTCATCCATGAAGACTAATTGATCCATCAAAGGAACAAACCACAAATCTGCTCTGGACTGCTATACAGTCAACCTGCAGTTTCTACAGTCATGATATATACTAGATACAACATACTTCCAAGATAGTCAACAGACTACAATACTGCTGTTAATGGTGGCAGAACTTGCAAGAACTCACAATGACAAACAAACTACAACCAGTCATAAGCAATCTGGATTTGCAGCACAACTTGTGATCCATGCTGTGCACACCAGAGGAATTCCTAGGGCTTTCTGGGGATTGGCTGTGCTGATGACTCCTTGCCATCAGCAAACATACAACATGACCCTTTGTGGACTGAGCCTCAAATCATCACGATAAACGACTCCTGTCACTAACCATGTAAACTGGTCCTCTCCAGTATTTACTGATGGAAACGCTATACATATTTTTGTGAAAACACACTATTTATGACTCATATAAAACATTCAGAAGTTGTTTTTTTAAACCCAATGAAAAATGCTCAGCACATGAACAGAGATTCTTAGAGTGGCTGAAATATAAATAATAGGTGTTTCAGTATAAGTACCTGGATCAAATTTCCAAAGGTCATGGAAGTGTCTGTTCAGACGTGCGTTGTAGCCACCAAATATATACAACTCTCCATTGTAGCCAACTATAGGAAACAGAGACATTTCAGATTATCCAGAATGTAGCTCAGTGGCAGATCAGTTATTACTGAATGGAAGCTGTGTCATCCACATCCTACATTCAGCTGTCTACTAGCTTCACATTATAAACCATTTCAGAAGGAGGAGAGAGGAAGAGAACACAATAAACAATTGATTCATGATTCTTGTTCCTGATTCTTTCCCTCCTTTCCCTTAACTGATCTTCTGATAATTGTGCCAACAGAAAAGCATAGAGAAGTCACACAAGTCAATCACACTTCCTGGCTCTTAGCTCAGTGTTGCATGATTTCTCTAAGAGCACAGGGCAATGGATGACCTTTTGAAGAATCCTGCCTGACCTTCCGAATTTAGACCGCAAACCTTCAATATTCTGTAGAGTGTAATGGTGGCTTACATGCTGAATGGCTTCTTCTGCCTTCAGGGAGGAGGGGAGTGGGAGGCGAGTCTAGCCAGGAGTTTGTGTCTGTGTCAAATACTTTGATTCGATTACAGTAGATCTCATTGTTGGAGTGGAATGGCCCAAAGCGATCTGCTCTTCCCCCAAACACATACATCTTTGTCCCAATTATAGTGGCTGAGTGGAAGTCTCTCCAGCGAGCTGGTGTGCCCTGGAATAAGAAACTCTAATTAAGTCAGTCAAAGGGAAATGGAAGTTACTTTCAGAGCAGAGGTGCTTACTGCTCAGCTTTAAACTAAGACGGACAATAGTTAAATAGGAAGTATGGTCACATACTAGACAGAAATACTGATACCGATACTGACCTTAGCGCAGATCAGACTCCACACCATGTTGCTGCTATCCAGTTTGTGGATATCATTTGAAAAGCAATCAGCCTGTAAGAAAGAGGAATTACAGTATTAAATTAAGGGGTATGCCAAAAGTAGAAATACCAAATCTAGGGTTTCTGAAGGAGACCTTTGTTACTTTGTTTTCCAGAGATATAAACTCTACAAAATTTAATTCTGCAGGATTTCCAAATAGAAATAATATATATTATTTGAATATATGAATGAGGTGGTTCAGAAAGCAAAGTATAGTCAGCTCTCTGTATCCACAGATTTTTCATCCACAGATTCAAGCATCTATAACTTGAAAATATTTTTAAATATGGCATATATAAATTCCAATAAGCAACCCTTGATCTTGCCATTTTATATAAGGATTTTGGTATCAACAGGGGTCCTGGAACCAAACCCCAGCAGAAACTGAAAGACTCACTGTAGCTCTTCAGCAGTACTTCCTCATAGTAGTACAGTACATGCTATTCAAAGCAGACAAAGAATGTAGAATTATGAGCCTTGTGGGCTTTGCTACAGTTACCTCTCATCATAACACAACTTCTCTTTATGGACAGAAAAATGAAGCAATGAGATTAAAGTCATCACTTGCAGTAATAGCCACTGATTCTGAAAGACTGGATTTAGACAGCAGGAGCTGCCCTTTTTTAAAATAAGTGTTAAGAGTAAGTTGCTTTCATTAACCTCTGCTGGAGTTGTTAAACGTCAATAAATCAGACCAGAGAAGCCTCAAGCTAAATATTCTGAGAGGAATGTTCAATTAGCAGGAACTTGTAAAAGATACAATTTTGCTAGCTCTGTTGGATATGGATCTACCAAAGAGATGAATGAATATTTTGGCTTTATGATCAGTTTCTTAAATACGCCAACCATATTTTATTTTGCTTCAGTGTCCTGCCTCCAAGACTTCAATTAATGTTGCAGATCTATCCAAAATGGTCTCATTCGGCACATGATGCTGTTATTGAAAAACTAGTGAAGGCCTTTGGTCACTGATGGTTCCAAATGACTCATAGTTTTTTGTGGGTTTTTCCGTCTACAGGTATGTGGCCATGTTCTAGAAGAGTTTCTTCCTGACGTTTTGCCAGCATCTGTGGCTGGCATCTTCAGAGAATGCTTGCTGGAAATGAGTTGGGTATATATATACTGTGTGACCCTGGGAAGGCAGGAGTGATTTGCATGTGTATTGTTTTGTTGCTAATGGCAGGCCTCAGGGTGGGAGGGCCTGCAAAAGAGGATTAGCGTCTGCTTGATAGTGCTCATTGTCTGCTGGGAGATTTCTCATTTGCGTTTGTTGAGTCTTTATCTTGCTATTTTTCAGGACTGATAGCCAAACCTTGTTTACTTTAAGGGTTTCTTTTCTGTTGAAATTGTCCAGGTGTTTGTAGATTTCAATGGCTTCCCTGTGCATCCTGACATGGTAGTGGTTGGCACGGTCCAGAATTTCAGTGTTTTCAAACAGTATTTTATGCCCAGGATGGTTTGTGGCATGTTCTGCTACTGCTGATTTTTCTGGCTGGCCCAATATGCAGTGTCTCTCATGTTCCTTGATTCTTGTTTGCACACTGCGTTTGGTGGTCCCTATGTAGACTTTTCCGCAGCTGCATGGTATGCGGTAAACTCCTGCGGCTGTGAGATGGTCTCTCTGGTCCTTGGCTGAGCGAAGCATTTGCTGGATTTTCTTTGTCGGTTTGTAAACCAGTTGCAGGTTATGCTTCCTCACCATTTTGCCTATTCTGTTTGTGACTCCTTTGATGTATGGTAAAAATACCTTCCCTTTGGGTTGCTGCTTGTCTTCACTTCTCTGGGTTTTCCTGGGCCTGGCAGCCCTTCTGATGTCTGAGCTGGAATAACCATTAGCTTGTAAAGCCCGGTCCTGGTGCTTCAGTTCATCTTCCAAGAAGTGGGGGTCCACAGATGTGTTTTGCCTGGTCTACCAGTGTTTTGATTGTGCTTCTTTTTTGTCCTGGGCGATGGTTGGAATTCTTGTGCAGGTATTGGTCTGTATGTGTAGGTTTTCTGTATCCTGTGTGACCCAGATGTTGGTTCAGTTTGCGGATGACTAGGACATCCAAGAATGGTAGTGTTCCTTCCTTTTCTTTTTCCATAGTGAATTGGATGTTGGGGTGGATGTTGTTCAGATGGTTCAGGAATACAGCCAGATCTTCTTCTCCATGGCTCCAAATGGTGAAAGTGTCATCCACGTATCGGAACCAAGTTGTGGGCTTTTTCAGTGCTGTTTCCAGGGCTTGCTTTTCAAAGTGTTCCATGTAAAAGTTTGCTATCACAGGGCTTAGTGGGTTTCCCATTGCTACCCCATCTCTCTGTTCGTAGAATCCATTGTCCCACTGGAAATAGCTTGTGGTGAGGCAATGTTAAAACAGGGCTGTGATGTCTTCTGGAAAAATCTGTCAGATGAGCATCATGGTGTCCACTATGGGGACTTTGGTGAACAGGGAGACCACATCAAAGCTGATTAATATGTCTCCAGGTTTTAGTTCAAGCTTGTTGATTTTTCCTATGAAGTGAGTGAGTCCTTGATGTAGTGGGGGGTCTGCCCTATATGGGTTTGTAATTGTGTGGCCAGAAACTTGGCCAAGTCATATGTGGGGGATCCAATAGCACTCACTATGGGTTGGAGTGTAATGGAATCCTTGTGGATCTTGGGAAGTCCATAGAGTCTTGGTGGCTTGTGGCTGGCTGAATTGAGGAGTTTTTGATCAGGGTGTTTGTTTTTCTGGTGATTTTGCTGGTTGGGTCTTGTTTCAGCTTTTTGTATATTGTAGGATCCAGGAATTCCTTGATTTTTTGTTTGTACTGTTCTGTATTCATGATTGCTGTGGCATTGCCTTTGTCTGCTGGGAGAATGATGATTTCTGGATCCGAATTGAGGTCCTTGATGGCTTTTCTTTCTTTTTTGGTTATGTTGCTGGAAGGTGGTTTTGCCTTGTGCAGAATCCTTGCTGTTTCCCCTCTTATCTCTTCTGCTTCCTCCTCCGGGAGATAATGGAGGGTGGATTCAACCTGGGCAATGATGTCCTCAACAGGGATTCTGGTACTGGTTGCTGCAAAGTTGTCTCCTTTGGCCAGAATGGATGTTTCCTCATTTGAAAGTTGCTGCTGTGTTAGATTGATGATGGTCCATTATGTATTCAGTGCGGGTTTCATCTGGTTTTTATGGCATTTGTTGAATTTTTGTTTTTGTCTATCGGTGTGATCTGCCATATCTTTTTCCATTTTCCTGTCTTGGGTGTTCATTTTTTGGCTGATGCCGCGGTGGAGTGGAAGTAGTTCCTTGTCTGTGTTGGCCAGTTCTTTGCGGGTGGTGTGTATTCTCTCCCATAACAGAGCCTGTTCCATCCTGTTGTAGACGCAGATGGCCTGTGGTGATTTGAAGGTCCTTTTTGCTGTGAGAAATTGTGGTATAGTGTCTGTGTCTCTGCAGTGTAGCAGGAAAGTTAGTGAGCAGAGTAGATGTGCTTTCCTGGTCCAGAGTTTCTCCAATCTCCAAGTGTCTTGGAACAGTTTCTCCCCGTAGAGATTTCCAATGTGAAGTTGAAGGCTTTCATGGCTGGCATCCATAGTTTTTTGTGGGTTTTTCGGGCCATGTGCCCATGTTCTAGAAGAGTTTCTTCCTGATGTTTCACCAGTATCTGTGGCTGGCATCTTCAGAGAATGCTTGCCTGGAAAGGACTTGGGTATATATATTGTGTGACCTGGAAGGTTTCTCAACTGGGAAATAGGGATGCTGATCAATTTTAAAATGACTGCAAGAATGGATAAGCATTCTGCACATGTTAAAAACAACATTACAGTTGCTTAGAATGCTGTGGAATCTCTAGTAGTTAAGACAACACTAGATAGCCATCTGGCAGGACAAGTGACCTACTTTATCTTTTAAGATCCCTTTTGAAATATGTTTCCACGTGTAAATTAATATCCATCCATCCTCCTGAAACAAGTCAGCTCTTAAGAAGTTTATGACACAATAATATATACTTTACAACTGCAACCTAATATCTGTATATTATGGATGAAAGGACAGTGTACAAATCCAGTACTGTAGACACCTCTGGGCAAAAAGCTCGCCAATAAAAGCAATGATGCAAGAAATGTTAATAGACTAACACACACACCTGCTTAACAGTTTGCTCTCTAATTCTGAGGTGAACAAAGAAATATTAGAAGAATTTAACTCTAAAATATGTCTAGTCTTTCATACTTAAGTCTAGACTGCAGCTTTATGTAGTTGAGAGTAAATCCAACAAAATTCAAGGGGACTTACTCCTGACTATGATGGAGGTTTGACATAATTATAACTTTATCACCTAGAACTTTTACTCACAAATGTCTTAAAACCTTTGTTACTAAGGGAAAAGGTAATAAATGGAGGGAAACACCCAGTACAGAACAACCTAACTGAAATCAGCATTTTTCAAGCAGCTCAAAGATAAACAGGAAAGCTTACTAGTTGTTCATAACCTCCAAAGATATACATGCTCTTTTCCAAGACACAAGCTGAATGTCCATCTCTTGCTCCCGGAACCATTCCAGAAACTTTTGGTGTAAACCATTTGTGCGTGCCTAATATGCAAGAAATAAAAAACAGAGAGGAGCTGTTACTAGTAGATCCAGAATGGCATGCTCAGGGATGAGTGACAATGGGCATAGCCATAAGGAAAAAATCATTCTAAATATACAATGCATATCTCTTCTTGCAAGGAGGAAGCCAATACTTTACAATGTTCAGGAGAAGACAATGGATCATTGGATGGTTAGAAACTACCTTACAGCAAGTCCCTGGAAATGTTACTTTTTGGACTACGGCTTCTTAGCATCTGCTAGCCAGCAAGGCCTGTAGCTATTCTTGCTGGGGGAATTCGAAGAGGTATACTTCAAAAGGTTAATGTTTCTGTGTTCTGCTTACAGATCTTGAAAAATACTCCACAGCCACTGAGCACATTTTGTGCAGTTTCATTTTTACCCCAGTATCTATTACTACTAGACACTGAGGGTGAAATAATTGCTCACAGCCCTTGGAAAGCTATTAAAAGACAGGAAACTATTTTTTTCAGTCTATGAAGAATGTTCTTCATGCAAGACGATATGACTATCCAGTAATCAGAAAATCAGGAGCATCTGTTCTTGAAGACCATGAGCGAAAATAAAGACATACAATTCTTGGAGTAAGAAGAGATTCTCTTAAGCACAACTAGCCATCAACTTCATTGCTTATGCCAGGAAGCAGCAATGGAATGGCCTACTCAAAACCCTCCCAGCAGCACAAACGTCTAGCAACCTCAGTTTTATCTAGAGCCATTCACTGTGGCAAACTAGAATTGTACTCCGACCCAGTGCAAGGTCAACATGAACTCTAGGGAAATGATTAGCACAAAAGGAAAATGAGCTTTCTCCTACTGGGATGTTTGCCATGCTTGGATTTCTAAATCTAGTCATGTGTTATCCCCAAAGTCCTCCGCCAAGAGCAACACATGAAACCAGAGACTGAAGTGAGCAGTGACATCTAATCTAGATGGCATCTGCAAGCCAGTAAAGGACAATGGCCTGTATAACAGACTCAGGGCTTTGTCTAGCCTGAAGTGACTCATGCCAGAGGGCTTCCACCTTCTCCCTTGAGAGTAGGAGGATTAGCATGGTTGCTTTCCAGGGATGGGAGGAAATGACCCAAGCAAGTAAATGTAAGGCACATTGGACAGCAACAGTTCCTGTGCAGTTTTCATCCACTTTTCACTTGTAAGTAGAAAACACAAAACAAGTTTGTCAGGTGTCTGGCGCCAACCTATACAACAGAATTGTATGGATATCAAGAGTTGCTCCCTGCAATGAACTTCAAGATATGGAGAAATCAAATGTGTTGAAAGAAACATACCAGATCTGGGAAGAAAGCCCAAGCACAGCAGACTGTTCCATCTCCCAGTGCATAGCTAGTTTTGCTGTATATTAATGTTCTTATCTTCTTTCTTATTATGACTAATTTCCAGGGAATGCTCTAAGTAATCAGTCCCATGCCTAAACATGAGCACAGGAGAGTCTCCATATATATCTGCTTGCTACAATGACATAAAGATATTGAACCATGTGTTGTTCAAAACTTCAATGTTTCTGTTAGATTAGGGGTGGGCAATTTGTGGCTTTCCAGATGTTGTTGAACTGCGCACCCCATCGTCCCTCAACTCTGGCTATGCTTAAACAGAGCTGGGAAAAGTTACATTTTGTAACACCCAGATTCTCGCAGTGAGCAAGGCCACTGGCACCTTGGCATTCTGACACATTCTGGCAGTTATAATCCAAAAATTAATTTTTCCAAACATGCTGTCTGGAGAAATTAGGGAACTGTCACATCAAAAGTAACTTTTCTGGTTTCTATTCTGGAAGGTGACAAGTTACCTACTACCAAGTTAGATGGATCACATATTGAAAACATGTTTTCTGTGCTGTTTCTTAAAATACTGCCAAAACATACAAACTCAATGGGTTAAATGGTATACCCACATATGTTGCACTGGTATGTATATTCTTCAAAAACCAAGCTCACTTTCTAATAGGAAAAAAATTGCCATCTAATTAAAGTAATGAAAAACAGACAGAGAGAAAGCCAGTTGTCACTGTATCAATCTTGGCCAGATGCTAACAAAAGAATGATGCCCCAACCAATCAATTTAAAATTGCCTTTATAGATATTGCTCATAAGTGATTCTTCATAGATATTGCTCACAAATGACATCACATGACTCACAATTGTACAACTGCCCAGGAGTGAAGTTTTGCACCTGCAGACTTGCACACTTGACAGATCATTCATAGGTAATCCCAGTCAATGAAAAGGGATGGATTGGGGACAGAGCAGTTTGGAGTCGGCATGCAATGAGTACCACCAATGTATTCTTTTCTGGTGCAAACACAGTTTAAAAGCCATATGTATTAATGTTCTATGAAGCTTTAAAAGAAGTGAGGAGAAACTTCCCATGATTGGACCTTCCTCACTGGTTGCTCCTGGGCTCTGGAACTCCTTACTAAAGGTAACTAAAATGCCTTCCATCATCTTGCCCTTTTACCAGTAGGCAGATACAGTAAAGTCTTGATTATCCGACATAAACGGGACCGACTGATTATTGGATGACCGAAAATGTCAGATAATCCAATGAGGTTTCCCTCCGCTTGATGGGACCTCCGCGGAGCTCCCTTCAAGTGGAGGGAAAGCAAGCTGCCGGGGAGGAGACTGGGCCAAGGCCAGAGTCCCCTCCTCAGCGGCCTGGCTTCCCTCAGCTCGAGGCTTGGCCCCTTCCCTCCCGAGGGAGTCCTCGGGCTCCCTTGGGAGGGAAGGCAAGCCGCGGAGGGCAAGCCTGGGCTGAGGACGCAGCCTCTTCGAGGAGGCTGTGTCCTCGGCCTTTTCCTGTCCTCCGTGGCTGCGGAGGACAAGCCAGGCCGAGCACCCGGGTCTTTCCTCTCCTCGAACGGACTCCTGAGAGTCCATTCGGGGAGAGGAAAGAGGAAAGAGGAGCCAGGAGGGAGAGGCCTCAGCATGGGCCCAGACCTCTTTTTCTCAGGCCTGCCCTCCCCCTCAATGGGTTCCCCGGCCAGTCCTCCTCTTCCCGGACCTCCCCTTTACTCCAAAGGGCTCTTCGGAGTCCTTTAAGGGGAAGGGAAGGGAAGGGAGGCAGGGCAGGAGAGGACTCGGCAAAGGTAAGTAGGGAACGAGGGAGGGAAGGGAGGAAGAAGGAGGGCGGGGGGAGGTGAGGGGTGTCGGATAATCCGGAGTGTCGGTTAAACGAAGGCCGGTTAACCGAGACTCTACTGTATATATTTTTATACAGATAAACTTTCAGCATTTAAACTGAGCTGCTGCTAAGGCAAGCTTTGACAGACTATTTATTTAAACAGAGGCTGGATGGCCATCTGTCAGGAATACGGTCAGCCCTTCTTATACACGGATTCTTTATACACGGATTCAAGCATACATGGTTTGAAAATGTTCAAAAAATGTATAAAAATGCTATAAAAACTTCATTACATCATATAGTTAATGCATCTCTTCGGGAGGGGCTATTTCCAGCGGACTTGAAACAGGCAATAGTGAAACCACTCTTAAAGAAACCCTCCCTTGATCCCCTGCAGATGTGTAATTATAGACCGGTCTCTCTATTACCATTCTTGGGCAAGGTGATCGAGAGGACAGTCGCTTTTCAACTCCAAACTGTCTTGGATGAAACTGATTATCTAGACCCATTTCAAACAGGCTTTAGAGCGGGATACGGTGTTGAGACCGCCATGGTCGCCTTAGTCGATAATCTTCGTCTGGGCATCGACAGGGGAAGTGTGACTCTGCTGGTGCTTTTGGACATCTTAGTGGCCTTTGATACCATAGACCATAGTGTCCTTCTGGAACGCCTGAGAGAGTTAGGTATTGGGGGCACTGTGCTTCAGTGGTTCTGGTCCTACCTCTCGGGTAGATTCCAGATGGTGAGGCTGGGGGACAGTTGCTCTCGCAAAAGAGAGTTGACATCTGGCGTCCCTCAAGGCGCCATTCTGTCCCCCATGCTATTTAACATTTACATGAAGCCGCTGGGACAGATCATCCGGAGACATGGAGCGCGGTGTTATCAGTACGCTGATGACATCCAGATCTATCTCTCCATGTCTCCGACTGATACAGTGACTAAGGATGGCGTCTCTCCTTTGGATGCCTGCCTGGAGTCAGTAATGGGATGGATGAGGGAAAACAAACTCAAGTTGAATCCAGAGAAAACAGAGGTACTCGTGATAGGTACCCCAGGCCCAGGCAGGGAAATTTGTCATCCAGTCCTGGACGGGGTCACACTTCCCCTAAAGGACAAAGTCCGCAGTTTGGAGGTACTCCTGGATTCATCGCTGTAGTTATCATCTCAAGTGGATGCGATGGCTAGGAGTACCTGGTACCAGCTTCGGCTGATACACCAACTGTGTCCCTGTCTGGACCGAAAGGACCTTGAAACTGTAGTACATGGACTGGTAACCTCTCGTTTGGACTTCTATAATGCGCTCTACATGGGGCTACCTTTGTACCAGGTTCGGAAGCTTCAGTTAGTACAAAATGCTGCAGCCAGACTGGTTGCTGGAACTTCCAGGTCAGACCATATAACACCGGTACTAAAATCTTTACAATGGCTGCCCATTAGCTTCCGGGCTCAATACAAAGTGTTGGTTATTACCTATAAAGCCCTATATGGCTTGGGCCCGAGTTACTTGAAGGAAAGCCTCTCCCCATATAGTCCGCCCCGCACTCTCTGAACATTAGGAAAAAATTTATTAGTATGTACACCCTAAGGTGAGACTGACAGCAACCCACCAGAGAGCATTTTCATCAGCTGCACCAATATACTGGAATAAACTTCCAGAAGAGCTTCGAACGATCCCCACATTGGACGCCTTCAAAAAGGCTTTAAAGACCCACCTCTTCCGATTAGCATTTCCGTCAGACTCCCCATAAAGACTGTCTCCCCTGATACGAATTGATTAACTACAATTGATAGATTCCTTGCCTGTTTTATTGTTTGCATGTTTTATCGATAATTGATTTTATTGGTTTTTATTGATATATACATTGAGAGGCGTTTTTTATGATGTAAAAGTTTTAAATGACTCTGTGAACCGCTTTGACCGCTTCGGAAGAGCGGTATATAAATAAAGCATATTATTATTATTATTATTATTATTATTATTATTATTATTATTATTATTATTATTTTCAGATATCGAACCTTGATTTTCCATTTTTTATAAGGGACACCATTTTGCTATGTCACTATATTTAATGGGACTTGAGCATACATGGATTTTGTTATACATGGGGGATCTTGGAACCAAACCCCAGCATATAACAAGGGTCTGCTGTACTTTGATTGTTTATTTAAGACAGGTGGTTGGACTTGATGGCCCTTGCAGTCTACTCCAGCTCTATGATTCTATGATTTTTTTTCCCTTAGGCATTGTGTTTTTAATATATATATATTTAATTATTTGTTCTCATTCTATTTTGCCACGGTTAGCTGCCTTAAATGCCATTTGTTCTTAGAAAGCTGCTCAAAACTTTACTGATGAACGGAAGGGTTCTGAAGCTGCACGTTAGCTTTTGCGCATGGGCATTGGCATCCAATCAAATCTACTGCATATTGGCACTATCCCTAATGTTCTGCTGCATCCTGCCAAATAAGCACAGGCCAAATAAGGCGGCTGCCAACTGCTTTGTGAGTGTGGTATTAAACAACGCATGTCCCCAAAGTGGCTGGAAGCTGCTCCAGCACTGCAATCCAGTCATTCTGACCAGATCAAAAAGGAGTAGATTGAATCAAACATCCTCCCTCTTTGATGCTACTATGCTCTTTCACCTATAATATTTTTAACTCAAATGGCAATTCCCATCTTTTCCTCAACTGATCTAGAACTCTTTTACCTCTGTTTTCCCAACATGTTTTCTATTTTTTACCCTGCTTTGTGGGCTCAAAGGGCCTCATCACAACCTGAACTTCTAAGATAAGTGCTCTTTTTCTCTAGACTCCTTACTGAACTGCTAGTGAATCTCACTTCATCAGCATCTCTTTTCTCACTGTGATTCATGACACCCCATCTCCCCCACATCTAGTTCCTATGTGTGTGCGCCATTTACCTTCAAGTCATTTCTGACATATGGCGACCTTCAGACAACTCCATCATGGGTTTTCTTGGCAAATTTTGTTCAGAGGAGGTTTGCCATTGCCTTTCCCTGAAGCTGAGAGCATGTGCCAAAGGTCACCCAGCATGTTTCATAGCTAAGCAGGGAATTGAACCCAAGGTCTCCAGAGTTGTAGTCCAACATGTATAGATTTTTATCTTGTATCGAATTGTATTGCTGTCCTGTAGTGAAATGCATTGTTATTTGTTATTATGCTGTGCTTGAAATATGTAATGCTATGCCATTGTTGTATTTTTATCTTTGTATTGTAGTATTTGCTTTTTATGCTGCTTGTAAATTGCATTGTATAGTATTTTACTTGTTGTAAACCGCCGTGATCATGGGAACGGCGGTATATAAATAAAATTTCATTTCAACATAACAATCACAATGCCACACTGGCTCTTAATACAGTGCCCCCCTTAACTGTGGATTTAAGCATCTGTGGATAGCAAGCCGTGTTCTCCCCAATGGCAGCATGTGCACGTGGCCACGCTAGCATGTGCATGCATGTCATGCCACCATTAGGGAGAACAAGACTTGAGGTCCTGTGTTTTTCGGTATCCATGTTGGAGGGGATCCCCCACGGATACCAAGGTCTGACTGTATTAATCTATTTGCACTCTAAACCACATTTCAGCTTCCCTACCCAAATGAACACAAGAATCCACACGTTTTTAAATTTGCCACTCAAACTGTCTAACTGGATACAAAACAAACAGCTTCATTTATATACCGCTTCATACTGAACTAACAGTGTCTAAGCGGTTTACAACTGTAAGCTAATTGCCCCCAACATTCTGGGTACTCATTTTAGTGACCTTAGAAGGATGCAAGCCTGAGTCAAGCTTAAGCCCTTTTGCTGGTATTGAACTCACAACCTTATGGCTTTGAGTGAGTGGCTGCAGTACAGGCATTTAACCGCTGTGCCACCAGGGCTCCTGTTTCTGTACGTTTATACTATGCCTCTCCCTGCTTCCCTATAATACATCAAAATACCAGGGAAACTGCAAAATGCATGTTTCCTTTTACATTTCTTTCTGAGGTACCTAGGACCATTTCTGTGTACTGAATTACTACATCTTTAAATGCTGGTTCAATGTCAGCACTCTAAATAACTGTTTCATATTGCATGTTTAATCCCAATAAATCAATCTTGTTATTTCTTTGGAAAGTTTGGTCTTCACCATCTTAGCTCTTCTAAATTGGGGTGGCAAAATGGGTGGCCCATGGGTCACATTTCACCCTCCAAAGTCATCTGAGGCATTAAAGGCACCCCATATTTTTAAATTCAAAATGTCTCCCTGTTCTCTTAAAGTATGTTGAAATATATTACTTTATGCATTACCAGGTCTCCCAAGGTACAGTACAATGTTTCAAGTCCAAGAGAGGATTTTTTAAAACCACAGAACAAGCCACAACTTCCAGTTTACTTGTTTGCTCAAAAACATGTTTCTGTTTGGCCTAAAACAAGCCAGGGAGGCAAAAGCTTGACAAAATCCCCCAAATCCCTACAAGGTGCAAGGACACATTTTGAGTAATAATTTTAAAAGAAATTTTTAAAAAAATGAGGGTGAAAGGATGGGATCCAACCCGTCAATGTCTAGTGACAGGTATTTATCATACGGCAAGGTCAGGAATTGCAAATGAACCTTTCATGTCATAAAATATTTGGAGGGTTAGGTGTAGAAACAGCTGTTGCGAAGACATTATGATATCATCCTCAAATAGTGTGATAACTCTGGAGAGGAAGCAGGCATGATTCAAGCCTGTTCAAGATTGTTTCTGTGAGAAGAATCTAGCTGTAACAACAAAGAAGGGGTGGTATGGGTACGGGAGGAGCAAATGTGTTTATTAATTGTAACTAATGAGAATTAAGCCCACCATGATTATGAAACTATATCTTAATTAAATTAGCAAGGTTAACACCTGCTGTTTAGTTCTGATAATGAACATCTCTGACCTAAAGTTACTGAAAATGTTTACTGAGGTTCATCATCATCATTATCATTGTATTAATTTGTTTTACTACCAAAGCCTGAGTTTCTGAACGTGGCTCCTACTGAACTTAATAGCTGCCTGCCACTCTTCTAAATAAAAGCTGCCCCTTCTCAGTGGCGTTCATTGACTCAAGGTTTCAGTGTTCACAATGGCCTTTGAATGTATATGTGCACATAAACAAACACATACATGAACAAAAAATAATCAGAAAGAACCACCGTCTCTGACCAACTTACTCTCTCCATCCCAAGTTTAAAAGACATTTTTAATATACTTATATCTTGAAACTCTGTAGTCTCCCATCAAGCTTCTGATCAGGTTCATAGACATGCTAACCACCCCAGGTATGGTAACATTATGTGCTATAGTCCATTTACAGGGCCCATTTTATTCCATATTTCCTAAAATAACTTATTTGCCTTGCAAGATGTATGTTTCTTTCTGTTCTTTTGGTCTTATTTCTGGTAACTAGTTGTAAATTCCCTTAACATTCCATATTCCTTTCCTAAAAGGTAAAAATTTCCTCTCTGACGTTGTGTCCAACTGTGGGGAGTGATGCTCATCTCCGTTATTAAGCTGAGGGAGCCTGCATTGTCAAAGATTTCGGCTTCAGGGCGGGATACGGAGTTGAGACTGCCATGGTCGCCTTAGTCAATGATCTCCGTCTGGGCATTGACAGGAGAAGTGTGACCTTGTTGGTGCTCTTGGACATCTCAGCGGCTTTCGATACCATTGACTATGGTATCCTTCTGGAGCACCTGAGGGAGCTGGGCATCGGGGGCACTGTGCTCCAGTGGTTCCGATCCTACCTCTCAGGCAGATTCCAGATGGTGAAGCTGGGGGACACTTGCTCCTCTAAGAGGGAACTGACATCTGGTGTCCCTCAAGGAGCTATTCTGTCCCCCATGCTGTTCAACATTTACATGAAAGCGCTGGGAGAGATCATCCGGAGACATGGGGCGCGGTGTTATCAGTACGCTGATGACACCCAAATATGTTTCTCTATGTCTCCGATTGATGCAGTGACTAAGGATGGCATCAAAAGACTTATGTTTCTTGTATTTTTTCAGAGGCCAGCCTGAAGACAGAGGCTCCTCCCTCCCTAACTGTCATCTTTCAGCCTCTGGGGGAGAGAGAAGGCTGGCCCAGCACCATCAGAGGCCAGCCTGAAGACAGAGCCTCCTCCCTCCCTAACTGACATCTTTCGGCCTCTGGGGGAGAGAGAAGGCTGGCCCAGTTCCATCAGAGACTAGCCTGAAGAAGGAGGCTCCTCCCTCCCTGTCATCTTTCGGCCTCTGAGGGAGAGAGAAGGCTGGCCCAGTACCATCAGGGGCTAGCCTGAAGAAGAAGAGCCCTCCCTCCGGTCCATCTGCCTTGGTCCAGGCCTCAGAGGAAGAGAAGAATGCTGGACCTGATTCCCTCCCCCCTCACCATTCCCTTTATTTTATTGTATACTGTATGGTGTTTGTTTTTTAATGCATTGTATGTGTAATTGTAACTTGTGTAAACCGCCCTGATCTGAGGAAGGTGCGGTATATAAATAAAAACTTTTATTTTAACTTTCTCTCCTCTGAATGCCTGCCTGGAGTCGGTAATGGGCTGGATGAGGGAAAACAAACTCAGACTGAATCCAGAGAAAACGGAAGTACTTGTGATAGGTCCCTCAGGTCTAAGGAAGGAAATTTGCCAACCTGTCCTGGATGGGGTCACACTTCCCCTGAAGGACGAAGTTCGCAGTTTAGGAGTACTTCTGGACTCGTCCCTGCAACTGACATCTCAGGTAGATGCGACGGCCAGAAGTGCTTGCTATCAACTTCGGTTGATACGCCAACTGCGACCCTACCTAGACCGAAGGGACCTTGAAATGGTGGTTCACGTTCTGGTAACCTCTCGTCTAGATTTCTGTAACGCACTTTACATGGGGCTACCCTTGTTCCAAGTTCGGAAGCTTCAGTTAGTGCAAAATATGGCAGTCAGATTGGTCACCGGTTCATCAAGGTTTAACCATATTACACCTATCTTAAAAGATCTTCACTTGCTCCCTATCTGCTTCCGGGCACAGTACAAGGTGTTGGTTATTACCTATAAAGCCCTACATGGCTTGGGCCCAAGTTACTTACGGGACCGCATCTCCCTATATAATCTGCCCCGCACTCTTAGAACATTGGGTAAGAACCTATTGGAGATAGCAACCTCTAAGTTTGTTGCTACTTCGCAAAGAGCATTTTCAACATCAGCTCCGAGACTTTACAGTCTCCCTGAGGAGATCCGCTCGGCGACCTCGTTAGAAACATTCAGAAAAGCGATTAAAACCGAGCTTTTTAGCCAAGCATACCCCACCTGATATGAATACCCCCCCTGATATGAATGACTTGCCCTGTCTGTGTATGATCCCTGTTGATGCTATTGTTACTGTATGATGTTGTATATTTTATTGTTTTTAGCTGCTTTCAATTGAATTTTTATGTAAACAGTTTGTGCTTTTTTAGTCTGTAACCCCGCTTCGATCCACCGGGAGAGGCAGGGAAACATAAATAATAATAATAATAATAATAATAATTATTATAATTATAATTATTATTATTATTATCTTAATGGTCATGTGGTCATCATGACCAAATGCCGAGGCACATGGAAAGCTATTACCTTCCCAACGAAGTGGTACCTATTTGTCTACTTACACTGTTACATGCTTTCAAATTGCTAGGCTGACAGAAGTTGGAACTAGTGACATTAGCTCATTCTGTCACATGGTGCTTGGGTCTCGAACTGCCAATCTGCTGACCTTGCGGTCGTCAGAGGCAGCATCCACTAAGCTACTGCATCCCCTCATTTCCTACTACTATATAAAATCTCTAACTTGTATGAAACTCATACTATGAAGAAAAGGACTTCCCTAAAGCATCAGTCATGAGAGTAGTGGACTGCACAAGAGGACTCCAAGAACTATTATATATGTGAATCATCATAATCTTGGCAAGGAAATATTTTTTCATAAATAAATAAATCCAGGTTATACAGTTACCCCTCCATTTCCGCTGACTCAAGATCTGCGTCCCTCGCATATATGCAAGCGCGAAACAGAGGAGGAAATGATGGGGCACACACCTGTAGCAGCCCATGGGAGTGCATCCCCCTTCAAGCCAATGGGGCTTGAATATACCCACATTACCATTTTTGCGTGGGGTCCTGAACAGATCTCCCACAAAAACGGAGGGGCAAATGTAATCTGAAATAAGGAGCTTCACAGATGTCTTCCCAGATAAAACAAGGACACAGGGGATTATACAAATTCTGAACTACTTCCTGCATGGCAGGGGGTTGGACTGGATGGCCCTTGCAGTCTCTTCCAACTCTATTCTAAGAGTTGTAGCAGCAAGACAACACTTACTGACATCAAAAGCATACAGGACATTGCAGGCTCCCTCAGTATCATTGCGGCCTCCCCAGATATAGATGGTATCATCAATGAGCACTGCAGAATGTCCATATCTCATGTAGGGAACTTCCCTCACATGGTCCTTGCTATTCGTCCATACTGGGGGGCAGTTTGGTCCAGCGCAGAGAGACTGAAAGAGAAAGAGGTAAGTTTTATTTGATAGGCATACTCTCAAGCATCAAGCTGCCACATCTTAGTAAAACAGAGAAATCAACTTAAAAATGAATAACCCTTCAACAATGGCTTGTGCACTGCATTAACCAGCCATAGAAAACACCCAACTTTTAATATAAAGTCTGTAACTATATATATAGGTGGTAAATGGCACAAAAGGGGGGAGGATTCAAACACTGTACTGACACAGAACATAAGCAGTTTTTAAAAGCTTATGTGAGAAGGTGGAAGAGGTTAATCTAGATTAGTTTATCAAAAAGATGTAACATTCTTTAAATGTTGGTGCCAGGGAAAAGGAAGGAAAATTTCCAAACCTAAAAGAAAGGTATATTCAAAGGATTGACACAAACAAATACAATCCACACAAAATTAAATGCTCCGAGATCCCATTTAGTTTAACAGTTTAACCAAATTAAACACGGTTTAAGAACTTGAAATAGTAAAATGGTTAGTCAAATGGCAGACTAAAAAATGCAAGCCATTATGCACAGAAAAAGAGATTCAACTATAAAATGACAATTCTGTAGTTTATTTTCATAATATTGTTGTGACCTATAGTAGCTTGAGAGAAAACCCAAAGGCTCACATGCTACATGTCTGAATTTGGGTCTCCCAAATCTAAATCTACCATTCTGTTCAGATGAAACCTACTCAATTTTGTAAACTCCACCTGATTTCCTTCTTCTGACTCTCAGCTAGAACATACGTATTATGTAACATATTTGACACATTTGATATTCAAAACCACCTGATTTATAAAGACAATGTATCCTATTAAACATTAGGTCCATTCAAAATAAGAAAGAAAGAAAAATCCCCTTAAAGGAATTTAAAGGAACATGTCTGACAGAAATAGCATGTAAGAAGTTACAAAATAAGGATATTATTTTTAAGCTTGGTTTTCCTCAAACACCATTTGCAAATACTCTGGTCACTTTCAAAGAACTCTTTGGCATCAAGTATTTGTCATGTGCAGTAAGATATTTTTTTTAAAAAAACATTAAAATGTTGATGTGATATGTGTTTGTTTGAAAGCCTGTGTGGTGGAGGGGCAATAGGGCTACACAGGAGCTTAGGAAATCCAGGTTCAAGTCTTCACTGAGCTAACAGCCTAGAGAGTGACTTTCCATCTTGTGTCACCTTGTGCCACCTTGAGTTCACACAAGGTTAGGAGAAATATAAATTCTCCCCTCCCATTTGTTTAAATAAAAACAGCAAACAACAATTAACAAGATGTATCAGCACTCAACAAAGAAAAAAAAATCCAGTGAAAAATAAAGTTTTTGACACTGGCTTCCTAATCATACAAAATGACAAAGTCCAGCAAACCAAACTGTTCAGTCCAGTGTACTTTTCCATAAACTGACACAGGTGATTTGAGAGGAATGTGTCTGTCTGTCTTGGTACACGTAAGAAATAAAACAACTTAAACCTCAGAAAAAAAGTGCAACTGAGTATTTGTTGCTACTCTTATCTGCTGAGTAAGTTTCTCTGTCAATGATATGTTTCATAACCTATTCTACCAACACTTAATTTTTTTAATCAGTCTTCTATGTAAGACCAATTTATAGCTGAGCTGAAGTTTTAAAAAGGAATAAGCAACATTTTGTGAAGCAAGCCTGTATTCTTCCCTGAGAATATTAACAAACAAACTGAACTCAGGGGAGTCCAAAATGCATTCATTAGTACAGTATATATTCATCCTCCCTCTTGGAACACTTCCTTCCAGAATTGACTGTCTACTGGGCAATACCACCATGTGTGAGTACAGGAACCTATTCTGATATTAAATAAATAGATAAATACATAAATAAATGTGAAGTCTGTCTGAATTTGCAATTCATTCATCTGCTCTAAGTTAACTTTTATATTGTTTAAAATGAACTGTACAAAGTTTTGTACTGATAGCTCCTGTGTTACCTGACAAGAAGGGATTTGAAAAAAGTGAATGATAACATTGAAAATCCTCCTGTGTTGAATGTGAAATTAAGTGCATATACTTCATGGTGCTTCCAAATGCACCTGTTCATCAACCACATAGTTATGTTTACCTATGTATAAAATATACTGCAGTTATTGTCTCCTAAATTAAGAACCATCCTGGAATCTGAAGTGACAAAAGGCACCCAGTTTTTAAGTACTAGAAGGAAATATTCCCTGGTTCTGTGCAAAATCCTAATTTGGTCTGTCTGCTCTGCGCTAATTAATTTAACATCTCACAAGAGATGCATATAACAGAAAGAGAGAATTTGGGAACAGTTGATAGAGAAGCTGTTAGGAAATTATGAAAGCCTCGAAACACTTTAATAAAGCAAACGATAACAGAAAGACAATCCAGAGCCTTGTCAAGTGTGAAAGCTGAAGAACAAACTGACTTAGGAACTTCCATGGGGGGAAAAGAAAGATACTTTTTGACTACCACAAAACTGCAGAGCAAAACAGCTAAAGGAAAACACGTGATTAGTTCATCTACTTTCACTGCTGCCAAAAGTCTGTCAGGATTAAAGAAAGTAAAATGTGAAAGACATGACAGGGATTCATTTTTAAGAAGACACTTCCAGTTTAAGGCTAGTATAATTGGGAATTTATATGGCCCAGCACTCCCTTAGTCATACTATGCCATTCCTGCTTGATCTACTAAGTTTGCCACTAATTAGTGATGTGTCTTGCACCTGTCAACTAGATTATTAAATAGTATTTTGCACCATCTTTGCAAGCATAATGTAAGCAGTGTGAACTAACACATAACAAAAGAGGAAAAAAAGCTAGTTTTTAACCTGAATTATTACTAATATGAACAGTGAACACATTTTACTTCAAAAGATTTTACTTTCGGAGATATTCAACAATCAACGTGCAAGTGGCAAACAGTTTAATATTTTTCATATGATACCAATAGTAAAAACTCAGTTTAAAAAGAGATGAGAGATGTGTCCATGCAATCTGAAATACTGAAGTATGATGACAGCTGCTCCATAAATTATCTTGACATTCTTGCTATTTAGGAGTTCTTACTGAGTAAGAAGGGCTTTCATACACTTGTTCTCCTAATATTTCTTAAAATGAAAAAACAATTCAAATTGTCCCATTCACAACTGTGTTCACTGTATAAAGAATGAAGACACAACAAAGGACCTCATTGCATTTTTTGCAGCAAATGTGTGAAACATTTTTTTGCTGGTACACATGGTTGACTGTTTTTATGATAAATCATTTGCTTTTGTAATAAATGTTTGGGTTTTGCTCCATTATAATTTATGATTTAATTAAGTTGTTATATTTTATTATTTCCTTTTGGGGAAATTATTTCAGTACTAGTGACTCATTTCACAGGATACACCTTTTCCAAAATAACCAAAAAATCATTTTGGGAAGGGAGACTGTACATCACAAAGTCTTGGTTGCTTGAACACTTCTTACTACAGAGGTGAATGGCTCTCAACAGCTGTAATTTCAACCAAGCAATGCAGTGTATGATTTACATTATATGTGAAGTGGTGATTCCTTGTCCCCAAAGGACAATTCTAGGCTGGGTTACTTTTAAATTCTCAGTGGCTTCTTCTATATCTGGTGACTCACTGAAAGGTACCTTGTACTGACATTTTCATTAAGATTCAAAACATAATCTCTGGGTAATTAAGACAGTTATTCTCTGGGGACAGCATATGCACCTTATATCTAAATAGCAAGAATTCTGGAAAAAGCTTCAATAGCACTCTATAAACATAACCAAACATATTAGAGTGCCAGCTTCTCAGACACCCGGTACTCAAGCACCAGTCTTACCTGCATTAAATACATGAACATCAATCTGTCGGAGTGTCTCATAGTCTTCCCCAGAACAATAGCCTCCAAAAGAGTAGACTTTGTGTCCAACAGCCACAGCCGCGTGGTTTACTCTCCGGGGCCCACCTTCTAAATGTACTGTCCACCGTAACATTCCCTTTTGTGAGTGCTCAGTTCCTCCAAACTAGGGGTGGGAGAATTAGAGTATCACGTCCACAGGGCTACCAACCATGCTGGATCATAGGCACAGAATTCTATGACAGACAAAACAATACATTCAAAAACACATCCTATTAGGCTTACAGCAAAATTGTATCTTGCACTTCCCCTGATCAACAGCTTTCCCACTGAATAAGATTTTAATAGCCTCTTTAAGCATAATGCGACATTGTTCCATTCTTTTAACACTCCTGGGTGTCAGAAAGCAATTAAGCCTGCTAGAAATGTAACAGGCTAATCAGAAAAGGCTATGATAGGGCAGAATATTTAATAAGAAAAAAGATAATACATAGCTACTGCAAAAATGAAGGTTCAGAAGTTTTTACTAAGCCTCAAAAGTTCAGGATGGCAATTAAAATCAAACTTTTCCTCATTGGACACTGCTTCAGACAACAAATACTTAAACTCAACAGATAACAGATGTCGGCAACAATAGGTACTGTGTATTTATATTACTAGAAGATGTTGTCTCTTTTTTCTTCCCAGAAAAAATAATACAACTGTGAAAACCACTGAAAATAGCAGTTCCAAAGCTGAGCTTCCCTCTAATCCCACATTACTGTCTGGTACTTGTGGGGAAATGTTCAATGTAATGATACCAAGATAGGAGGTAAGGTATACTACAGATAACTGAGAGAAGACAGGATAAACTGCCAGGTGGCTGACATTTTCAATGGCAATCATGTTTCTTATACAGTGAAGCTTTGGTATCTGCTGGGGTGTAGTTCCAGAATCCCATCATGGATACCAAAACCCATGTATGCATACAATGGCACAGTAAAATGGTTTTAATAAAATGGCAAAATCAAGGTTTGCTATTTGGAATTTATATATTTTTAAAAATATTTTCAAACCATGGATGCTTGAATCTATAGATAAAAAATCTGTGGCTATGGAGGGCTGACTGTAAAATGCAATCCCACCACACAGCAGGTGGAATCCAGACAGATTACGTGACTCAAAACTGCTCTACTCCACAAGGTTTCCCACCCACCACTGAGATTCTTGCAGTTAATATTGTGCATACGAACCAGGGTAGTGTTGTTGTTAGAGTGATGAACTGGCACTTGGGAGATGCAGGTTCTTGTCACCTTGCGGCCCCAATCTGGCCTTTCCATGGCACAAATAAGAGCTGCAAAAATAGGGTCCTTTTTGTGCCTTGGAAAGGGCGTGATAGCCATGCTGCCATGGCTTTAAAGCACTCTTTTGGCGCTGTGTTGTGTGGACACAGCGCCAGAGGTGAGCTGTAATGCTGCACGCCATGTGGAGTAGCACACAGTGTCATGGCACCCTGGGGGTAGAATAGGGGGTGCGTCATGTGAACGCCATACCCCGACTCTGCCCCCAGGCTGGCCTTAATGGCCGGTCTGCAAAGGGCCTGAGTTTATCAGGAGAAAATCAGACTGGAAGTCTAACCAAATAATATGTTAGACAATGTATTAAGGATCATAAGCAAAACAGGAAATATATGCTAAAGTTATTCTTCAATTTCTTCTCATACCTCAGGTGAACACAGTAAACATTCAATCAGAAATTAATAATCAAGGAGGGCTCCTGTTGTAGTCTTCTGAAGCTGCATTTTACATTTACAAAAATATAACATATTAACAATTTCGAGGCAGACTTTTAGGGTAAAATCTCTTAAAGTGGCTTACATAAAACGGATAAAATGTAATTCCAATACTGTACAGCACAGTAGAAGTTAAAGCACACATTAAACCTTTTCAAAAGTTAACATTACACTCAATTTAAACAGTTAACAAGAACTATTTTAAACCATATACCATATATACTCCTGTATAAGTCAACCTCGTATAAGTCGAGGGAAGGTTTTGGGGGCAGAATAATGGATTTTGCTATGACCTGTGAATAAGTTGAAGGTCAAATTCAGGAGCATGTAACAAAGGATCTAAATGGAGGGGGGACACACCACTTTGCTCCCTCCTTCTCCCTCTCTGGATCTCTCCCAAGGGTCACAGTCTGGGCATGCAAAATGTGGACACAAACCTCCAATTTCCCCCCCCTTCCCCACAACCTTCCCCAAGGTTGCTGGCTTGCAAAAAAAAAGGGGACACAGACCTCCAATTACCCTCCCTTCCCCACAACTTTCTCCAAGGCTGATGGCTTGCAAAAGGGGGGACACTGACCTCTTATTTCCCTCCTCCTTCTCCTCCCTCTCTTCTCTACAGCTTTCCCAAGGCTCATGGGGAAGTATTACCATATTGACTCATATATACATCTACCTAGGATTTTGGAGCCCATTTTTGGACTTCAATTTTTCAACTTATAGATGAGTATATATGCTACTTTTAAAAAATGCAAAGTCTTTAAAAGTCTTCAAAAGTCCCTTAATTAAAAGCAGTTTGGAATAAATGTATTTAAAAGCCCTGAATAGAAGTCAGCACTGAAGAGGTTGCAGTTATGTCTTCTGAGGGAGAATTCCACAGATACTGGCCACAATAAAAATGTCTCTCCTTTACTGCTTGCCAGTGTTATAGCAGATATGCAATTTTCAAATATGGATGTGTTTGAATGCACATGTGTGTATATGGGCATAGCCCTAAATTGTTTGGAACCAGCATTTTATGTAGGGTCCAGAAATGCACTGGCAACCAGTGCTGCTCATACTATATAGGCAGATTGATGCTGGGACACAATTTAAATCCTCTGACTGCCTAGTCCCAATATCAATCAGAACTGCATTCTATACCAATCCAAGGCGCATTACAGATGGGCCCATGAGGCGCCATCATCATGCCGTCATTATGCACGAGGGGCGGCGCTTCCTGACGCGCCTTGCCCCTCACGCATAACGACTACATCAAAATGGCGGCGGCCGTTCCACACGGCTGCTGCCATTTTGATGTAGCGGACGCTGAGCGTCCGTACGGCGCACAGCGGAAGTGATGCTGCAAGTGCGCGACTAGCGCCTCACGGCGTCTCTTCTGGGACCGAGGAAGGAGCGTGATTTTCACACTCCTTCTTTGCTGCATCCGGGAACCGCGTGGCTTGGATGCTGCGGTTCCCGGACACAGCAACCAGCAGCAGCGCGAGACTGCCCCTTCTGGGCCATCTGTAACGCGCCTAAGATCCCAAACCTTCTTTAAAAGCATATTGAGTAAATTGCAACAATCTAGTCCAGATATTATTAAAACATGCATCACTGAGCTGGATCTGCCTTTTCTCAACATGGTTATACCTGACACATCAGTCTAAGAGACACCCCAGCATTATGACAAGTGGTACTTCCACAGTTTAGGAGAAGTCTCAGACTGTAAATTCCTTTGAGAGGAATCCAATTCCATCCAAGATTGGCAATCAGGATGAAGGTTTCGGCCAGTTTTCCTACCCTCAGTATTCCCACCATATTAGAATACGATGGAGGAGCATGAAGATGTGGAGGAGGAAGAAGATCAGCAAAGAATAATAGAAAAGCAAGAGTATTAAATGAATATACTGTACAACACAAGACTTCTTATTTCAAATACGCAATCATTCCTGCCCAACACCTAATTTCCCATTCATTGGCAACTAGGTAAATATATGCATGCACTATATTTGAAAGGTATTATTATGTGAAAAGATATTCTTATACTGTTGAGATCCAAAGGTTTAAACTGTTATTTGAATCTTCTGTGCAAAGTTCCACTTATATTCCTGTGATCCAAAGGTCTATGCCAGACTTTTACCCAAGCACCAGCAGGAGAAAAGCTGGTGGGCTGTTGAAAAGTAGTTTTAAAAATCAGTCCCTGGGAGAAAACCAGCAGTTAGAGATTTAAACCCACACACCTCTCCTCAGTTATGCGTTCAAAATAGACGGAAAAATCAAGACCTGTCTTTTCTTTTGTGACAACTACAGTGGGAGTTCTCAAAACCGTGTCTGAAAACTTAAGAAGTTAGACTATTTAAGCACTTTGAACTTTCTCATCAGGTATTTCAGCTATGCAGGTGTTTAAAAGATAATGAACAGGCTATTCTTTATCTGCTTAACTCTTCCGTTCCAACTTATACTATCAAGTGTATGGCCTAAAATGATGGAATATAAAGCGAATTAAATTTAAAAATTCCTTTCAGCATAGCATCAACCAAAGATAGTTTATGTAAACTTTGCATTTATTGGATTTCAGCTTCAGAAGATGAGAAACCCTTTCACCTTTGAAATATGCAAGAGCTTGTGTGTGTGTGTGGGGGGGGTGCTTAAAAGGGAACTGGAAAAAATAGATCAATAATGTTTAATGTTCAAATAGCCTACAGAATTCAAGTGAACATATAATACCATGAGAGAGAATATTCTACCCTTGGCACCACATTCACACTGTTATATATGAATGCAGGCACCCTTTGATATTTGTCGTTTTCTGTATTGTAATGTGGGTAAGCTGGCCACTTGAATCATCTACTTATTTGTTACTAAGAATTTAATGCTTTTAAAGAAACTGGATGTGGTAAAGTTATAACACTGCAGATGAATTCTACCAGTCTCCCTACAAAGCTGTATGGCCATGTTGACACTTGGTCAAAGGCTGTTTGAATGTATCTATAATGAGTCACTGTGGGGAGAAAACGATGTTGCCAACTTGCTGTTCGCTGATTCCACAAGCAATTATATTTTGACCTATTTTTGCACTGCGACATTCAACTCACATTAGGAACACTGATTGCCAAACAGCTGTTACTGGATGATTTTTCCTCACAGTAAATATTATAAACAGCCACTGTTATTCTTTTGTTTCCTGCTGAACAAATTCCGTATTTGACAAGGTTGTCAATTTAACACAACATGACATTATCACTCTGTGGGCAACCTAAAACTGCTATTTAGCCAACTGTTAAAATAACAAGAAATGTATTTATAATTTTTGTTGTTGTTAGGTGTCCTCCAGTTGACCGCAACTCATGGCGACCCTGTCGATGAGACTTCTCCAAGACACCCTGGCCTCCACTGCTTTGTTCATGTCCTGCAAATTCATGCTAATGACTTGAGTTTATCCATCATATATGTGACCTTCCTCTCTTTCTTCTGCTTTCTACTTTTTCAAGCATTATTGTCTTTCTGAATGTCACACTTTCTCATGACATGACCAAAGTATGACATCCTCAACTTGGTCATCTTGACCTCCAGGGAGAATTCAGGCTTGATCTGTTCTAGGACCCATTTGTTTGTCTTTTTGACCATCCACAGTACCCTCAGCACTCTTCCCTAGCACCACATCTTGAATGCATTGATTTTATTCTTAAACAAACAAACAAGTTTACTGAATAGCCTGAGGGCTGTTTCAAAATACTCAAAACATAGTTATACAAACAATGCCACACACATATATATAAAATGTTAATATAGTGCACTAAGTGCAATAAACCACAATACAATATATATATATACGTATAAATAGCCTAAACATGCACAGCTTATATACAGACTATACAAATCTAAAAATATACAATATGTACTGAAAGATATACAAATAAACAGCTAAGAATAAAAGTGTTTACACAATCAAACAGTAATGTGTAAAATAGTTACCATGGGAAGTAAAATAGAATTAAAATGGGAGGTAGAAATAACATTAAACACCTATCATCATATGTCAAATCTCTTCATCACCCTTACAGTTAACACCAATCATCCCCACATCTCTAGATCTTGACAGTGATGCTTTATAAAGGAAAAGAGCTGTGTCAATAGATATTTTTGAATCTTGTCCACTCATAAAGTATGATATTCTGATGTGAGTATCCCAGAATATTGTTCGTTTAATATTGGGATCAAGCTGTTGGTCCCTTTCCTGTTGGTACAGATTACATCTAAACAAAATGTGTGCTAGATCCTCAATTTCGTAGTCACCACAAATACCACAAATATTCTTCTTATCAACTTTCTTCACTGTCCAATTCTCACATCCATATATGCTAACAGGGGATACAATGGCTTGCACAATTCTAACTTTAGTGTTTAGCTGTCTATCTCTATTCCTTAGGATCTTGTCTAGTTCTTTCATACTGTCCTCGCCATTCTTAGTCTTCTGATTTATTGGCTGCATTCTCCATTCTGAACAATGTTTGATCTAAGGTATGGGAACTGTTTTACTATTTTGATTTCCTCATTGTTTAGGCTGAATTTATTTATTTATTTATTTATTTATTTGTGGTATTTATACCATGCTGTTCAGCCCTAAAGGCTCTCAGAGCATCTTACAGATAGTTATTCAGACAGTTCCCTGCCCTCAGGTTTACAATCTAAAAGGACATGCATGATACAAAAGGAGAAGGGAATGGTGGTGGGGAAGGGGATCAAGTCCAGTGGTTCTTCTCTCCCTCTAAGGCCTGGAGCATGGCAGATGGACGGAGGGCCCTAAATCTTGAGGGGAGAGACAAGACCTGGCCTGGAAAGACTAAGAGCCCTCCCCCGACCACCATCTTGAGGGGGAGAGACGAGGCCTGGCCTGGAAAGACTAAGAGCCCTCCCCCCCGACCACCATCTTGAGGGGGAGAGATGAGGCCTGGCCTGGAAAGACTAAGAGCCTCCCCTCGACCATCATCTTGAGGGGAGAGACAAGGCCTGGCCTGGAAAGACTAAGAGCCCTCCCCCGACCACCATCTTGAGGGGGAGACAAGGCCTGGCCTGGAAAGACTAAGAGCCCTCCCCCCGACCACCATCTTGAGGGGTAGGACAAGGCCTGGCCTGGAAAGACTAAGAGCCCTCCCCCCGACCACCATCTTGAGGGTAGAGACAGGCCTGGCCTGGAAAGACTAAGAGCCCCCCCCCCGACCACATCTTGAGAGGAGGAGAGGCCTTGCATTTTTGTATTGTATTGCAATTTTTATTGTACACCGCTATGATCATTGTGATAGCGGTCTAAATAAAACTTATTATTATTATTATTATTATTATTATTATTGCTCTAGCTAGACCTAATGGAGTTGGGCCTGCCTTTTCACTCCCTCCCAGGCTGGATGAAGTCAGCTCCTCCGTGGTCCTTATTTTTGTTTTCTTTATGTTCTGCAGTAAGCCTGCCTTTGCACTTTCTTCCTTGACTGTTGATATTCCTTTCTCCTATCTTTATTCCTCCGCTTCCGTGTCTAAGCCCCCTCTTAGTATGATATTTCCTGCATATAGGTTGACTAGATAGGGTGATAAAATGCACTCTTGCCTTACCCCCTTGTCCAGGGGGCAACCTGCGGCCCGCGGGCCGGATGCGGCCCGGCGAGGCCTTGGGACCGGCCCCAGCCCGGCCCTGCCGCTGATTGCCGCCGGGGCCTTTGGCATCTCGTGTGAGGGGCATGGTGGGGCAATTGTCTATAGAAGCCTCAGAAACATGCATTTATCTTAACATTTTTTAAAAAAACAGCAAAATTTTTTGTGTGTCCTCCATTTTTTTTTTAAAAAAAGTGCCCTCCATTTGAAAATTTTGTCCTACATTTGTCCCGGTTTATTTATTTATTTAATTTTTTAAAAATTATTTAATTATTTATTTTTTGGCTTCGGCCCCCCAGTTGTTTGAGGGACAGCAACGGGGCCCCCGGCTCAAAAGGGTTGCCTACCCCTGCCCTTGTCGATTGGGAACGATTCTTTTTCTCCATACAGTGGTACCCCGGGTTACGAAAATAATTCGTTCCGCCGCCGCGTTCGTAACCCAAAA